>NC_133336.1:195246414-195569530 GCF_042186555.1 Aquarana catesbeiana
GGATTGAGCTCCCATGTTTTCCTGGTTAGCTTGCTCATCACCCTTCCTCCTCGTTGACATCATATCTATTCTATTATAGAGATATTAATGTAAAGCAGCACCTCAGGTTCCCTGAGAGCCAACAGTGTTAAATGACCTCCAAGGTTAACCTCCTACCCTTTCTGTTTATTAATGCTGAGATTTACAACAGTCAGGTAAAGGAGTGAAAAATAATAACACGGTCATTTACAACAGGTGTATGAAGAAATGTTCATATTAGGCCCATTTTAGACCCCTTTTTCCTTGCTTCCGGAGAATACTTTAAATGTTAGGGACCTTGATCAGCTTCACCAGCAGTCCTAATATTAACCTACCCACCAAAAATAGCGGAATTTACAGTTCACTAGAAGCTCTGTTCCTCTGAAATAGTTACTGTCCTTCTTCACTTTACAGCCAGATAACAAACAAAAGAGAAAGAGTTCAATACCTGGTCACGCCGGTCCTGACAAATCACACTGATTCCTCCCCAGCAGCGCTGCAGGAACTATTGCATGTACTCACTTCTATTTCCAGATCGCATTATCACCTCCTGCTCCTCTGGACAGCAAATACAGTACCGACTCCTAGTACACGCACTGAGGTCTCCACGGCAGGCGCTCATCAACAGTGAGTTCCCGCAGCTGGGCTCCATCCTCTCCTCCCTGTTCTCGCGAGGCTTTCACTCGTACTGCACCTGTGTTTGTCACAGGCTGTGCGCAAAGAGATCTCAGAGAGAGTATCTACACGCTCGTACCGGGCACGCCGGGAAGGAAACCGCAGAGGCAGACAGGTCACCGCAGCTCACATCTCATAACTCCAACATAGGTAAAATCTGCAGTGGTTATCCCCGGGGCGGCTCGTTCATGAAGCGGGGAGAGCGGGGTGGACACACACGCTCACACCACACCGACTAGCACCACCATCCTCTTCCGGTCACGCCTGTAAATCTCCAAACATTCTTAGTAATGATGCCCAGCCTCAACTGTAATGCCCTGTACACACGGTCGGATTTTCCGATGGAAAATGTGTGATAGGACCTTGTTGTCGGAAATTCCGACCATGTGTAGGCTCCATCACACATTTTCCATCAGATTTTCCGGCACACAAAGTTTGAGAGCAGGCTATAAAATTTTCCGACAACAAAATCCGTTGTCGGAATTTCCGATCGTGTGTACACAAATCCGAAGCACAAAGTGCCACGCATGCTCAGAATAAATAAAGAGATGAAAGCTATTGGCTACTGCCCCGTTTATAGTCCCGACGTACGTGTTTTACGTCACCACGTTCAGAATGATCGGATTTTCCGACAACTTTGTGTGACCGTGTGTATGCAAGACAAGTTTGAGCCAACATCCGTCGGAAAAAATCCTAGGATTTTGTTGACGGAATGTCCCATCAATGTCCGACCGTGTGTACGGGGCATAATAGTCCATGAAAAACAAACATTGTGGACAAACCTCTTGGTTTGTAGCACCAACTGGAGGCGGTTCAGGACCCCCAAGTGGCTCAGTGGGCTGACTTTTAACTTCAGAGTTGAATCATTGACTTGTAGTGTGGAAGAAAGTGGAAACCAGTCACTTTAAGACAGTTCAACAGAGTTTATTATATGACCAAATAAACTCAGAGACAGATGGATTAGGGCACAGGCTACACAAAGAACGAAAAGTGCAGACTCCAAATTTCTACTCACAATCAATACAGAAAAAGGAATGAGATTGGAGCTCTGTACTCTTCAGACTGTAGAGCAGCTTCAATTCAATACAATGACCCCTTGGATGAGCCACCAGCACTTCCTGCAGTGTGCACTAGTAGAAGCTTCTCCCCAGCTTCCCTTCACTAGTCACTTCACAAATGTGTGCAAAAACCCGGGGGCAGGTACTTAAAAAGACTGTGCAGGACCCCAAGATGGCCACCAGGGTCCCCTCTAGATGACTTATTGTAACTGTCTAGTGGTTTACTGATTAAGGACATCCCTTAGCTTAGACATCAGACACTTAACACCTAACTCTCAAATATGACAACACTTTGCACCAAAACTAATAGATAAAATTAGCTCTTAACACCTACCCCATCCAAGATCTAAACACTTAACACTTAACACGACCTTTAATAGGGATGAGCGAACACCCCCCCCGGTTCGGTTCGCACCAGAACCTGCGAACGGACTGAAAATTCGCACGAACGTTAGAACCCCATTGACGTCTATGGGACTCGAACGTTCAAAATCAAAAGTGCTCATTTTAAAGGCTAATTTGCATGGTATTGTCCTAAAAAGGGTTTGGGGACCCGGGTCCTGCCTCAGGGGACATGTATAAATGCAAAAAAAACTTTTAAAAACGGCCGTTTTTTCGGGAGCAGTGATTTTAATGATGCTTAAAGTAGAAAAAAAAGTGAAATATTCCTTTAAATATCGTACCTGGGGGGTGTCTATAGTATGCCTGTAAAGTGGCGCGTGTTTCCCGTGCTTAGAACAGTCCCTGCACAAAATGTCATTTTTAAAGGAAAAAAAGTCATTTCAAACTGCTTGCGGCTTTAATGTAATGTCGAGTCCTGGCAATATGGATGAAAATCAGTGAGACAAACGGCATGGGTACCCCCCAGTCCATTACCAGGCCCTTTGGGTCTTGTATGGATATTAAGGTGAACCCTGCACCCAAATTAAAAAAGGAAACAGCAGTATACAGGCTCTGTACTCTGAACAGCAGTATACAGGCAGTGCAAACAAGACAGGGACTGTAGGTTTGTTGTTAAGTAGAATCTGTTCATAATTTTGAACTGGTACATTTTTAACGTGTTTAGCTCCAGCCAAAAAATCTATTTTAAGCTTTTTGGAAAACATAGGGAAGGGTTATCACCCCTGTGACATTTGTTTTGCTGTCTGTGCTCCTCTTCAGAAGATTTCACCTCACTTTTTGTCCCAATGACAAATGTTGTTTGAAAATTTGGGGTTTTTTGTGAAACAAGGATTGGTGATAAAGCATCAGTGGAAAGGAGAAATGTTTTTCCCATATTAACACTTACAGGAGAGAATTTCCCTTCCTAGGGGTAGATTTCGTCTCACTTCCTGTTGTCTCCTTCCGTTTGTAAGTAGGAGTCATTTGTAAGTTGGATGTTTGAAAGTAGGGGCCTGCCCTATATACTCAGCAGAAATTATGACCTTAGGTGATGTTGTGGCCACAACACTGTAAGCCCTAACAGGGCCCTGCTGTGAAATATTAGATCAAGAATAGGGATGAGTTTCGAGTTCGAGTCGAACTCATGTTCGACTCGAACATTGGCTGTTCGCAAGTTCGCCGAACAGCGAACAATTAGGGGTGTTCGCGGCAAATTTCGAATGCCGCAGAACACCCTTTAAAAGTCTATGGGAGAAATCAAAAGTGCTAATTTTAAAGGCTAATATGCAAGTTATTGTCATAAAAAGTGTTTGGGGACCTGGGTCCTGCCCCAGGGGACATGGATCAATGCAAAAAAAAGTTTTAAAAACGGACGTTTTTTCAGGAGCAGTGATTTTAATAATGCTTAAAGTCAAACAGTAAAAGTGTAATATCCCTTTAAATTTCGTACCTGGGGGGTGTCTATAGTATGCCTGTAAAGGGGCGCATGTTTCTGTGTTTAGAACAGTCTGACAGCAAAATGACATTTTGAAGGAAAAAACTCATTTAAAACTACCCGCGGCTATTGCATTGCCGACAATACACATAGAAGTTCATTGATAAAAACGGCATGGGAATTCCCCAAAGGGGAACCCCGAACCAAAATTTAAAAAAAAAATGACGTAGGAGTCCCCCTAAATTCCATACCAGGCCCTTCAGGTCTGATATGGATATTAAGGGGAACCCCAGCCAAAATAAAAAAAAAAATGACGTGGGGTTCCCCCTAAATTCCATACCAGACCCTTCAGGTCTGGTATGGATTTTAAGGGGAACCCCGCGCCAAAAAAAAAAAAAAAAAAAACGGCGTGGGGTCCCCCCAAAAATCCATACCAGACCCTTATCCGAGCACGCAACCTGGCAGGCCGCAGGAAAAGAGGGGGGGACGAGAGTGCGGCCCCCCCCTCCTGAACCGTACCAGGCCACATGCCCTCAACATTGGGAGGGTGCTTTGGGGTAGCCCCCCAAAACACCTTGTCCCCATGTTGATGAGGACAAGGGCTTCATCCCCACAACCCTGGCCGGTGGTTGTGGGGGTCTGCGGGCGGGGGGCTTATCGGAATCTGGAAGCCCCCTTTAACAAGGGGACCCCCAGATCCCGGCCCCCCCCTGTGTGAAATGGTAAGGGGGTACTTACCCCTACCATTTCACTAAAAAACTGTCAAAAATGTTAAAAATGACAAGAGACAGTTTTTGACAATTCCTTTATTTAAATGCTTCTTCTTTCTTCTATCTTCCTTCATCTTCTGGTTCTTCTGGTTCTTCTGGCTCTTCTGGTTCTTCCTCTGGCGTTCTCATCCAGCATCTCCTCTGCGGCGTCTTCTATCTTCTTCTCCCCTGGCCGCTCCACACCCATGGCATGGGGGGGAGGCTCCCGCTCTTTTCTTCTTTTCTTCTCTTCTTCTCTTCTTCATTTTCTTCTCCGGGCCGCTCCGCATCCATGCTGGCATGGAGGGAGGCTCCCGCTGTGTGACGGCGCTCCTCGTCTGACAGTTCTTAAATAACGGGGGGCGGGGCCACCCGGTGACCCCACCCCCCTCTGACGCACGGTGACTTGACGGGACTTCCCTGTGACGTCACGGGGAATGCCACAGGGAAGTCACGTCATGTCCCGTGCGTCAGAGGGGGGGCAGGGTCACCGGGTGGCCCGCCCCCGTTATTTAAGAACTGTCAGATGAGGAGCGCCGACACACAGCGGGAGCCTCCCTCCATGCCAGCATGGATGTGGAGCGGCCCGCAGAAGAAAATGAAGAAGAGAAGAAATGAAGAAGAGAAGAGCGGGAGCCTCCCCCCATGCCATGGGTGCGGAGCTGCCCGAGGAGAAGAAGATAGAAGACGCCGGAGGAGATGCTGGACGAGAACGCCGGAGGAAGAACCAGAAGAGCCAGAAGAACCAGAAGAACCAGAAGATGAAGGAAGATAGAAGAAAGAAGAAGCATTTAAATAAAGGAATTGTCAAAAACTGTCTCTTATCATTTTTAACATTTTTGACAGTTTTTTAGTGAAACGGTAGGGGTAAGTACCCCCTTACCATTTCACACAGGAGGGGGGCCGGGATCTGGGGGTCCCCTTGTTAAAGGGGGCTTCCAGATTCTGATAAGCCCCCCGCCCGCAGACCCCCACAAACACCGGCCAGGGTTGTGGGGATGAGGCCCTTGTCCTCATCAACATGGGGACAAGGTGTTTTGGGGGCTACCCCAAAGCACCCTCCCAATGTTGAGGGCATGTGGCCTGGTACGGTTCAGGAGGGGGGGGCGCACTCTCGTCCCCCCTCTTTTCCTGCGGCCTACCAGGTTGCGTGCTCGGATAAGGGTCTGGTATGGATTTTTGGGGGGACCCCACGCCGTTTTTTTTTTTTTTTTTGGGCGCGGGGTTCCCCTTAAAATCCATACCAGACCTGAAGGGTCTGGTATGGAATTTAGGGGGAACCCCACGTCATTTTTTTAAAAAATTTTGGCCGGGGTTCCCCTTAATATCCATACCAGACCTGAAGGGCCTGGTATGGAATTTAGAGGGACTCCCACGTCATTTTTTTTTTTACATTTTGGTTTGGGGTCCCCCTTTGGGGAATTCCCATGCCGTTTTTATCAATGAACTTCTATGTGTATTGTCGGCAATGCAATAGCCACGGGTAGTTTTAAATGAGTTTTTTCCTTCAAAAATGTCATTTTGCTGTCAGACTGTTCTAAACACAGGAAACATGCGCCCCTTTACAGGCATACTATAGACACCCCCAGGTACGAAATTTAAAGGGATATTACACTTTTATTGTTTGACTTTAAGCATTATTAAAATCACTGCTCCTGAAAAAACGGCCGTTTTTAAAACTTTTTTTGCATTGATCCATGTCCCCTGGGGCAGGACCCAGGTCCCCAAACACTTTTTATGACAATAACTTGCATATTAGCCTTTAAAATTAGCACTTTTGATTATTCATGTTCATGTCCCATAGACTTTAACGGTGTTCGCGCGTTCGAACGAACTTTTTTCCTGTTCGCATGTTCTGGTGCGAACCGAACAGGGGGGTGTTCGGCTCATCCCTAATCAAGAATTGTAATTACATGCCCCTGTTGAACAGGGGCAGAAAAATTGGGCCTTTGGTGGTGGTGGTGGTGCTGGTGCCACAACACTGTAAGTCCTCACTCGCTCTTGGTGGGCACAGAAACGGGCCCTGCTGTGAAATATTAGATCAAGAATTGTAATTACATGCCCCTGTTGAACAGGGGCAGAAAAATTGGGCCTTTGGTGGTGGTGGTGGGGCTGGTGCCACAACACTGTAAGTCCTCACTCGCTCTTGGTGGGCGCAGAAACGGGCCTTGCTGTGAAATATTAGATCAAGAATTGTAATTACATGCCCCTGTTAAACAGGGGCTGAAAAATTGGGCCTTAGGCACTGGTGCTGGTGCCACAACACTGCAACCCCTCACAGATACTCTAGTTGGAATGCAGGAACGAGCCCTGCTGCAAAGTATTACATCAAAAATTGTAATTACACGCCCCTGTTAAACAGGGGCTGAAAAATTGGGCCTTAGGCACTGGTGGCGGTGCCCAGAACCAAAAATGTTCTTACAAGCTATCAGCGTGATCATTGAAGAGGAAGAGGATAATTACTCAGGATAGTCACTCAGCATCAGCATAGGCAGTCTTTGAAGGGATCTGAGATTTCAAAAAAAAATATTCGGTTACATCAGCATCAGGTGCTTGGTAGCTGGTGGTGATCCAAGACTGATTCATTTTTATGAAGGTCAGTCGATCGACCGAGTCGGTGGACAGACGCACCCTGTGATCGGTTACAAAGCCTCCAGCAGCACTGAATGTGCGTTCCGAAAGAATGCTGGATGCAGGACAGACCAGTAGCTTAATTTCATACTGTGCAAGCTCTGGCCAGTGATCCATCCTCAAGACCTAGTAACCCAGAGGATTTTCGGTGGGAAAGGTGTCCAAGTCAGATCTTGCCTCTAGGTATTCCTGCACCATGTAAAACAGACGCTGGCGATGGTTGCTGGAACCGATCATACCTTGGGGCTGCGGACTAAAAAAATGTCTGAACGCATCGGTCAGACGGCCACCTTCTCCACCGCTCCTTCTTTGACTGACCGAAGCCTCAGCAACACGTTGTCCAGAAACAGGAGTTTGTAACCTCCCAGTCTCTGGGAACGTGTTGCACAGACCTTTCTGCAAGGCCTCCCGAAGATGTTTCAGCCTCTGCTCCCTCTGCAATGGCAAGATAAGGTCCGCAACCTTACCCTTGTAACATGGATCAAGGAGGGTTGCCAGCCAGTATTGGTCCTTCTCCTTGTTACCACGAATACGAGGATCCTTACGCAGGCTTTGCAGGATCAGGGAGGCCATGCAGCGTAGGTTTGCTGAGGCATTCGGTCCGGAGTCCTCTGGGTCACTAAGAACGACATGGTCCGCAGCCACCTCCTCCCAGCCACGTACAATTCCATGTGTTTCTTGGAACTGATCCCTTAAAGACTGCTGCTGATGCTGAGTGCCAGGCTCCACCTCCATACTGACACAATCCTCCACCTCCTCCTCCTCCTCGTCCTCTTCCCGTGTGATCGGCGGGCACGCAGGAACACTGTCTGGATAAAGGGGGCCTTGAGAGCTAAGGAAGTCCTCCTCTTCCTGCCTCTGTTCTGCCTCAAGTGCCCTGTGCATTATTCCATGCAGCGTGTGCTCCAACAGGTGGACAAGGGGGACAGTGTCACTGACGCATGCACTGTCACTGCTCACCATCCTCGTGGCCTCCTCAAATGGTGACAGGACAGTGCATGCATCCCTGATCATGGCCCACTGGCATGGGGAAAAAAACCAAGCTCCCCTGACCCTGTCCTGGTGCTATAGTCACACAGGTACTCATTGATGGCCCTCTGCTGTGTGTGCAGCCGCTGCAGCATGGCCAACGTTGAATTCCACCTGGTGGGCATGTCACAGATTAGGCGGTTCTTGGGCAGGTTAAACTCCTTTTGGAGGTCTGCCAGCCGAGCACTGGCATTACATGACCGGCGGAAATGCACACAGACTTTCCTGGCCTGCCTCAGGACATCCTGTAAGCCCGGGTACCTGCCCAAGGACCGCTGCACCACCAAGTTAAGGATGTGAGCCAAACAGGGCACATGGGTCATTTGTCCCTGTCGGAGGGCAGAGAGGACGTTGGTGCCATTGTTGCAAACCACCATTCCTGCCTTAAGTTGGCGTGGCGTCAACCACCTCTGAACCTGCCCCTGCAGAGCTGACAGGACCTCTGCCCCAGTGTGGCTCCTGTCCCCCAAGCACACCAGCTCAAGTACCACATGGCATCTTTTGGCCTGCATACTTGCGTAGCCCCTTGAACGGCTACGGAGCACCGCTGGTTCCAAGGACCAAGCACAGGAAGAGGCCATGGAGGAAGAAGAAGAGGAGGGAGTGGAGGAGAGAGGTGTGTCACAATCATTAGTAGTGGCATTTTGGAGGCGTGGTGGCAGAACAACCTCCAACACTACTGCACCTTGTTCTGCATCCTTCCCAGCTGCCAGCAGAGTCACCCAATGCGCGGTGAAACTTAGGTAACGTCCCTGTCCATGCCTGCTGGACCATGAGTCAGTGGTAATATGCACCTTACCGCTGACCGTCCTGTCCAGCGAGCCATGGACATTGCCTTCCACATGCTGGTAGAGAGCCGGAATCGCCTTCCATGAGAAAAAGTGGCGTTTGGGTACCTGCCACTGAGGAACCGCACATTCCACAAACTCACGGAAGGAGGCAGAGTATACCAACTGAAAAGGCAGCAGTTGAAGTGCTAGCAATTTTGCCAAGCTAGCATTCAAACGCTGGGCATGTGGATGGCTGGGAGCGAACTTCTTTCGGCGGTGCAGCAGCTGGGGCAGGGAAATATGCCTGGTACAATCTGACGTTGGTGTACCGAAAGCAGATTGCCCACAAGTACTTGGCTATAACACAGCTAATTCTACACCTTCATTCCTCTCAGTGCAGGTCTCAGAGAGGACTGAAGGTATAGTGGGGTTGGAGATCTCAGCTGATGAGGAGCAAGGAGAGGTCCTCTTTGTTCTTTGGTGTGGGTCTTTTAGATACGCTCGCCAATGAACTGCATGGCAGGTCAACATATGTCTGGTCAAGCATGTGGTGCCCAAGCGGGAGATGTTTTGGCCACGTGAGATACACTTGAGACATATGTTGCAAATAGCAGATCTGCGATCTGATGCACTCGTCTCAAAAAAGGTCCACACCAAAGAACTTTTGGAATAACGTGCAGAGACAGCAGCGCCCTGCACATGCGGAGCTTTGGGGTGTGATGCAGTCAGTGTGCTGCCCTTGGGCTGACCCCTGGAGGGCATCCTGCCTCGTTGGTGATGTGCCTCCTCCTCCTCCTCCTCCTCTCTCCTATCAGGCACCCATTTTGAGTCAGTGACCTCATCTTCCCCTCCCTCCTAATCACTGGAGAAAACCTGGCAGTATGCTGCAGCAGGGGGAGCATGACTGCCAGATTGCTGTCCTTCTTGGGCACCCCCTCTGTCCGTGCTCATGTTACTGCCTTCATCTAGCTCAGTATCATCATCAGAGCCTTATAAATGCTGGGCATCCTCCTGGAGCATGTACCTAACACTGTGGTCAAACAGTTCGAGGGACTCCTCAGGAGGACATGGTGGGGCTAGGGAAGGAGTCACTGATGCCATTGAGCCGAGGGAAGAGGCTGCGTTGGCAGCTGCTTTGCCAGACAAAGTACCCTGAGCATGGGTGAGAGAGGATGAGGAGGATGAGGACGGCTTGGTCTTCCACTCGACCAAGTCTTCCGCATGTTGCGGCTCAACACGGCCAGCTGCCGAAAAAAAGGCCAAGCGTGTCCCACGGCCACGTGCTGATGAGGATGCAACGTCTCCACGACCAGCACTGTTGCCTCTAGGCACAGAGCCTGCTTGCCCTCTTTTATTGGCTTGTGACTGTCTGCCTCTCCTTGTTGGCCTTCCAGACATACTAATGGCCTGTAGCTGCACTAAGCTGGGATATATATATATATATATATATATATATATATATATATATATATATATACACTGATACTACAACTAGCAAAATCAACTGCCTGCCTGTAGTATGAGAACACCACCAACGTTCTACAGGTGGCTTTAGCTGAACACTGTGCAGAGCTCGCACTACACTAACTTGTAGTTTTAGCTAACAACTGTGCAGAGCTCGCAAAAAACTAACTTGTAGCTTATTTAGCTGCCTGCGGTAGTGATAGGATCAGGAAAACACCACCAACCTTCTACAGGTAGCTTTAGCTGAACACTGTGCAGAGCTCGCACTACACTAACTTGTAGTTTTAGCTAACAACTGTGCAGAGCTCGCAAAAAACGAACTTGTAGCTTATTTAGCTGCCTGCGGTAGTGATAGGATCAGGAAAACACCACCAACCTTCTAGGAGCAGCTTTAGGTGAACACTGCGCAGAGCTCGCAAAAAACTAACTTGTAGCTTATTTAGCTGCCTGCGTTAGTGATAGGATCAGGAAAACACCACCAACCTTCTACAGGTAGCTTTAGCTGAACACTGTGCAGAGCTCTCACTACACTAACTTGTAGTTTTAGCTGAACATTGTGCAGAGCTCGCAATAAACTAACTTGTAGCTTATTTAGCTGCCTGCGTTAGTGATGGGATCAGCAAAACACCACCAACCTTCTACAGGTAGCTTTAGCTGAACACTGTGCAGAGCTTGCAAAAAACTAACTTGTAGTTTTAGCTGAACACTGTGAGGAGGACGCACAACACTAACTTGTAGCTTTAGCTGAACACTGTGCAGAGGTCGCACTACACTAACTTGTAGCTTTAGCTGAACACTGTCAGGAGGACGCACTACCCTAACTTGTAGCTTTAGCTGAACACTGTGCAGAGGTCGCACTACACTAACTTGTAATTTTAGCTGAACACTGTGAGGAGGACGCACTACACTAACTTGTAGCTTTAGCTGAACACTGTGCAGATGTCGCACTACACTACAGGTAGCTTTAGCTACCTAGCTTTCTGTAGCTTTAGATGAACACTGTGCAGATGTCGCACTACACTAACTTGTAGCTTTAGCTGAACACTGTTCAGGGGACGCACTACACTAACTTGTAGCTTTAGCTGAACACTGTGAGGAGGACGCACTACACTAACTTGTAGCTTTAGCTGAACACTGTGAGGAGGACGCACTACCCTAACTTGTAGCTTTAGCTGAACACTGTGCAGATCTCTCACTACACTAACTTGTAGTTTTAGCTGAACACTGTGCAGAGCTTGCAAAAAACTAACTTGTAGCTTATTTAGCTGCCTGCGTTAGTGATGGGATCAGCAAAACACCACCAACCTTCTACAAGTAGCTTTAGCTAAACACTGTGCAGAGCTCGCAAAAAACTAACTTGTAGTTTTAGCTGAACACTGTGAGGAGGACGCACTACACTAACTTGTAGCTTTAGCTGAACACTGTGCAGAGGTCGCACTACAATAACTTGTAGCTTTACCTGAACACTGTGAGGAGGACGCACTACCCTAACTTGTAGCTTTAGCTGAACACTGTGCAGAGGTTACACTAAATTAACTTGTAGCTTTAGCTGAACACTGTGAGGAGGACGCACTACACTAACTTGTAGCTTTAGCTGAACACTGTGCAGAGGTCGCACTACACTAACTTGTAATTTTAGCTGAACACTGTGAGGAGGACGCACTACACTAACCTGTAGCTTTAGCTGAACACTGTGCAGATGTCGCACTACACTACAGGTAGCTTTAGCTACCTAGCTTTCTGTAGCTTTAGCTGAACACTGTGCAGATGTCGCACTACACTAACTTGTAGTTTTAGCTGAACACTGTTCAGGGGACGCACTACACTAACTTGTAGCTTTAGCTGAACACTGTGAGGAGGACGCACTACACTAACTTGTAGCTTTAGCTGAACACTGTGAGGAGGACGCACTACCCTAACTTGTAGCTTTAGCTGAACACTGTGCAGAGGTCACACTAAACTAACTTGTAGTTTTAGCTGAACACTGTGCAGAGCTTGCAAAAAACTAACTTGTAGCTTATTTAGCTGCCTGCGGTAGTGATGGGATCAGCAAAACACCACCAACCTTCTACAGGTAGCTTTAGCTGAACACTGTGCAGAGCTCTCACTACACTAACTTGTAGTTTTAGCTGAACACTTTGCAGAGCTTGCAAAAAACTAACTTGTAGCTTATTTAGCTGCCTGCGTTAGTGATGGGATCAGCAAAACACCACCAACCTTCTACAGGTAGCTTTAGCTGAACACTGTGCAGAGCTCACAAAAAACTAACTTGTAGTTTTAGCTGAACACTGTGAGGAGGATGCATTACACTAACTTGTAGCTTTAGCTGAACACTGTGCAGAGGTCGCACTACACTAACTTGTAGTTTTAGCTGAACACTGTTCAGAGGACGCACTACAATAACTTGTAGCTTTAGCTGAACACTGTGAGGTGGACGCACTACCCTAACTTGTAGCTTTAGCTGAACACTGTGCAGAGGTCACACTAAACTAACTTGTAGCTTTAGCTGAACACTGTGAGGAGGACGCACTACACTAACTTGTAGCTTTAGCTGAACACTGTGCAGAAGTCGCACTACACTAACTTGTAGCTTTAGCTGAACACTGTTCAGGGGACGCACTACATTAACTTGTAGCTTTAGCTGAACACTGTGAGGAGGACGCACTACCCTAACTTGTAGCTTTAGCTGAACACTGTGCAGAGCTCTCACTACACTAACTTGTAGTTTTAGCTGAACACTGTGCAGAGCTTGCAAAAAACTAACTTGTAGCTTATTTAGCTGCCTGCGTTAGTGATGGGATCAGCAAAACACCACCAACCTTCTACAAGTAGCTTTAGCTAAACACTGTGCAGAGCTCGCAAAAAACTAACTTGTAGTTTTAGCTGAACACTGTGAGGAGGACGCACTACACTAACTTGTAGCTTTAGCTGAACACTGTGCAGAGGTCGCACTACACTAACTTGTAGTTTTAGCTGAACACTGTTCAGAGGACGCACTACAATAACTTGTAGCTTTAGCTGAACACTGTGAGGAGGACGCACTACCCTAACTTGTAGCTTTAGCTGAACACTGTGCAGAGGTTACACTAAACTAACTTGTAGCTTTAGCTGAACACTGTGAGGAGAACGCACTACACTAACTTGTAGCTTTAGCTGAACACTGTGCAGATGTCGCACTACACTACAGGTAGCTTTAGCTACCTAGCTTTCTGTAGCTTTAGCTGAACACTGTGCAGATGTCGCACTACACTAACTTGTAGTTTTAGCTGAACACTGTTCAGGGGACGCACTACACTAACTTGTAGCTTTAGCTGAACACTGTAAGGAGGACGCACTACACTAACTTGTAGCTTTAGCTGAACACTGTGAGGAGGATGCACTACCCTAACTTGTAGCTTTAGCTGAACACTGTGCAGAGGTCACACTAAACTAACTTGTAGTTTTAGCTGAACATTGTGCAGAGCTCGCAAAAAACTAACTTGTAGCTTATTTAGCTGCCTGCGGTAGTGATGGGATCAGCAAAACACCACCAACCTTCTACAGGTAGCTTTAGCTGAACACTGTGCAGAGCTCTCACTACACTAACTTGTAGTTTTAGCTGAACACTTTGCAGAGCTTGCAAAAAACTAACTTGTAGCTTATTTAGCTGCCTGCGTTAGTGATGGGATCAGCAAAACACCACCAACCTTCTACAGGTAGCTTTAGCTGAACACTGTGCAGAGCTCACAAAAAACTAACTTCTAGTTTTAGCTGAACACTGTGAGGAGGACGCATTACACTAACTTGTAGCTTTAGCTGAACACTGTGCAGAGGTCGCACTACACTAACTTGTAGTTTTAGCTGAACACTGTTCAGAGGACGCACTACAATAACTTGTAGCTTTAGCTGAACACTGTGAGGTGGATGCAGTACCCTAACTTGTAGCTTTAGCTGAACACTGTGCAGAGGTCACACTAAACTAACTTGTAGCTTTAGCTGAACACTGTGAAGAGGACACACTACACTAACTTGTAGCTTTAGCTGAACGCTGTGCAGATGTCGCACTACATTAACTTGTAGTTTTAGCTGAACACTGTTCAGAGGACGCATTACACTAACTTGTAGCTTTAGCTGAACACTGTGCAGAGGTTGCACTACACTAAGTTGTAGTTTTAGCTGAACACTGTGAGGAGGACGCACTACCCTAACTTGTAGCTTTAGCTGAACACTGTGCAGAGGTCACACTAAACTAACTTGTAGCTTTAGCTGAACACTGTGAGGAGGACACTCTACCCTAACTTGTAGCTTTAGCTGAACACTGTGCAGAGGTCGCACTACACTAACTTGTAGTTTTAGCTGAACACTGTTCAGAGGACGCACTACACTAATTTGTAGCTTTAGCTGAACACTGTGCAGAGGTCGCACTACACTAACTTGTAGTTTTAGCTGAACACAGTTCAGAGGACGCACTACACTAACTTGTAGCCTTAGCTGAACACTGTGAGGAGGACGTACTACACTAACTTGTAGCTGTAGCTGAACACTGTGAGGAGGACGCATTACCCTAACTTGTAGCTTTAGCTGAACACTGTGCAGAGGTCACACTAAACTAACTTGTAGTTTTAGCTGAACACTGCGAGGAGGACACACTACACTAACTTGTAGCTTTAGCTGAACACTGTGCAGAGGTCGCACTACACTAACTTGTAGTTTTAGCTGAACCCTGTGAGGAGGACGCACTACACTAACTTGTAGCTTTAGCTGAATGCTGTGCAGATGTCGCACTACACTAACTTGTAGTTTTAGCTGAACACTGTGAGGAGGATGCACTACACTAACTTGTAGCTTTAGCTGAACACTGTGAGGAGGACGCACTACCCTAACTTGTAGCTTTAGCTGAACACTGTGCAGAGGTCACACTAAACTAACTTGTAGCTTTAGCTGAACACTGTGAGGAGGACACTCTACCCTAACTTGTAGCTTTAGCTGAACACTGTGCAGAGGTCACACTAAACTAACTTGTAGCTTTAGCTGAACACTGTGGGGAGGACGCACTACACTAACTTGTAGTTTTAGCTGAACACTGTGCAGAGGTCACACTAAACTAACTTGAAGCTTTAACTGAACACTGTGAGAAGGACGCACTACACTAACTGTAAATAGTCTAGCTGCCTGACTGTGGTACTAATAGGATCAAAAGAACACCAGCAATTTTCTTCAGGTAGCTGTAAATAACAAGACAAGCCTGCCTGTCTATCTACCTGCCAGTCTCCGGGACAGAGGAGCACTCATACGCTTCAACACGTTGCCTTTCCCACACCAGCCCATGGTGACAACGACACCCACCGGCGCAGTGTGGAACTACACGCAACTCAGCCAAGCTGGAATAGAGGCAAATCTAACTTCACCTAACAAGTAACAAACAAGATTTACCTATCAGCGGTAGATTAAAACTGTAACACACCTCCCTTCAATTTCATTGTGTTTATTAAGTTTTCCATGAATGAATAAGGCACATTTAAAATAGATAGAAAAGTACAAAAGACCATCAACCAGTCACGCTGTTAAAAAGCTATTCAGAACACAACAAAATACAGAAATATTAATAGTCCCTGAGTTCTGAATAGACCGCCATTGTCGAGGTCCCCCCTGACTTAACTAGCTGACTCCAAAATTATGCTATATGCATAGATTATGTATCTAAAACTCAGTAGGACATCGAAAAGTTTTCCATAGAAAATGCAAAATCTCAAGCAGCCGTAAGTCAAGGATATTCCCCAAATGAACAGGGCTCTAAGAATCCATAGCAGTGGAAGAAAGAAAAGAAGGAAAGTAGAGGCATGGACAAGTGTCCACTCCAGGCCTGGGGTGATGTTTCTAGTTCAATTGGTATAGCCCAAATGTGTGTAAAAAAATTAGAAAAATTAGATATCATAAATGATATATAAAAAACAGTGAATAAAGTCCATTCATAAACAGCTCAGTGGAGACGCATCAGTCCCATGAAGGAAAAGTCATAGATCCACAATTCATTGGAGACAGCCAGTGTAGGTGAAGAAAGGAAAAGTGGTGTGAAGGGGTTTCCAAACAGACAGTAAGTCAGGAGGACCCTATAGATGGACCCTTACCAGGAATGGTGGACCTCCCTGATAGCGAGGTCTTGTATGCATGCAGATACAGCCCTCTGCGGGGACAGCTGGATGGTGGCGTCCGAATCAGCTGATGAATGAGGCGTTCCCCCGGGGTCTACCTGGAGGGGGGCACCCACTGGACCCCGGGGGCCGTAGGTGCAAAAAAAGCAAAAAGGGCTCCAATGGTGTAGTAGGATTAAGAATCCCCAAAGACCTATAGAAAAAAGAGAGGAGTCAGAGGGGGGAGGAGATCAAAGAGCAAAAAGAAAACGGGAATGAGTGGAAAGGGTATTTTCAATTTAAGTAAAATCTCTCTGACCCAGGCCGAGACCTCTATTCTAGATAAGGATCTTAAATGTGTACCCCCCCAAATCACTTAATAAGTTTCAAACTTATATGGACATTCATAAGTATACCATATGGACATTCATAAGTATACCAGAAAATTAAATATTAAAAGGTACATGTTGTCCAACCCTATCAGCTCTCAAGGCATGATCTCCACTAATATCAAGCACTCAGGTTTAGCGAATGCCTCCCTGTGGAATCCACCTGGAGGATTACCTGCCTCCATAAAAGTCTTTAGGGATGTTCTCCTTAGAGACCTTGATCTTTTGAAAATAAAAAATATTAAAATGACAAGGGAATTACAACTTGGCCTGGACACCCTTTGTAAATAAAAAGACCTTGTGATTAGGCCAGCTGACAAAGGAGGAGGATAGTAGTCTTAGCTAAAGCTGACTATCTTCAGGAACTCGAGAATATAGTCAGGGACCGAAATACTTATATGCCCCTTAGATCTGACCCAAGAGTAAAATTCAAAAAGGAACTGGAGAAAATTGTGGACCGGGGTTTTGAGTTGGGCATTAGCAACAAAAAGGAGAAATCCTTTTTGGTACCAGTGTCTTTGAGAACTCCTGTCATGTACTACCTGCCCAAGATCCATAAAGATCCGGTTCACCCCCCAGGCGCCCCAATCATTAGCGGAATAGATTCTATTATGTCTAGGGCAGGTAAGTACATTGACAGTTTTCTCCAACCCCTGGTCCAACTTCTGCCAGCCTATATCAAAGATAGCAGACATACCATCAATCTGCTTAAAAATTGTGGTTATAGGGAGGGACACTGGCTAGTCACTGCCGATGTCACATCCCTGTACACCATAATTCCCCATAATCGGGGTATCACTTCAGTTAGACACTTTCTGAACAGAGATCTTTCACTACCAAGAAGACAAAAGCGTTTTATTATGGATCTTTTGGAATATGCCCCTACACATAACTTTTTTTGGCATGATAACCAGTTCTTTCTTCAAACTAAGGGCGTCGCCATGGGGGCCAAGTTTGCCCCCAGCTTGGCGAATCTGTTCATGGCAAATGGGAGGAGGACGTCGTCTATACCCAGCAAAGACCTGAATTGGTCTTGTGGGCTAGATATATAGATGACGTCCTCCTCCTCTGGAATGGCACCCATGAATCCCTCTGTTCATTTATAGAGGGTCTCAATAAGAACGATAGGGGAATTCATTCATTCCCCGTGACAGCTACCACCATAAAGCATGGCTAGACTGAGTTCCCAAAAGTCAGTATATTAGAATGAAGCAGAACTGTTCTACAACCACTGACTTTAAGGCCCAATCCAAGGTTCTTACTGACAGATTTCTAGAGAAAGGGTATGAGGCCCACTTCCTTAAAGAGAAATTGGATCAAGTGGATCAGCTCGATCGAGACCATCTTCTCATGGATAGTTCCAGGAGAGGCAGTATAACTGATAGCAATTTTGTCTGTCCTTTCATAACAGGATACCCCCACCAACATTTCTCGATCAAGAAATTGTTACACAAACACTGGCATATTGATAAAAATGATCCCCTATTGGGACCATTACTCCCTGATAGACCTCAGATTGTCTTCAGAGGTGCTCCCTCAATAAAATCATGTGTAGCTCCCAGTGTTTGTGACTCTCCCATTAAAAAACCTATGTTTTTCCAAAATTTGGTAGGGTACTACAGGTGTAGAAACTGTGCGGTCTGTTCTGTCAATGCTATCACAGAAAGGAAGGTCAGCCAGTTCCATTCTAACAGCATTTACCGAGATTTTTCCATCACATCCTTCATTACCTGTTCCATGACTAACGTTGTGTATCTTCTCACCTGCCCGTGTGGGCTTCAATATGTGGGACGTACTGTATGACCACTACAGGTGAGACTTAGCAAGCACATTGGGAACATTAGGAGGGGCTTTAAAGGCCATCTGGTTTCTAAAAAATATCTAGAAGTACACAAGCAGGACCCTAGGGGAACTTCATTTGTAGGTATAGATAGACTTAAGTTATCTTGGAGAGGGGGACCTAAACGGCGTGCTATCTCTAAGTTAGAAATGGAGTGGATCTACAAAATTCGTTGTCTTAGACCCCTAGGATTGAATGTAGATATTGAGTTAAATGCGTTCATTGATAACTCCTGAGATATGATTGTTTTATATAATATCTAATAATTTCCCTTTTTTATATCATTTGTAAATCTGTATCTTCATTAGACTATTTATCAGATAGTGTATCTTTACACTATCTGGTGTCCCCCACTCAGATGGAGGCTCCACCCCTTACTACGATTAGCTGATGGGTAGAATAGGAAGGTACTGATATATATATATATTATTATGCTTTTTCCTTGACAATCTTTATCATTAATGCTATGATTTTTTTTATTACTATTATTAATATTTTTTTCAGCTTAAGGTAAAATTTTGGAGTTATCCCATTAGAGGTGGACCACACTTATTAACTGCAACCGTTTTGGTGTGGTACTATTTTAATTCAGCTGATGAAATATTATTTCTTTATTCCGTGGTTATTATTGGTTTGAATTCATACACATTGGGCCCAACCCTAGACTCATTTATATATGTCCCTTGTCATCGTAGCTCGTTTTTTCTCCCTTTTTTGGGATCCTAGTATGGAGCTTTCATTGCGTGGTGGACACCAGATCCAGGCTTGGTGTTTTTTTCTGTGCTTCCTTATTGTTCTTCAGTGCTGAATGACACCCAGACGAAATCGAGGTCTGGTTCTCATCCAGCGCTATAAAGGTGATGGTTCAGTGCATCCCCCGTGCCCCTTTGAAGATGTCATTTATGACAAAACATGTAGGGCGTGGCTACGCACTGTACGCCATCACGCCGTTCGCCCCATGTTTGCACGGGTGTTCGTTTTTTACATGCCGGCTTTTTAACTTGTTTTAATCATTGTATGGCGGAGTTGTCCTTTCTGCCTTTGTCCAGCAATAAATATTCTTAATCCTGCTTCACCATTGGAGCCCTTTTTGCTTTTTTTGCACCTACGGCCCCCGGGTCCAGTGGGTGCCCCCCTCCAGGTAGACGGATTGGAATCGCCCCCTGTTGGAACGCCTCATTCATCAGATGATTCGGACGCCACCATCCAGCTCTCCCCGCAGAGGGCTGTATCTGCATGCATACAAGACCTCGCTATCAAGGAGGTCCACCATTCCTGGTAAGGGTCCATCTATAGTGTCCTCCGGACTCACTGTCTGTTTGGATATCCCTTCACACCACTTTTCCTTTCTTCACCTACACTGGCTGTCTCCAATGAATTGTGGATCTGTGACTTTTTCTTCATGGGACTGATGCGTCTCCACTGAGCTGTTTATGAATGGACTTTATTCACTGTTTTTTATATATCATTTATGATATCTGATTTTTCAAATTTTTATACACGTATTTACTTCATATTTATTTACACGCTTTATCACTTATTGAGCACTTAAATTATCAATTTAATTTATTTTTAAGCACTTTTTTGTTTATGGAATTTGATTCATTAATTATTCACAATATATATTCATTTATTTATTCATTCATGCAAGCAATATATGAATGTAGATTTGTGACCATCTGACTGTAAGCACACTTAAATTATTTGCTTTAGTTTATTACACAGATATTAGTGTTTTTTTCTTGCAGCTGCAGTTTAGTATTTTTAATTGCTTTTTAGCACAGGTTTCTTTCCCCTTTATAACTGGTATAGCCCATCAGGTTTCGTATCTAAGGATCCCACGTGTTTTCAAACAATGGCAGTTTATCATTTAAGAGCACCGAAAGGTGTTCGTTGATCATGAGCCAAGACTGCTTTGTCTTCAATAGTTCCAACTGAACCATTGGAGATCTCCAGGATCTAGCAACAGTGATACAAGCCACTATGATTATAAATGTTATCAATCGTGTTATGGGTTTTGGTGCTCCCTCCACTGGATGGCCCAATAGTGCCTGTTGTGGGGATTTAGTAAGTCAGTCTCACGCCAGTAAGTGATTTAATAAAATGATATGTGAGGATCCAAAATCTTATACCTTTGGGCATGTCCACCACACAAGGTAAGGCGAGCCCTCCTGGCCTCAATCCCTGAAGCAGAGGGGGGAGACACCCGGGCCCACAAGGCTATTCTAGCTGGAATCATGTACCATTGCAGAAACACTTTGTAATTGCCCTCTATAAAGAATGTGTTGACTAGGTTTTTGGAGGCACGTTGTGCCCTCTGGCAAATCAAGTGTTTTTCCTTGATGTCCTGCTCCCATTTGGTCATATAGGGCAGCTTGATGTTTTGGGTAGTGAGCATGTCAGAAGTTTTTGATATTATTCTGGAATGTTTGTCTATATGTTTGCATAGGTACTCCATAGGAGTGGCAGAAGAAAGGTCAGAGGTCTGTTAGGAAATGTTAGGAAATGGGCAATTTGGGTGTAGCTGTAAATCTCTGTGCACGGTATGCCAAACTTTTCTTTAAACACCACCTACCTTCTATGTTAAGGACATAAGGGGAGGAGGAGGATTTTGTGGTCCAAATCAGGAGAGTAGCTTAGGGTGACAACGCTGTTCCTCCAGAGATACAGTACATTTAATTAGCGTTGTCACCCTGGGAGTAGAAAGTGTGTGATTAGAAGGGGAAACAATGGAAAAAGCCTTGAAATAAAAGTGAATGCAGCCACCACATCTAATGACTGGTAATCTGCAATATATTATTTTTTTATGAGTTGGGGAAGAGATTTCAAACTCCGTATCAGCATTATGGTAGAGATATTCCAATGTACAACTATTGTATAATTTATTGAAAAGTTAGTTTTGGTAACAGAAAAATATTTTTTTAATCATCAGACAAATATTACCAATATAACCTTGTGCTGCTGCTGGGAAGAAGCTGGAGGCAGAGCTTGGAAAAGTGCAGGGTCTGGAGGAGGACCAGAGGAAGGCTGGAGTCAGCTGCCGGAGTCTGCTGAATGCTGAGACCAGGGAAAGCGAAGATGTGGGGGCGCTGCAGCTGAACAGAGAGGTGCAAGTTCTGTAGGAGGAGTTATGTCCTCCTTTCAGCTGCTGAGTGCCGAGACAAGGTGGGGACGAAGAAAAGGGGGTGCCACAGCTGCAGGAGAGGTGTGAGAGCCACATGAAATGGCCTGGCAGGCTGGACTCAGCCCTTCCCCTAATCAAAGCATCTCTTACAGTTTAGTAAAACACCCCCTAGGGACACATTTAAGTAATTTAACCCGTTGATCGTCCCTGATGTCAAACCCTTCCCAGCCAGTGTCATTAGTACAGTGACAGTGCATATTTTTAGCACTGATCACTGTAATAATGTTACTGGTCCCCAAAAAAGTGTCAAAAGTGTAAGCTGCTGTTCTGACTGTTCACTGCAATATCGCAGTCCTGCTATAAGTAACTGATCACCGCCATTATTAGTAAAAAATTAAAATTAAATTAAAATATTCCATTGTTTGTAGATGCTTTAACTTTTGTGTAAACCAATCAATATACGCTTATCCGTCGGACTAGCATACAGACGAGCGGTTTTCCCGATAGGAACTGAGTCCGTCGGAAAGATTTGAAACATGTTCTATTTCTAGGTCTGTCGGAATTTTTGAAAGAAAAGGTCCGATGAAGCCCACACACAATCGGAATGTCCGACGGAATGGTTCCGTCGGACCTTTTCTGCTGGAAAGTCTGGTCGTGTGTACGGGCCATAAGCCTGGATACACACTATACAACTTTTTTTGTTTGATTTCCTTTAGACTTACCAAAACGATGTAGTGTAAGGACCTGCCTGATTGCATACAAATTGAAACTGTTAAGGTTTGAACTCATATTATATGGTTTTGGTAAAAAGGATAAAATCTAAAGAGAATTGTATAATGTGTATGGCCCCTAAGCCAGAACACTAATGAACCTTCGTTGCTCTTCGTGGTCTCCTCACCCTGTATTAGTCTGATATCATGCTGGTAGATCACCTGTTGTATTTTGTAAACAGAAAAGGCATTTATATTTTTCCTCCTGGATTTCCTTCTCTGCAGAGCTGTTCATAAATCCAACAATCAAAGCAATCCGATATCCAGGGATAGAAGGAGACAATATGACCCTGATATGTAACACAAGTCTCAGTCCGCTCAGACAGAGGACAGAACTGCAGTTTGCTTTCTACAGAGATGGACGGAATGTTCAGGAATTCAGTTCATCCGATCAATATGAAGTCCAGTCCATCCAACTGGAGGATTCTGGGAATTATTCCTGTGATGTGAGAGCTTCAAATGGCAAAGTGAGGAAAAGTAGTCACTTCATCCTTATTATGATAAAAGGTGAATATGATTTATTCCCAAACCGATCACAAAACCTCCAGCTTTATGGTAAAAAGCAATCTGTGCAAAATTATAGACTGTCATCCAAACATTATAATTGTTTCTGGCAGATTCAGTTCAAGTTTCTAGCAATTTATAGGGATGATCAGACACATTTTTTTGAAATTTCTGTAACATTTGACCCCCTTATTGACCCCACAATTGGTTCGAACCTTTGTTAAAATGTTGGAACTTTCTGACTAAATTCATTGATGTCAAATCTGAATACCAGATATGGATTTTTTGCATTGGTGCCAGTGAAACTATACAACAAATCCATACCTGGAATTCAGATTTAATGGAGACAAATTTCACCAAATTTTCTGACTTTTGACGCTCATCCATTCTAAGCAAATAGTCATTTAAATACCAAAAAGCAATCAGCCCACAGCTGAGCTCCCAGCTTTGAGAAGGAAGAGCTGAGCCCAGCCCTGACAACTGGTAAGGCAATGTTGCCCGAATACAGTGTCTTTGGGAGTAAATGAGCTTGTATCTGGTGGTACTACAAATACCAGAGACGTGAACAAAGACTATGGTGTCTGTATACAGTGTCTATGTGATTAAATGGGCAGGTGCCCGCTTTTACTGATACTATAATTGAGGTTACAGATTACAATGAAGATGGTGATGGCTTTTCAGGATCTGCCTGTGGGTCCTGGCTCAGGGGTTGGCATCCGAACTCTGTTGCACCGCACCGCGGCCCAACTGGATCTGATGTGCAGATAGTGTGGATGGAGCGGAGTGGCCTCCAGGCTGCTGCTGAACAGTAAAGCTGTGCTGTCCGCAGATGCTCCAAGAATACACGTAGGGTGACTCTTTCATTGCACAGGCCGCAACTTGGCCACAGCACATACAGAAACACAGAGTCACTGCTTGCAGATCCAGGCCGGGGTCCCAAGAGAGCGATCTAGGCTTAGATAGGCCTTTTTATATCCTCTCCCAGCAGTCTGTTCTTCTCTCCTCAGCACTCTGGAAGTTGTAGTCCTAAAACAGAGCAATCTCAATGTGAAACTTGAGTCCTAGAACTACAATTCCCTGTATGCTTTGCTTCCTGGTGTTGATCATTCTGCTGGCAGGATGTGATGACACAGTCTTTGCTGCCACTAGAAGGAAACAGTTTCAATGCAGCAATGTTGTAAAGTGTCTTGTGATACTGCAGGTAAGATAGCTGGCTCCTGGCTACACACTAATACCGATTTCTAATTGACTTCTAAACTGATTTTGTCTTTGTCAAAATTCTTGGGACATTTTAGAAAAATGCATTGATATTAATCCGAGACAAATACATTTCATCAAAATTTCACAGGATGTTTTTATTACCTAATTTTAGAGCTGTTTTTCATCCCAGTGATAAATATAAGCACCTTTGAAGTCCTAAAAGGTGACAACATGACCCTGACATGTAACACAAGTCTCAGTCCGCTCAGACAGAGGACAAAACTGCAGTTTGCTTTCTACAGCGATGGACAGAATGTTCAGGAATTCAGTTTATATAATCATTATGATATCCACTCTGCTCAGCTGGAGGATTCTGGGAATTATTCCTGTGAAGTGAGATCCACATCCAACATTTCTAAGAGGAGTGATAATGTCTTAGTCCAGATAAGAGGTAATTGTTTCCCCATCATTTTTTAAAAAACAAATAACTTACCAATGTATAACATACATTTACTGATGCTATATCTATACTTATGGACTAAAACAGTGCAAATTAAGGTCCAGTGGAGGTTTAGGAAGAACAACAGTGTCCAAAAGGGGTGGGAGAAAACAGCAGTGCTTAGCAAGAAGTGGGAAGAAACATTAGTGCCCAGTTGGGGAACAATAGTGCCTGGAGAGGGATAGGGGAACAACGGTGCTCAGCAGGGGGTTGGAAGAAAGACCAGTGCCTAGCACGGGGTGGGGAGAATAATATTACCCATTGAGAGTAAAAAGTGGTGCCCAGTGGGGTTGGAGGAGAACAAGAGTGCCCTTCACAAGGCAGGCATAGAAAATAGTGCCCAGTTGGTGGCAAAACAATATGCCCAGCAGGGGTGGGGTTAAACATTGGTGTCAGTGTACAACACTTACTTTGCATTGCTGCTCTGTCCCTCCTCCTGCCAGGACTCTAAAGACTCTTGGTACAGGTAGGTACTCTAGGTACAGGAGCTAATTAGAGCTGGAGCATGGTATTGGAACAAGTACTCTATTACTTGGCTTCTGGACGAATCCTGGATCCAAGGGATGCCAGGATTGTGTTAAAATCCCAGGACAATACCGTGAGGGATATAACCACTGCCCAACTCTAAATGGTCACAGCAGAGGACAGAGGTGGTTGAGATCAACCCATTCATAAGGAAGCTAGGGAGTGAGACATTGTGTGGTGTACAGGTGGCGTTCCGGAATAAGTTGCCTTTGAGGGTTGTGACCTATGCGTAGGATGTGCATCTTGTACAATAATAATAATAATCACTGGGACAGATAAAGCAGAGGAGATGGTCTCTCTGGTGTCACGGTACTTTCAAGCTTCTGCCACCAAGGTCAACCAGGAAAAGTACATTTTTCTGGATGGGAAAGAAAGGATTAGTCCCCTAGAAGCTTTCCCTATGCCTCAGAAAAAAAATAAGTATAACTAAAGCTAAAACGTTTTGTTTAGTTTTGGAGAGAGTGGAGGAGGATTAGAACACCTGTCAGTTTTTATTGCTGTCTGTGCCCCCAATAAGGAGTTTTCCCTCTCTATATGTCTGGTTGACCATTATCATTGAAAGTGAAAGTAAGAGAAAAACCCAAATTTTGGGTTGTCCCCTGAAAAGTAAAAGAGGGGAAATCTTTTAATGGGGACATTAGTTCTGGTAATCTGGGGGTCCCCAGGGAATTCCCTTAATTTGCAGATATTTCCTCTGTTTGGCTATGGGACAGGAAGTGAAGGGAAATCATCCACAATGGGACACGGATGGCGAAAAAAAATATCTGGCAGGGGTTATAACCCTCCCTTACTCTATCCAAAATGAAAAAAAAAGTTTTGCTGATAGTTCTACATTAAGGTTTTTGAATGTGGACCTGACAATTATGGCCAATAAAGTGAAATTGGGAAGGCAGGCTGAAAGTTAGAAAAGGTGGCAAGTTGGAAGAGATGTAAGTTTTCTGAGTGGGAAAGGGTCGATATGATTGAGGCTTACCTGATTCTAGTCTTTGCGTCAGGTTTGTATGCATGTTACCAATGCCTCGATATGCTAAGGCATATAGTGTGTTCTTCCAGATGTTGTGGGTGAACAGACTGAACCTTATCACAAAGGATGTCACCTATCTGTCCAAGAGAGAGGGTGGTCTAGGTATGGTCAGCCCAATTCTTTTCACTGATGTTTCTCAAGTTCAAAACTGGCAATATGTTTGCAGTAGGTTCCATAACATATACAAATATTTAACGAAAGAGAAAATGTTGGATAGATATACAGCCCACCTATCATCCAAAAAAAAAAAAAAAAACATATAATGTCCACATCCAATGTATTATTTCAAAAATGAACCTAATCAAAAAATAAAAATTTTATAAAGAAAAGATTTTGTTGGAAATGTTGGATGGATATACAGTCCACCTATCATCGTAAAAAACATGTATTTCAAAAATGAACTAAATTTAAAAAAAAGTCCAAAAAAAGGATTTTGTGGCGATCCAGCAATACGTGCAGATACTTTATCCACAGAAACCTCTCCTCTACTAATAACCGCGCCAAAGTGATTCTTTATTGCTGACCGAATAACCACCACCAGCCACCAATGAGTGAATTGGACGCTCACCTTAAGGTATGACCAAACGGTCAAATATATATTTATATACAAACACATACATACATGCATACATACACAGACACACACAAAAGGCGTTTTTGACCGTTTGGTCATACCTTAAGTTGAGCGGCCAATTCACTCATTGGTGGCTGGTGGTGGTTATTCGGTCAGCAACTAAGAATCACTTTGGCACGGTTATTAGTAGAGGAGAGGTTTCTGTGGATGAAGTATCTGCACGTATTGCTGGATCGCCATAAAATCCTTTTTTTGGACTTTTTTTATTATTTCGTTCATTTTGTAAATATATGTTTTTTACGATGATAGGTGGACTGTATATCCATCCAACATTTTCTCTTTCATGTAATATTTGTATATGTTATGGTACTAACAGGTTTATACACATATCACAAAGGTCTGAATAATTGCACTATTTATACACAATTGATATTTTGATTTTAGTGTTTGAGTTCACTAATTAATGGTTGCAGTTGTTCACTGATAGATTTAGGTGGATTTTTAGTCATTCACATAGCAGCCACATACGTTTTTTCATTAAAAAATGTTTGCAGTAGGACCTCCTAAATGGGAAGGCGTTTTGGATGTTGGTTTAGGCCTTTCTCGGCAACTTTGGGATGAAGCTGGCCATGTACGGAAATGGAACTTCCTTATAAGCTGGATTTTGAGCAAAGCCTTTCTTGACCGACTGGCTTTAAAGGATTTTCCAGGTCTAGTTTTGAGGGAAGGGTTAAGGTTGATTAATTAGGATAGGCTCCCCCCTTAAATTAGATCTGGCCTAGTTGTGCTTCCATGGTAAGTGCTAACTTAATTGGTGTTAAACCTATAAACAAACATTTACTATATTGCAGCTTTCCAATTCTTAGATGCGATGGCTGCATTCGTTTTCTTTCTTTCCATTTTCACCTGGTGATCTGGCCAGTAAATCTGTTGTTTTTCAACAAAACAAGCTGTCCTGCAGATGTATCAGTGTACAGTGTTGAGACAAACCATTTACCATTTGCAGGGGTGCTTATAATGATCAGTTTTTATTTAATCATGTAAAAACCTTGATCCCCAAAGAAATAACATTAGCTGTAACTGCTTGTGTAACTGCAGTATTATCTGTAGCTTAAATTTGTTAGATGGAACAGCAGATTTAGATCTTTAGACCTCCTCCCACCATCTCCCAGATTAACAATGCTGCTATCTTCTGTGCCCCCTGTTCTCCTTCTTCCAGATTGGGGGGCTCTAACACAGGAAGTATGTAACTGGCCAGGTCTCTAGGTGAAAACAGAGAAAGAAAAAGCCTTAAAAAAGAAAATGAATGCAGCCACCACAACTAATTATTGATTTAGCCGGAATACTTTACATTTTTGGTTTTGGGTTTGATACCGCTCTCCACTCTACCCAAAACAAAAAAAAAGGTTTTCCCTTTAGTTATACTTTAATGGTGATAGATATTTCATATGTTCCTTTTTTATTTTTTAAGGTAAAAAGGACGCGGATTATACGTTACAGAACATACTTCGATTGTTGGCATCTGGGATCATAATACTTATAGGGGCCTTTATTTTCTACACCCACATGAAGACTGTAAGGATTTCCAAGACCAAGAATGTTGAAGATGCTGAGGAAAGGGTGGAAGAGCAACAACTGTGATCTCTATGACTATAAAACACCATCTATATGCTATTAGTAGAAGGGAATTATGGGGGAAAACATATAGAAGTCAGGATGGATTAGCAAGTTTATTCTTAACCACTTGACCGGAAGATTTAGCCCCCTTTATGACCAGGCCATATTCTGCGATATGGTGACAATTGCGCGGTCCTGCAAAGCTATACCTACATAAAATGTAGGTTCTTTTTCCCCACAAATAGAGCATTCATTGGTGGTATTGGAGCACCACTGCGGTTTTTATTTTTGGTGCTATAAACAAAAAAAGACAGACAATTTTGGAAAAAAAAAATATTCTTTACTTTCTACTATAAAACATATCCAATAAAAAAATCAAATTTCTTCATCAATTTAGGCAAATATGTATTCTGCTACATATTTTTGGTAATGATTGGTTTATGCAAAAGTTATAGCGTCTACAATCTATGGAATATTTTTATTAATTTATTTTTTATTTTTTTACATTTTTTTTACTAGTAATGGCGGTGATCAGCAACTTATAGCGGGACTGAAATATTGCGGAGAACATTCTGACACTAACTGACACTTTTTGGGAACCAGTGACACTACTACAGTGATCAGTGCTAAAAATATGCATTGTCACTGTACTAATGACACTGGCAGGGAAGGGATTAAACATTAAGGGTGATGAAAGGGTTAACTGTGTGCCTAGTCAGTGTTTTAGTGTACTGCCGAAGGTAATTTTACTATTGGAAGAGATGAAATTGATTCCCTTTGCAGGGACACAAGTTCCATCCCTTTCCTCCTGTCAGAATGAACCGCTGACTTATTTACATAGGCAGACCACCGTTTTGTGTCTTTCCTTGTGATCAGCTGGATTATACACAGCGAGAGCAAGCTGACGCCAGCGTACATATGCGCCCCCTACCCAGAAGTGTTCTGGTGCACATGTGCCACCCTGTAGCAGTAAAACTCCTATAGGGCGGTCCTGAACTGGTTAAAGCTGATTTCTAGGCATATATAAAAGACACAAAGTAATGCAGCTCTGTAATCATTAATATGTTATCAAATATGTATATTTTATAAATAGAAGCAGTGTATATACCTGAATATGACTTGGCATCAGCCTCTTGCAGTGCCTGTACAACAGGGCTGGAGTGTGAAAGGAATAAGCAGCACAATGAGCCAGTCATTTCATGTGCTGACCAGAAGCATGCTAACCGGAGGAGACTGACTGCTTCTTCTCCTTTCACTGTCCAGTTACAGGTTGGGTGCTGGTCCGGGATGTCATGGGCTCAGAGGAAGGGGACTGAATGATGCTGGCGATTCAACTGAGGACATTTATTTTCAGAAAATAAATACTGTGGACAACATCTTTGCATTGAAGGTGAAAATTGCAAGAAATGTTTTTTTTTGTTTTGTTTTTTCATTTTATAATGGGCTATTTAATTATGATTTGTTATTTTTGGCTCTAATGCCCCGTACACACGATCGGACATTCCGATAACAAAATCCATGGATTTTTTCCGACGGATGTTGGCTCAAACTTGTCTTGCATACACAAGGTCGGACAAAGTTGTCAGAAAATCCGATCGTTCTGAATGTGGTGACGTAAAACACGTACGTCGGGACTATAAACGGGGCAGTAGCCAATAGCTTTCGTCTCTTAATTTTTTCTGAGCATTTGTGTACACACGATCGGAATGTCCGACAACGGATTTTGTTGTTGGAAAGTTTTATAGCAAGCTCTCAAACTTTGTGTGTCGGAAATTCCTATGGAAAATGTGTGATGGAGCCTACACACGGTCGGAATTTCCAACAACAAGGTCCTATCACACATTTTCCGTTGGAAACTCCTATCGTGTGTACAGGGCATAAGAAGTATAGTTATGTTTCTGACAATCAATAGTAATATATATATATAACAATGTAGGTCTATATAGACATAAAAATACAATTTAAAAAAGCAAAACTGTAATTCCCTTCAGCCATCACTTACCCCATATGTGGCAGTGTAGACCACAGACTAGGGGAGAAATGTTTGGACAGTGGTACCACATATTGTTTCTTAGCTTCATCAAGTTCTTTCTAGTCATAGCCTAAAGTATGAAAATATAACAGATCTGTACATAGAGAATCATTTTCTTTTATATCAGGTGCAGGAAACTGTGTAACCATCTGCCTTATTAGTTTGCTGTGTATTATTTTGCGAGTACAGCCGGTCTTTCTGGCAATTCTGTACAATACTTTGTTAATAGCTTTCTATGTGATAGTAATTGTACTATTTAAATTTTTGTGTATAAAATAATATTTTAAACTCTTAAGCTCCTGAAGAAGCGTGTTTGGTATGAAACATGTTGAGCAGGACCTTTAACTGGACATTATTATCCTTTTATTGGTCACCCCTGGGTAGTAGTAGATTAGGGATATGTTTTCCTGTGATATCTGTGTTTTGAGTTACCTTGTGGGTTTCACTTTCTACTAGGGTTGATGGTGATTGCCAGTTAATCAATTGTTTTATATTGAAGAAACAGCAATTGATAATATTTTTTAATAATCTTTGGTATATTCAATAAAATATTCATTTTTTAATGTCACTTATTGTATTGTTGTGCCATTTTTTCTATTTAATCTATTTATACTATTCAATTAAGGACGAGGCACTGTGTTATGAGGTTATGTCCACAGTATCACTCTGCTGACATACAACACTGATCTGTACAACCACCGAGGTCTATATCTTTGTAAAATACACCAATACAAACTGTATTGTTGCTTTATTTTGCACTGAGGTTTTAAGTCCAACCCTATCCAAAACTTTTTTACTCCAAGAAGTAGTTTGTAAGGGTTAGAACCTCTTTCAAATGTTCATTATCACTTTTGTCCATATTTAGGAGATTTCTCCTTACTTCCTGTGTGATTAAATGATGTCAGATGGGAAAAGAAAATTCTCACAGGCAGAAATTAAGACATTTTCCAGCATAAAGAGCAAGGGTTAGAAACTCTGTAGGACTTTATTGCTATTTGTGCCTCGTGAAAAAAAAAATTCTTACTTTTGTACATATAATGGAATGGAGACTTGGACAGTTATTAAAAAAATAAACTTTTTGTCTTTAAAAAAGAAAAAATGATAATGCCATATTATACTGATACATATAAAATATATATTGTGTCCAGCTCTGTGTATGGATAAATTGGGCAGAGGCTGCAATGAGAAAGAAACAGCCATTTCCTGTAGACTTGAGAATTTCTGACATATAGATACAGTATGTCGCAGTCGGGTGTTTGATGGTCGTGGTCCACTATACATCTCAACGTGAAAAAATATATATATTTGAAGCCTTTAACCTTTTCCGTTCCAACACCTGTACGCCCCCTACAGACCAGAGCATTCTTTATATTACTGCTATAGGCCCATTTATTCAGCAATAACTTTGTCATTACATAAGATAACACAATACATATATTGTAGTTTTAAGGACGAATGAGACTTTCATTTGGTGATATTCTCTTGCAGTGTTTTTATTTTCTACGCAATCCAAAAAGTTTTAAAAATGTCATTTTTTTTTTCAAATTTAACCAGTGTTAGTTTTTTAAAAAGTTTTACTTTAGATAAAAGTATAAATGCTATTCAATAATTTGTCCTATTTATAGCGACACTAACATTACTTTCTGGTACAAAGCATTGCAGTTATTTACAAATTAAATTACACCATTTTTTTCAATTTTGCTATTTTTTTTTCTAGTTCAATACATTTTTAATTATTATTTTGACAAGGCCAAATTCAAATAATAAAAAAATTCTAAATTTACGATTACATTTGGTAAGGAAAGTTAACATGTCTCTAGAAATTAGAGCAATGGTCAACTGGTGTTCAATATACCATATGTAACATCTGCATAACAAAGTTCTTATTGGATTAGTATCCAAGGCTTATGTTTTATGCCTATGAGGTGAGAGTTCTGGTAGCACAGAGGTGTTGGTGACAGCGTTTTGACTCTCTGGGAATCATTAATAGACTTCCTTTCATTATTTTCACTATTGGAACACTGGATGAGCTACGTCATTGGACTCTATTCACTATATTTATTTATTTTTCACCTATGGCTCATATACTTATTATGGTGTTGTATTGAAGGTTTTGCTCAAGATCACTGTACATTATATATATCTTTACATGTGTAGTTGTGAACACTTTTAGGTTTTGGAGCATTTCCACAATTTGATTTATTATTGAATTGATTTGTTCATGATTACCTAGTAGCGCAGAGGACTATTCATATATTTTATAATAAACACATTTTAAGAAAGGCAAAATTGAAATTCCCTTCAGCCATTACTTACCCCAGATAGACAAATTAATAGACAAATTCATTTTTGACTCATACAGTCACATTTGACTTTCCAGATTTATAGGCAGGATCTGGTTCTTGCCAGCTTGTACTCTTTTTGCACTTACTCCATACGTGGCAGTGCAGACCACAGGCTAGTGTGGAAGAATGTGTATCCTAAAAGTGCAGCGCTAAATAAAAATACCATTGGCAGAACACCATATATGACATAGTGCAAAACCTTTGAAGTAAACAGAAAATCCAATCAAAATATTATTCAGTGCAAAAATGTCCTTATGCAAAAGTGCAAAATATATTACATTCATAAAGTGCAAATTTCATAAATTAATCACTAAAGTGCTCAAGTGCTCAGACATTCACCGTTGTGACACCTTCACCATAAATCAGATCTATAGATATAGCAGTGTGGAAGAATGTTCGGACAGTGGTAGACCACGTAGTCTCAGTGGCGTAGCGTGGGATGTCAGCACCCGGGGCAAGGCAAGTAATTTGCGCCCCCCCAACCTGCAGACTTTTAGCACTCCCCGAATCCCTTCAAATACAATAGTACTGACCTACCTGATTCCTATACTGACCACTACACTAACCTACTTGATTTCAACACTGACCAACCTGGTCAGTATAGTGTAGTGGTCAGTGTAGTATTGTGGTCAGTATAGTGTAGTGGTCAGTGTAGTGTAGTGGTCAGTATAGTGTAGTGGTCAGTAGAGTGTAGTGGATAGTGTAGTGGTCAGTGTAGTGTAGTGGACAGTGTAGTATTGTGGTCTGTATATTGTAGTGGTCAGTACAGTGTAGTGGTCAGTATAGTGTAGTGGACAGTGTAGTGTAGTGGACAGTGTAGTATTGTGGTCAGTATAGTGTAGTGGACCTTGTAGTGTAGTGGACAGTGTAGTATTGTGGTCAGTGTAGTGTAGTGGACACTTTAGTATTGTGGTCTGTATAGTGCAGTGGTCAGTATAGTGGTCAGTGTAGTGTATTGGTCAGTGTAGTGTAGTGGTCAGTGTAGTGTAGTGGACAGTGTAGTATAGTGGTCAGTGTAGTGTAGTTCTCAGTATAGTGGTCAGTATAGTGTAGTGGACAATATAGTGGTTAGTGTAGTGGTCAGTATAGTGTAGTGGAGTGTATAGTATAGTGGTCAGTGTAGTATAGTGGTCAGTGTAGTGTAGTGGACAGTGTAGTATTGTGGTCAGTATAGTGTAGTGGTCAGTATAGTGTAGTGGTCAGTGTAGTATTGTGGTCAGTATAGTGTAGTGGTCAGTATAGTGTAGTAAAAAAATGAATAAAAACCAAGCGCTGATGTGGAAAGATATGTGTGATATAAATAAATTGTGCTTAAAAATAGTGTAGTGGTCAGTATAGTGTAGTGGTCAGTATAGTGCAGTGGATAGTGTAGTGGTCAGTGTAGTGTAGTGGACAGTGTAGTATTGTGGTCTGTATAGTGTAGTGGTCAGTATAGTGTAGTGGTCAGTATAGTGTAGTGGACAGTGTAGTGTAGTGGACAGTGTAGTATTGTGGTCAGTATAGTGTAGTGGTCAGTGTAGTGTAGTGGACAGTGTAGTATTGTGGTCTGTATAGTGTAGTGGTCAGTATAGTGTAGTGGTCAGTATAGTGTAGTGGACAGTGTAGTGTAGTGGACAGTGTAGTATTGTGGTCAGTATAGTGTAGTGGACAGTGTAGTGTAGTGGACAGTGTAGTATTGTGGTCAGTGTAGTGTAGTGGACACTGTAGTATTGTGGTCTGTATAGTGTAGTGGTCAGTATAGTGGTCAGTGTAGTGTATTGGTCAGTGTAGTGTAGTGGTCAGTGTAGTGTAGTGGACAGTGTAGTATAGTGGTCAGTGTAGTGTAGTGGACAGTATAGTGGTCAGTGTAGTGTAGTTCTTAGTATAGTGGTCAGTATAGTGTAGTGGACAGTATAGTGGTTAGTGTAGTTCTCAGTATAGTGTAGTGGAGTGTATAGTATAGTGGTCAGTGTAGTATAGTGGTCAGTGTAGTGTAGTGGACAGTGTAATGGTCACTGTAGTGTAATTCTCAGTGTAGTATAGTGGTCAGTATAGTATAGTGTAATGGACAGTGTAGTTCTCAGTGTAGTGGTCAGTGTAGTGGACAGTATAGTGGTCAGTGTAGTGTAGTGGACAGTATAGTGTAGTGGTCAGTGTAGTGGTCAGTATAGTGTAGTGGTCAGTATAGTGTAGTGGTCATTATAGTGTAGTGGATAGTGTAGTGGTCGGTGTAGTGTAGTGGACAGTGTAGTATTGTGGTCTGTATAGTGTAGTGGTCAGTATAGTGTAGTGGTCAGTATAGTGTAGTGGACAGTGTAGTGTAGTGGACAGTGTAGTATTGTGGTCAGTATAGTGTAGTGGACAGTGTAGTGTAGTGGACAGTGTAGTATTGTGGTCAGTGTAGTGTAGTGGACACTGTAGTATTGTGGTCTGTATAGTGTAGTGGTCAGTATAGTGGTCAGTGCAGTGTATTGGTCAGTGTAGTGTAGTGGTCAGTGTAGTGTAGTGCACAGTGTAGTATAGTGGTCAGTATAGTGTAGTGGACAGTATAGTGGTCAGTGTAGTGTAGTTCTCAGTATAGTGGTCAGTATAGTGTAGTGGACAGTATAGTGGTTAGTGTAGTGGTCAGTATAGTGTAGTGAATTGTATAGTATAGTGGTCAGTGTAGTATAGGGGTCAATGTAGTGTAATGGACAGTGTAGTATTGTGGTCAGTATAGTTTACCACCCGGTGACCCCGCCCCCCTTCTGACGCACGGGACATGACGGGACTTCCCTGTGGCATTCCCCGTGACGTCACAGGGAAGTCCCGTCAAGTCACCGTGCGTCAGAGGGGGGCGGGGTCACCGGGTGGCCCCGCCCCCCGTTATTTAAGAACCGTCAGACGAAGAGACGCCGTCACACAGCGGGAGCCTCCCTCCATGCCAGCATGGCTGCGGAGCAGCCCGGAGAAGAAATGAAGAAGGAAGAAGAGATGAAGAAGAAGATGAAGAAGATGAAGAGAAGAGCGGGAGCCTCCCCCCAATGCCATGGGTGCGGAGCGGCCCGAGGAGAAGAAGATAGAAGACGCCGCGGAGGAGATGCTGGACGAGAACGCCGGAGGAAGAACCAGAAGAGCCAGAAGAACCAGAAGAAGATGAAGGAAGAAAGAAGAAGCATTTAAATAAAGGAATTGTCAAAAACTGTCTCTTGTCATTTTTAACATTTTTGACAGTTTTTTAGTGAAATGGTAGGGGTAAGTACCCCCTTACCATTTCACACAGGGGGGGGGCCGGGATCTGGGGGTCCCCTTGTTAAAGGGGGCTTCCAGATTCCGATAAGCCCCCCGCCCGCAGACCCCCACAACCACTGGCCAGGGTTGTGGGGATGAGGCCCTTGTCTTCATCAACATGGGGACAAGGTGTTTTGGGGGGCTACCCCAAAGCACCCTCCCAATGTTGAGGGCATGTGGCCTGGTATGGTTCAGGAGGGGGGGGGGGCGCACTCTCGTCCCCCTCTTTTCCTGCAGCCTGCCAGGTTGCGTGCTCGGATAAGGGTCTGGTATGGATTTTTGGGGGGACCCCACGCCGTTTTTTTTTTTGGCGCGGGGTACCCCTTAAAATCCATACCAGACCTGAAGGGTCTGGTATGGAATTTAGGGGGAACCCCACGTCATTTTTTTTTTAAATTTTGGCTGGGGTTCCCCTTAATATCCATACCAGACCTGAAGGGCCTTGTATGGAATTTAGGGGGACTCCCACATCATTTTTTTTTTTTTTATTTTGGTTCGGGGTTGCCCTGTGGGGAATTCCCATGCCGTTTTTATCAATGAACTTCTATGTGTATTGTCGGCAATGCAATAGCCGCGGGTAGTTTTAAATGTGTTTTTTTCTTCAAAATGTCATTTTGCTGTCAGACTGTTCTAAACACAGGAAACATGCGCCCCTTTACAGGCATACTATAGACACCCCCCAGGTACGAAATTTAAAGGGATATTACACTTTTATTGTTTGACTTTAAGCATTATTAAAATCACTGCTCCTGAAAAAACGTCCGTTTTTAAAACTTTTTTTTGCATTGATCCATGTCCCCTGGGGCAGGACCCAGGTCCCCAAACACTTTTTATGACAATAACTTGCATATAAGCCTTTAAAATTTGCACTTTTGATTTCTCCCATAGACTTTTAAAGGGTGTTCCGCGGCATTCGAATTTGCCGCGAACACCCCAAATTGTTCGCTGTTCGGCGAACTTGCGAACAGCCAATGTTCGAGTAGAACATGAGTTCGACTCGAACTCGAAGCTCATCCCTACTGGCCACCCTTAAACAGAAATACAATTATCATTGGAGCTCTACATCCTTGAAATACTTAGGTGTCCGAATTACAGCATCATACTCCTCATTATATCAGGCGAACTTCCCCCCCTATTCCAAGAAATTAACCGCTTGCTGAATCATTGGACCACTTTGCCCATCTCTCTCCTGGGACGTATAAATATTCTAAAAATGTCTATCCTTCCTAAACTATTGTACTTATTTGAGACACTTCCAGTGGCAATACCAATGTCTCAGTTGAAAATTCTTCAAAGAAGAAGCCTCCGTTTTATATGGAACAACGCCTCACATAGGGTGGCGTGCTCAGTGGTCCTGGCACGTAAGCTTAAAGGGGGCCTGGGTGCCCCAGACTTCATCAAATACTACTACGCCTCTCATCTAAGGGTCCTTACTTCGTGGACCAACAGAACAGCCCCAAACAGATGGGCGGATATTGAAATGAGCATAACATCCCCAGTACACCCGTGCTACATGCTCTGGCCGTCTACTGACAAATATATGCCCCAGCTGAGAACCCTATGCCTGGCCCCAATGCTCTTTACATTGGCAATATGGAAGAAGTGCTCCACTAAATACTCACTTTCATCCACATGCTCACCTCTCACCAACATCCTCTTTAACCCAGACATCCCAGATAGTCTGTCCTATGAACGTATGGTGCCCTGGACTAAGGCCGGGATTTTTCAATTGCGACAGCTAGTCAACCCAGCCACGAGACACTTATTATCCTTTGAGGACCTTAAAAAACACCACCAATTACCCAAAACAATATTTTACTCATACCTACAAATCAGACATTTTTTTTCTATCAAAACTCCCACACTATCTTTAGATAAACCTACCCAATTTGAAATGCTTTGTGCTACAGGCCCTCATGAACCCCAATTGATATACACCATTCATAGAATACTCCATGAGGCCAACCCCCTAAAAGTAGATACACATTATTATATGAAGAAATGGACACAGATTCTCCAACATGACATATCTCTTCTAGACTGGGACAAGATTTGGATCTCCATTTCCAAGAGTTCCCGATGCATTTCTCACAAAGAAATCGGTTATAAAGTACTTATGTTTTGGTATAAAACTCCAGAAAGACTACATGCGGTTGATCCGTCCATATCCCAACTGTGCTAGAGATGTAATAAGGAGGTAGGCTCCCACTTTCACATCTTTTGGGAATGTTCTTTAGTTACACAATTCTGGGAGCAGATCCAAATTTTACTAGAGAAACTGGTGGGAATCCTTGTTCCCCTAGACCCCATGTATTATTTACTAGGTCTTCCCTGTCAAGGTCTTCACAAACCAAAGCAGAAACTGATGTCCTACGTATTATTAGCAGCTAAGAAAGTTATCCCTAAACTTTGGCTATCCACTTCCCCTCCCACCCTTTCACATACTCTAACTACCTTAATAGATATACGTAGAATGGAACACCTAACTGCCATTGTTGAAGATTCCATACAGAAATTTTCTCTCATTTGGCAACCATGGGATGACTATGAAAACAACAGTAAGACAAATGAAACTAGCTGAAACGATGGATGTATATAGTAATACACGCTTTCTATTTTCTCGGGCTAATACATACTTTACTCTTCTGATTGTGTAGATTCTCCCTAACAAGTTTTCAACTTCCTGTAGGACAAGTAATGTATTCACAGTAGAACCGCTTAATTAATAACCAAAGGTTCTTACTACTTGGTATTTCCAATCTTAAAGTTGTAGTGTAAGTTACCCTGCGGTCTCTGATAAGGTTGTGCACCCTTGATTGACAGTGTTGAAGCTTTCTGTTTTTCTTTTCATTCTGAATGTGACATCAATGTTATTATAATTGTTATGAAAAAATGTTAAATAAACAATTTAAAAAAAAAAAAAAAAAAAAGAAATTAAAATATATTGAGGGAATCCCGATAAATAGTAACGAAAGAAGTTTGTGAGAAGTGTGTGTGAATATGAGCAGCAAAACGACTTAACTCTTGTCACATTATAAAGAAGAAGAGAGTGCGCTGTATTAAACCATTTTTAACATTGCAGCGTGACGAAAGTGCTGTATCCATTGCGAACGCTAAGTTTACCAGAACGAGCTGTCCTGTGTCGGAATTTCTTCTGAGCATGCGTGGCACTTTGTGCGTCGGAACAGGCCACACACGGTCGGAATTGACGCGATCGGATTTTGTTGTCGGAAAATTTTATCTCCTGCTGTCCAACTTTGTGTGTCGGAAAATCCGATGGAAAATGTCCGATGGCGCCCACACACGGTCGGAATTTCCGACAACACGCTCCGATCGGACATTGTCCATCGGAAAATCCGACCGTGTGTACGGGGCATAAGCCGATAAAAAGGAAGTTCAATAGTCATGTGATATCTCCATTACGAACGATAGCTTTCAAGGTCGAGCGCTTCCGGCTCATACTTGATTCCGAACATGCGTGAACTTTTGTGCGACGGACTTGTGTACACACGATCAGAAAGTTTTTTTGGCAGAAAATTTGAGAACCTGCTAGCCAACATTTGTTGGCGGAAAGTCCGACAACAAATGTTCGATGGAGCATACACACGGTCGGACTTTCAGCCAACAAGCTCACATGCAATATCTCCCGTCAGAAAGTTCACGGTATAAGAGGAAAAGTTTGGAATGACAATCTGGGTTAAGTTTCTTCATAAATTTAGGACACAAACTATGGTATATATTTGAAAATGTATTGATCCTGATGTACTGACGGCCTATCTCATTTCTTGAGGCCCAAAAGTGCCAGAACAGTACAAATATCCCCCAAATGACACCTTTTTGGAAAGTAGACAGTCTGAGGTATTTAGTAAGAGACATGGGTAGATCTTTGAAGTTGTTATTTTTTGTCACAGAATTTTGAAAAATTAAGCAATTGAAATTTTTTTTTTGCAATTTTGTACATTATGTTACCATTGCAGAACAGTGTCATACAAATGGCGTGGCAGTGATCAGGGACACTGACTGGTAACAGTATATAAAAAAAAAAAAGTTAAATATTTTTTCAATTTTTTTATACTTCTTTATTTCTTTATTTCTTTTTTTTTACATACAGAGACCAGAGCAATATAGTGTTACCATAGTAACACTGTACTAGTCTGGGGAGGTGATCAGGATTTTTTTTTCTTTTTTTTTACACTCTATGATTGTGTATATAACTTTTTTTTTCTGAATAGAAACTACTCATTCGGTGTTTACTATTTTGATTGGCTGTGATTGGCCACAGCTAATCACATGGCACAGATGGGCGGTGATTGTGCCCTGTCTGTACCATGTGATGACTGTGACCAATCACAGAGCTCATCACAATAGTACATAAAGAAAGGCATATAACAAAGCCTTTTATTGCATAGAACTGTCATGTGATCTGCTGTGATTGGCCACAACGATCACATGGTACCGGCAGCTGGCCGGTACAGTGATCTGTCATTGGCCATGTCTGGTGAACACGGCGGGTGATAGATCGCGGGGGGCGCACGTGAGGCACGGTCCTGGCAGGAAGTCATATGACGTCCTCCCAGAACAACAGTGCTCCCGCTCAACCTATGACAGTTTTAAGACGTTAAATGATGTCAGATAAAACAGGATGATAGGAAATCCTCACAGACAGCAAAGTTAGCAAGGGTTATAAGCTCTGTAGGAGTTTATTGTTATCTGTGCCCCCCATGAAAGAAATTTTGCCTCACTTTTTGTATATATAATGGAAAGGAGACTCAGACAGCTTTTATAACATAAATGTTTTGACTTTACAAAAAAGGAAAAATTATATTGCCATATAATACTGATACATATAAAACATACATTGTGTCCAGCTCTGTGTAGAGATAACTTGGGCAGAGGCTGCAAAGAGAGTGAAACCAACAGACATTTCCTGTAGACATGAGAATTTCTCACCTATAGATATGTAGCAGTCTGGTGTTTGATGGTTGTGGTACACTATACACCTCAACATAGAAAAAAATAATGATCTTAAGTCTTTAACCTCTTCAGCTCCAGCACTTCTATGCCCCCTATGGACCAGAGCATTATTTACATTACTGTCATGGGCCCATTTATTTGGCATTAACTTAAGATTAGAAAGTAATACATATACAGCATTGCATTTTCAATGCAATCCAAAAACTTAAACAAATGCAATATTGTTCTTTTTCGACCATTGTTAGTTGTTATAAAAATTTTACTTTAGATTACAATATAAATGCTATTTCTCCTTTTTATAATAACACTAAAATACATTTCTGGTACAAAGCAATGCAATCATTTATAAATGAAATTTCATTTAATTTTTTTTTTGTTCATAACATTTGTCATCATAATATTGAAAAGACCGCATTCAAATAGTAAATAAGTTGTAAATTTAAGTTTAAAATTGGAAAGGAAAATAAACATTACTCTAGAAATGAGATAGGTAATTGTTAACTGGTGCTCAATGTACAACATATTACATTAGTGTAACAGTTTTGTATAAAAGATTACAGATAATAAAATAGTGAACTCCTAATTTTTTATTCATTACAGTTGAAATCTACATGTACACACATGTTCTTATGTTTGTAGTGTTAAATGGAGCGGGCCCTCCCCGTTTCAGTATTACTTGTACTGTTATATCTCTATATATCACAATTTCAACAAAAAAAGAGTATTAAATAAAAATGAATAAATAAATTTAAAAAAAATTTAAAAAAATAGTGAAAAGGGTAGAATCATTAAACATGGGTTCAGGATGAGAGTTGTATAGCGAGAACATCTTAATAAGTATAAACCATTTTAGTTTTTAATTTGGGAGGGACATGAAAGTACAGTATCTCACAAAAGTGAGTAAACCCCTCACATTTTTGTAAATATTTTATTACATCTTTTCATTTGACAACACTGAAGAAATGACACTTTGCTACAATGTAAAGTAGTGAGTTTACAGCTTGTATAACAGCCCTCAAAATAACTCAACACACAGCCATTAATGTCTAAACCGCTGGCAACAAAAGTGGGTACACCCCTAAGTGAAAATGTCCAAATTGGGGCCAAAGTGTCAATATTTTGTGTGGCCACCCTTATTTTCCAGCACTTCCTTAACCCTCTTGGGCATGGAGTTCACCAGAGCTTCACAGATTGCCACTGGAGTCCTCTTCCACTCCTTCATGACGACATCACGGAGCTGGTGGATGTTAGAGAACTTGCGCTCCTCCACCTTCCGTTTGAGGATGCCCCACAGATGCTCAATAGCGTTTAGGTCTGGAGACATGCTTGGCCAGTCCATCACCTTTACCCTTAGCTTCTATAGCAAGGCAGTGGTCATCTTGGAGGTGTGTTTGGGGTCGTTATGTTGGAATACTGCCCTGCGGCCCAGTCTAGAAAGGGAGGGTTCATGCTCTGCTTCAGTATGTCACAGTACATGTTGGCACAAGTCACTTGATTTATTGTGAAAGACTGTTTTTGATTTTTATTGAAGACACTGTCATTCAGTTCATATATTTTTATTTTTAATCTTTAATTTTTCATCTACATTTGTATTTTTATATATTATTCCCTATTATCAATTAACTTTTCAGTTTGTGGACACTTGATTGTATGATATTAGCACTGGCATTATTTGAATAGCACTAAGTCACTTTATAGCACAGGTCGCACCATATATATCCTTTTAAGGAACACTTGATTTGTTATTGGAGGACATTACTAGTCCATAGCACACATCACGTTTACACAGCAGGTTTACTTATTTATTTATTTATTGCTTTGGGATTTGCACATTGAGTATTGGACAGCACATGTGACTTTAAATAAATACACTAACCTTTGACAGCACCATTGTCACCATATTCTTATATATTTTTCATCTTCAGACCCTACTTAGTAGGTGTCACGGTGGAGGCAGCAGCTAATAGTATCAGATTAAGAGACTATTACCATCAGCGCGGGACATTCTCTTTTTTCATTTAATTATTGATAACAGTATCAATCTGCCCTGCAGCGATGGATATTTTTAAATATATGAATACCTGAGCAGTTAATCTTGAGACAGTATTTAATCAAGAAAATGTGGTTAGTAGCCAGGATATGGAAAGTTTACTAAAAAAATTAAAACACAGTATGGAGAAACAACTGAGAGTGTGGTGGGTTATTGCCATACTAGAAATGTACATTTCAGAAAAGATGGCACAGAGGAGATTAAGATGGGACATATCGCCCAATGATGGGGTTAAAAAAGCCCCTATGGAGGAGTGGTATAGGTTTTAATTGTTAAGAGGAGACAACATAAACTAAAATTGATAGAGGCAGTGATACTGGGTATTAAGGAACAACTAGGCCTATTCGAAGATAATAGGGAATATAAAGAAAAAGAAAAAAACCTGCAGGAGGAAATCCAGAAGTACAATAAACAAATACAGCTAAAAAAGCAGAAGAAATTCCGAAGAGATGTACTGGATTATAAAAACCAACTAGTATATAAATGGCAAACAGATGAAAGCTATGGAGAAGACAATACTGATGTTTCTATGAATGTAGAGTCTAGAGAGACTTCAGAAGAGAAGGAGGAAGAAGGAAGAGAATGGATTGAAGCAGGAAAAGCGACACCACGATCTCCCATACAGAGAAGATCTCCCCCCAGATATGAGAACAGACCTAATCAAGAAAGAAGCTCCACAAGAAGCCTCCCATCTAATACACACAACCCCAGAACCCCTAGAACCCCTGGAATACCTAGAAATCATAACCAATACACACCAAGAGATTACCAGAATACAACATACAGGGAACCACAACACAGAAGGGATTTTCCCAGAGAGTACAGGGGCAGACCACCAAGACAATGGGGGACCATGGTCCACCAAGACCCCAAGGAGGTTGGGGCCCGCCAAGAAGTCAAAATTGGGGACCACAAATAAATCAAGACGGGGGCCCCCAAGGAACAGGGGATGGCACAAAGCATGGCAACCCCCAAGACCCACATACAACAACCACAGGGAAGTCAATTGGGAACACGACAGGAACCAATGGGAAGAAGAGAGCCCCCAAGAGCCCAAAGAGGAAACATACAAGAGGGAGACTAGGGGGCACAAAGAAAAAGAAGGTGAGAGCACTAGGAACGGGTATTTTTAATTTGAGTGATATAAGTTTTAATGAGGAGGAAATAAAGGTTTTAGATTTAGGACTTAAGTATGCACCAAGTAAGAGATTGGACAAGTTTGAGGTTTATGTGGTTTTACAAAAATACATCAGGAAATTGAATATAAAAAAAAAAATTGTGCTGAAAGAAAGAAACACAAACCAAAGAACAGAGCACACTGAGTTCAAACATATTAAGCTAAGAAACAGTTCTATACAGTATTCAATCCAAAAACACCACATAACAAAAGTTTAGGCGGTTTTTAAAAAATTGGTAGAGGAAGATATGAAGAGAATAAAAATAGGAAAGACAAAAGAAGATAACATCTGGAAGACAATAAAGAGTAAAGAGAAGGAAAAAGGAGCGGTCATAAGGCCTGCTGACAAAGGAGGGGGTTTGGTCATCCTGAATAAGAAAGTTTATGAAATAGAGATGAACATCCTACTACAAATGGAAGGGACATACAACAAACTCAAAAGTAAACAAAAGAAGGAATATGAGAAGAGACTGAGAAAGTACATAACAAAAGGAAAGGATTGAGGTATTTTGAATAAAAAGGAAGCAAGGTACCTAGTACCAGAAGCAGCAAAAACACTGGTAATTTATTATGTTCCCGAAATTCACAAGAATCAAGAGAAACCCCCAGGAAGGCCAATTGCAAGCAGGATTGATTCACTACTTTTAAGGCTAGGGGAGTATCTGGACCAATACTTACAGCCATTGGTGCCAGAGGGAAGATATTACTTAAAGGATAGTAGACACATTATACAGGAATTAAAGCAATTCAAAGTAGATGAAGGAGATTTTCTGGTCACCATTGATGTCAACTCGCTATATACAAATATAATACAAAAAGATGGCCTACGCAGCGCGGAATAGGCATTATAGAAACACACAAACATGAAACAAGAACAGATACATTATATTTTGGAAGGCTTGGAGATGGCTATTAGTAGCAACTACTTCTGGTATAAGGGAAACCACTATGCAAAGAAAAAAGGGGTGGCCATGGGAGCCAAGTACGCACCAAGTGTGGCGAATATATTCATGAATATGTGGGAGGAAGAACAAGTGTTCAGCATAAATAGACCAAACTTGAAACTTTATCTGAGATATATCGACGATATTGTAATAATATGAAATGGAACAGAAGAAACGCTACAGCAATTTTTCGATGAGATTAACCAAAACATCTATGGTATCACTTTCTCTGGGCAATGGAATAGACACAATATTGACTATCTGGAACTACAAATTTACAAAGAAAATGGAAAGTTAAAGACAAGGACTTACTTTAAGCAAACAGATAGAAATGGGTAAATACCCACAAAAAGTTGTCATCATCCTAAATAGATAGGAAACATACCCAAAGGGCAGTTCATGAGAATACACAGAAACTGCAGCAACTATCAAGATTACTAAAAACAATCTGAAGTTTTATTACAAAGATTTGTCGAAAAAGGATATAGCAAGAGAAAACTAGAAACAATTAGGGAGGAAGTGAAGAAGGTAGACAGAGATATCATGATAAATGGAAAAAAGAAAAACACAAATAATAAGTATATGGAAACTGCCTTCCTCACCGGTTTCAGCAGACAGATCACTTAAAGTTATAAAAAAACACCGGCAAATTTAAAGGTCAGATAAAACTTTAAAAACACTCCTCCTAGCAAGACCCACCTTCATTTATAGGAAAGCTCCCACTTTGAGAAACAAATTGGTCCATAACACACTGGACCAACCAAAACAAATAAAGGCACTACCAAGCCTGAAAGGGTTCTACAAATGTAATAAATGCCTACCGTGAGGGTGAGTCAAAAAACAAACAAAAAGAAAGAGGTTTTTAACTCCCTATCCACAGGAAGAGAATATAAAACAGAGAGCTAATCACATGCAACAGCACACATGTAACATACATTTTAAAATGGCCTTGTCAGTTACAGTACGTAGGGGGGACCACAAGGCCATTGTATGTCAGATTACGAGAACATATCTGTAACATAAAAGATGGATTCTTGAAACATAGCATCTCAAGGCACTTTAGAGGACATCACCATAGAAACCCATCACTTCTGACCTTCTATGCCATAGATAAGATCTCAGGCCATTGGAGAGGAGACAATAAAAAGAAGAAAATCTCACAAAATGAAATTTTCTTGCTTAACACTCTCCAACCAGATGGTATGAACATTGACATTGACTTAAATTGCTTTATGACCAATTTCTAACCTCATACATACGGTTCCTTTAACAACTTATTACCTCTCAAGCAGTAAGCAGAAACTTTCAAACTTACATATTTGGTCCTTTTTAATATATATTACCTACCTATGGTAACTTGATAAGTTATGGTCCTGGACCATCCAAATATTTTTAACCTTTTTTTAATTATCATATTTAGGTTGATTATGTATAACCAATTTCCAATTATCACCCTTTCTCTACGTCATAACCCCATGTATATTTAAATGCGCTTTCAGACAATTTTTATGACAACCCTCATAGGCTGACTCTACCTCAGTTTGTAAATAATATTTTTAAATAACATTTTTTAACACTCTTAGGTTTAAACTTAATTTAATATTTTTTTACCTTCATCAACATTTTCCATGGTCACTTAAAGTCAACTTATTGTTCAAATATTTAGATTCCTCTTTTTTTATAGTGGTTTTATTAATAAAACATTTAATGGACTTAGTTTATTATAATTTATAATTTCTCTTAAATAATTTAATGTATTAATTTACATGGATATTATGTGGGTGAATATCACGCAGTGTCCTCTAGGCATCATTTTAATACGCATCCCGGTATGGGTGACACGGCCGAGGAATTCACATATATAGGTGTTTTTTCCTCAAGGCAATTTGATTAAAGCTTTGTTTGAGCTGTCCAAGCTGTTTTTCCTAATTTATATTTCAAATGGGGATTTAAATTGTTATATCACAACGTAACAAACTAACTAAATATGGCCATTGAAGGCATATACCATGATATAGATTGGAATGTAACAAATGTCTACAAGAAAATGGCCGACAAAGTCACGTGGTACAGGGTTGCTAGGTTACCACATCTTATTTAAACCAGGAATGGTAGCAATATGGCGCCGCTCCAGTAGACGTCTTGATGACGAAATGCATAGGGCAGAGCCACAGCGTCATCTCGTCACTTTTTGTATACGAGTGTGGAATGCAGAGGAGCCAGCACTTCCTATTTTAAACTGCGCTATTGATTTTTACACACTGTAAGTGCATATTTTTACTTTATACGAATAAAATAGTCAAAAATCAAGGAGAAGGGGCTGCAAGGAGGCACAAGCGTGTAAGGTCTGTTCCAGCTAATACAACAGTGTAGCTGTGAAAGGCGCAACACCCCCTAGTGGAGATAATTATCTGGTAAGAGTGTATATGAGAAGACCACGGGTTGGAGCACCTGTACTTATATATATATTTACTCACCAGGCACAAGAAGAGAAGAAAGTCACAAGTCACTTGATTTATTGTGAAAGACTGTTTTTGATTTTTATTGAAGACACTATCACTCAGTTCATAAATTTTTATTTTTAATCTTTAATTTTTCATCTACATTTGTATTTTTATATTTTTATATATTTTTCCCTATTATCAATTAACTTTTCAGTTTGTGAACACTTGATTATATGATATTAGCACTGGCATTATTTTAATAGCACTAAGTCACATTAATACACAGGTTGCACCATATATATCCTTTTATGGAACACTTGATTTGTTATTGGAGGACATTACTAGTCTACAGCACGAGCCACTTTTACACAGCAGGTTTACTTATTTATATATTTATTGCTTTGGGATTTGCACATTGTGTATTGGACAGCACATGTGACTTTAAATAAATACACTAACCTTTGACAGCACCATTGCCACCATATTCTTATATATTTTTCGTCCACTATAAGAAATTGGATGAGGTGGAGACCATGATGTCACAGTCCCTCCTCTCTACCTTATCCAATTATAGAATGCCTTGCATTATTTTATAAAAATGCAGAGTGTCCTTTGAATGGCATCCATGCCAGGTGAGCGAAACCCTGTATTCACTATGCAGCAGGGCACAGGACACAGAGGACAGCAGCAAGCATTGTAGTAGTGGTTATTACTACACAGATTCTGTGTTTCCACAGTGGTAGTGCAAGTATGGCATATGCATATATACTTACATTGTTCCAAGCTGGACCAATGAAACTGTGCAATAAAATCCATACCTGGACTGAGCTAATGGGCACTGGTGAGCCTGCATTGATAAGCACTGGTGAGGCTGCATTGATGGGCATGGATAAGGCTACATTGATGGGCACTGGCGAGGCTGCATTGATGGACACTGATCAGGCTGCATTGATGATCACTGGTGAGGCTGCATTGATGGGCACTAGTGAGGCTGCATTGATGGGCACTGGTGAGGCTGCATTGATGGGCACTGGTGAGGCTGCATTGATGGGCACTGATCAGGCTGCAAAGATGGGCAATGGTGAGGCTGCATTGATGGGCACTGGTGAGGCTTGATTGATGGCACTGGTCTGGCTGCATTGATGGGCTCTGGTGAGGCTGCATTGATGGGCACTGGTGAGGTTGCATTGATGGGCACTGGTGAGGCTGCATTGATGGGTACTGATCAGGCTGCAAAGATGGGCACTGGTGAGGCTGCATTGATGGGCACTGGTGAGGCTTGATTGATGGGCACTGGTCTGGCTGCATTGATGGGCACTGGTCTGGCTGCATTGATGGGCACTGGTGAGGCTGCATTGATGGGCACTGATCAGGCTGCAAAAATAGGCACTGATCAGGCTGCATTTATGGGCACCGGTGTGGCTGCAAAGATGGGCACTGATCAGGCTGCATTGATGGGCACTGGTGAGGCTGTATTGATGGGCACTGATGAGGCTGCATTGATGGGCACTGGTGAGGCTGCATTGATGGGCTTTGAAGGGCACTGATATACAGTATATGTATTTTTATATATATATATATATATATATATATATATATATATATAAAATTGCATTTTATGGTTGGCCCCCTACTTTTGTCCCTGTCCCCCCCATGTGCCCCCCTAAATATGAAAGCTGGAGACGCCACTGCCCCTTCCCCTGACTTAATCTAACTCACCCTACCTCTCCACGATCCATACTTACCTCAATCTGGCAGCATTGGATCCGCAGTTTGATTACATCCAGCAGTGTAAAGCTGGCCATGCTTCATTATCTACTAATGGCCAAAACGAAGGGACTCTATTCTGTACTCCTACTCCTGGACCTCTCTGCTGCCTTAGATACAGTTAACCACCCCCTCCTCCTCAAAAAACTCCATGCCTTTGGTCTCCGTGACTGTACTCTTCGCTGGTTCTCTACTTACTTATTTAACCACACCTTTAGCGTTACTTACAATTCTACTTCCTCCTCTCCCCTTCCTTTCTCTGTTGGGGTCCCACAAGGTTCTGTTCTTGGACCTCTCCTATTTTCAATCTACACCTCCTCCCTGGGTCAGCTGATAGCCTCCTACGGCTTCCAATACCATCTCTACGCTGACAACACTCAAATCTATTTCTCTACCCCTCAACCCACTCCTTCAGTCGCCTCACGTATCACTTTTTTTTCTATCAGATATATCAGTCTGGATGTCGCATCACTTCCTCAAACTTAATCTATCCAAAAGCGAACTTATCATTTTTCCTTCCCCACGTGCCTCTTCCCCTGATCTCTCTGTAAAAATCGATGGCACAACTATCAGCCCATCCCCACATGCCAAGGTCCTAGGAGTAGTCCTGGACTCTTAACTCTCCTTTAAGCCCCACGTTTAATCACTGTCCAAATCTTGCCGCCTCAACTTCCGGAACATCTCCAAAATATGCCCCTTTCTAACCAATGACACAACAAAGCTCTTAATTTACTCCCTGGTCATCTCTCACCTTGATTACTGCCTCCCTCATCATTGGCCTACCTCTGCATACTCTATCTCCCCTTCAGTCCATCATGAATGCTGCTGCCAGACTCATCCACCTTACCAACCGCTCTGTCTCTGCTACTCCTCTCTGTCAATCCCTCCAATGGCTTCCGCTCACCCAAGTTAAATTCAAAATACTAACTTCCTACAAAGCAATCCGCAACTCTGGACTTTCCCAGAGCCTCTCCAAACCTATGGAACACCTTACCCCAATCTATTTCTTACTCTATTAGCTTTTAGACGATCCCTGAAAACCCCCCTCTTCAGAGAAGCCTATCCTATCCACACCTAACAACTGCATTTTCATTTTGTCCATCTGATCATCCCCCACAGCTACTACCCTTTGTTCCACTTGACCCTCCCTTCTAGATTGTAAGCTCTAACCAGCAGGGCCCTCTGATCCCTCCTGTATTGAATTGTATTGTAATTGTACTGTCTTCCCCGATGTTGTAAAGCTCTGCGCAAACTGTTGGCGCTATATAAATCCTGTATAATAATAATAATGACTATTATTGAAGTTTTTGGAGGTCTAATGTACAGCAATGCCAGGGCAGTAAAGACTAGAGGTGCTGGATATAAAAAAAACAAAAAAAACAGCAGAATTGTGGCCATGGAATTAAGGTAAGTATGTATCTGTGGAGGAAGAGGGTGGGTTAGGTCAGGATAAGGGACAAAAAGGATAATTGCACTTTGCTTTAATGTGCACTTATCCTTTATGCCAGTGGTCTCCAAATTGTTGGCCCATGTGGCCCTTTACTTGCCTTTATTAGGCCCCTGTGGCACTGTTCCTCCTACTGATGTAAGGGACTATTCCCCCCTTTGACATGGGGCACTATTCCTGCCACTGACACCAATGATGGGGCACTATTCCTGCCACAGACACCAAAGATGGACAGGATTCTACAAATAATGTAAGAGGTATGGAATATGGATGCAAGCTAACAATGTGAGAGGTACTGTACAAATAAAAGTTTAGCATTAGGTCAGCATAGTCTACAGTCTGACAGATGTGCATGCCTCAAACTACTCTGCAGACTATTTATGACTTTACCATTTATGACAGGGTTATTATGCCTTGCATACCGTCTAACTTCTCTGCTTTCTATCAAACGTGCCTTAAGCAGTCCACCTTTCTATTAGCATTTCTACCATTCCATTATCATTTAGCATGACTACTCTTCTTTACATTAGCATTTAGAACAGCGGCGGCCCATCCATAAGGGGCGCAATGGTGCTGCCCTTCTAATCCATGCGTCCGGCCCCCTAATCTACATGCGGGGCGGGGCACCGGATGCATGGATTCCAGTGGCGTTTTTTTTTAGAAGCACGTGATTAGAGCCAGAGGCTCTAATAGGCTTGAAAAAAGGGTGCGCTCAGGGCGCGGAACACTTCTCCTTTTGGCCAATCAGGAAGCAGGTCCTGAGACCCGTCACCCAATTGGCTGAGAGGAGAAGCGATCCTATTGGCTGCTGAGGAGGAGGAGGGAGGAGATGCAGGGGAAGCCACCGTGAAGCACCAGTAGGAGGAGACGCCGTCCACTGCCCGGAGGAAGTGCAAGGGTAAGTGCGATGCTGGTAACAGTCTGACTGACCAACCGGGGGAGTGTGTGCCTGTGATCTGACTAACCGGGTGGTAGCAGTGGGTGGATTGTTTGCCACCCCCATAAAATATACCACCAGCCGCCACTGATTCAGAAGAATGGTCCACTGTACATTAGAAGTCAGTGGTATGGTCCACATTAAATTACAATTCAGCGGGATCATCCACTTTAAATTTGAATTCAGAGATATTGTCTACTGTGCATTAAAGTTCATATTGTTCGTTCACTTTACAATTCGCTTTCAGAGTTAGTAGAGATCATCCACTTTACATTAACGTTTAGAGAGATTTTCCACTTGAAGTGAGGGAATTCCCCCCTGGAAGATTTTCCTCTCTATTCTTGTTCTGGGGACAACCCATAATTTGGGATTTTCTTTCACTTACATTGTCAGTGATAACAATAAACAGAACAAATAAAAAGGGTGAATCTCCTGAATGGGGCACAGACAGCAATGAAAACCTGACAGGGGTTCTAACCCCTCTCCACTCTATACAAAGCTTTAAAAAAAGTTTTGTCTTTAGTTATACTTTCATGGTGATAGCTATTTCATATGTTCCTTTTTTAATTTTTTAAGGTGAAAAGACCACAAATTACATATTACAGAACATACCTCGATTGTTGGCGTCTGGGATCATATAACTTATAGGGGCCTTTATTGTCTACTGTCACATGAAGACTGTAATGGTTTCCAAGACCAGGAATGGTGAAGACACCACGGAAAGAGTGGAAGAAAACCAGATTTCTTCCCTATGACTATAAAGCACCAACTATACTGTATGTTGTCAGTAATAGGTAATTATGGGAAAGAATAAGTCATGATGGTTAACAGGTTTATCCTTAAAACTGATTTCTAGACAGATATGAAAGACACAAATTATTGCAGCTCTCTAATCATTAATATGTCATCAAATACATACTTTTTATAAATAGAAATAGTGTATAGTCAGTACCTGAATGTGATTGGTATAGGCCAACTGTAGTGCCTGGAATGTGAGAGCCAATCAGTTCATGTTCTGGCATGGTAAAAGAGAGAGCAGAGTGACAGAGAGATGAGCTCATCACTGTGCTGCTTCTCCATTCACTGTCCAGTCACAAGCTGGGGGCTGGTCCGGGATTACCTGGGATCAGAAGAAGTGGGTTGAAATAAGTACTGTGGAGAAAATATTTGTATTGAAGATGAACATTGCAGAATTTTATTTTATTTTATTTTTTACCTCATCTTTTAATAGGCTATTCGATTATATCTTGTTATGTTTGGCTCTAAGTATAGTTATGTAACTATTTCTGGCAATCTATAGTAATATATTACAATGTAGGTCTATATACTCTAGACATAAATACAATTTTAAAAAGGCAAAGCTGTAATTCCCTTTAGCCATCGCTTACCCCATATGTGGCAGTGTAGACCACAGACTAGGGAAAAAAATGTTTGGACAGTGGTAGACCACGTATTCTTTCTTAGCTTCATCAAAATTATTTCTTGTCATAGGCTAAAGTATGAAAATATAACAGATCTGTACATAGAGAATCATTTTATTTTATACCGGGTGCAAATCATGGTACTGCCACTTGGGTCTATATTTTTGTAAAAAATGGCAATAAAGCTTTTATCAAACAAACTGTATTGCTGATTTGATTTGTTTTTAAGCCCAACCCTATCCAAAAATGTTTTAATCCAATTAACAGTTAGTAAGGGTTAGAACCTCTTTCAAATGTTCATTATCACTTTTGTCCCCATTTGGGAGATTTCTCCTTACTTCTTGTGTGCTGATGTCAGATGGGACAGGATGTATAAGGAAATTCTCACAGGCAGAAATTAAAACATTTTCCAGCATAAAGAGCAAGGGTTAGAAACTCTGTAGGACTTTATTCTTATCTGTGCCTCCCATGAAAGAAACCTTTCCTCACCTTTTTGTACATATAATGGAAAATAATAAATTTAATATTAAATTAATTAATATACGTTATGTCCAGCTCTGCGTACACATGAATTAGGCAGAGGCTGCAATGTTAAGAGACATCAACAGTCATTTCCTGTAGACATGAGAGTTTCTCACATATAGATATGTAGCAGTCGGGTGTTTGATGGTCGTGGTACACTATACACCTCAACATAGAAAAAAACAATCTATAGTCTTTAACCTCTCCAGCTCCAACACCTCTATTCCCCCTACAGACCAGAACATTCTTTACATTACTACTATGAGTCTTTTTTTTGGCAATTACTTTGTCATTACTTAGGATAACAACATAATACATATATTGTATTTTTTAATGACAAATGAGGCTTTTATTTAGTAATATTGTCAATATTGTCTTGCATTGTATTTATTTTCTACACAAAAAAAAAAATAAAAAATGCAAAAAAAGCAAATTCAGATTATTTCTACTTTGACCAGTGGTGGGTTTTTATAAAAGTTTTACTTTAAATAAAAGTTTCACTGTTATTCAACCATTTCTACTGTTTTTAGTGACACTAAAAATACTTTCTGGTACAAAGCACTGCATTCATTTACAAATGAATTCATGCCTTTTTTTTTTTATATGTAGCAAATGTTTTTTTTTTTTTGTTTAATACATTTTTTATCATAATTTTGACAGGGTTACATTCAAATGATAAAGAAATTGTAAAATTAACATTACAATCGGTAAGGAAAATTAACATGTCTCAATAAATGAGATTGCGAGTAATTGTAAACTGGTCTTCAATATAATAATAACTAAAGAATCTTAGGCATAGGCATAGGCAGTATAACAAACCTCAAAAAAGCATATATATGTGAAAGTGTGGTCTTCAATATACAATATCAAAGTATTCCAAAACAGATCAATGAAATAGTGGCGCTGTATATAAACTAGAATAGATCCTAAAAGTGTTGATAATGATTAATTGTGAATAAACCACATGATCAAACTGTCAACCTTATGCCAGACAATCAACCACGATTGAGATAGCTGACTAATTGTGGTTGATTGTCTGGCATAAGGTTGACAGTTTGATCATGTGGTTTATTCACAATTAATCATTATCAACACTTTTAGGATCTATTCTAGTTTATATACAGCGCCACTATTTCATTGATCTGTTTTGGAATACTTTGACATTGGTTTCTTTTTTAAGTCGGCAGCTGCAGTCACTTCTTACACCTAAGCGCAGTGGAGGGTCACCAAGTTCTTTTGCGCAATACTTGATCACTCTTTAAAGAATTCAATATACAATATGTCCGCATAACAAATATTTTGACATATCAAAGTTTTGCATATAATATAACAGAATATAAAATAGTATGTAGCACCCTCTACCAATAGGTAGGTGCTAGTAATAGATTTTTACTAGGAACTGTTGGCACAGGCAAATTTAGGCAGGCCTATGCTGCAAGCTAGGCCTGTCTGTTTTGATCTGGGGGCTGGGAGTGGTCAGAGTAGCAGTGGGTGTGACCACCTGTGCTCCAGTTCTGGGGCACCTTCCCTTCTTCCAGGGAGAATGTTCTGGAAGAGGGCTGGGCTTAGAACTGGAGTGGCAGGCAGCTCATGTGGGAGCCCTGACCAATCCCCATCTGGTATTGTCTATTCTGTGAGGGAACTTTGCTTTTACACAGTCATCAGCAAAGTTTTCATCATTACACTGTCAATGATGGGGAGTCCTGGATTAGAGGAGAGATATGTGTCAATTCGATGTGGCCTGATGGCACAGGATTTGTAAGCTAGGCTGGCTAGGAACAGTGGTCCATCAATCAACATCTGCTTCTAAACTACTAGGCCTCCAGGGAGAGGTGATGTCCTCCTCCCTTACACAGTAATGGATGGGGAATGCCTGGAGGTAATAGTCTGCGGGAGTTAAGCAAAGGAGGAGCAACAGTCTGCATGGTGATGCAGGAGGAAGATCATAGCAATTAACACATGCACATCGTCTCTTCTGGTTCTAACTATGTGCTAGTGAGTCAAATCTTTAAAGTATGATGGCAAAATCAACTATCCTATGGACATCCCATATACCCTTTTCCCCAACCAAGTTGTACCCCCCCCCCAATAAACAAAAAAACAAAACCAGCAAAAGACTGTTCATTATCTCTGCAGGTGATGTAAAGGAGTCTGGCAGGGAGGTGATTTGGTGGATGTTAGTAACAACAAGTGGCAACTACACCGCTACAAGTAAAATAGACAGAAAAATTTAACACGGGTTGAGGTTGAGAGTTGTAAAAAAAGAACATCTAAACGAGTATAACCCATTTTAATTTTTATTTTGGGAGGGACATGAAAAGGTGTCTAAAACTAAGTAAATAAGACAAGGAACATTTTTTTTATAAATTTTGACTTGATAAATGAGCGATTTCTTGATATACAAGTAGCGTCAAGTCACATAAAAGAGTGGAGGGACGCCTCCAAGTGTAGCAATATGGTTACATTTAATGAAGGTACAACATTTAGCAACTCACATGGTTGATGATTAAAACAGGCACATGTAAGTATGCAGGAATCCGGGGTAAAGCTTTTTTTTAACAGAGTTAAGCTTTAGAGAGAGAACATCTCTACAACATGTTACTTGCTTAGTTCCTGTTTTTTTACTTTTAGTTATGTTGTTAGTTTCTTTAATCTTCTTTGTGGGTGTTAATAACATGAACCCTCCACGTGTCCCGGAAAACCCAACACTTATTAAAGTCCTTGTTATTTCTACACTTGTTAATACTGAACCACAAAGCTGAAATGACGGTTCAGTCCACAGCTCTGATAGTCTTCATCTGTAAGTATCTGCTTTGAATATTGTCAATATATTAAATTATCTACCTATTTGTTTCCATATCTACCAAATGTTGTTACTTATTCTAGTTACTTAATCAATGAACAGTTAACTAGTAACTATTTTCAAAAGAACTGCAAAAAAGATGACCTATTTACTTGAAAATGCTGCGAGGCAACAACAGTTGAGTATTGTCCGTGATACTTTTTTATTTGCACTAATAGGTGTGTCTCCTTCAAGGTCCAAGCCGTACTAATACCAGTATGGACCTTAAAGAAGGGGGTACACCCTGAAAACTTGTCCTGAAAATTTTGGTTTTATTGCTAATAAAAAAGTATCATGGACATTTCTCAACTGTTGTGTACAGCCACAATCACCTCATACGAGGCAACAAAAACATTTCTAGTAAAAACCAAGACAACATTTTTATTACTTAGAAAAGTGGATGGAAGGTGCCGGAACTCTGAGGATTCTTTGTGCGATTGCTTTGTATCCTTGTTATTATTATCACAAAGTGTAGCATTAAAGTGTAGGTACAGTGGGTATAGAAAATAATCACCCCCCTTCAAAATAATCACATCTTGTTGCTTTGCAGCCAAAAATGAAGATAGACACCGTTTTTGTTTCATCCAGCTGTATTTACTCAGTGCAATTTATAACATCCAAGTGAATGATATAACACCAACATGCCAGAAATGTTTTAAAAAAATTCAAAAACAATTACTGAGTTGGATAAAGGATCACCCCTTATGTATTTTGTTGGACCACCTTTTGCTTTAATTCCATCCTTTAGTCGGTTGGGATTTGTCTCTACTAACTTTGCACATCTAGACTTCGCAATATTTGCCCACTCTTTTTTGCAGAACTGCTCATGTTCAGTTACATGTGATGGTGACCTTTTGTGGACTGCAGTCTTCAAGTCATTCCACTGATTTTCAATGGGGTTTAAATCTTAGCTCTGACTAGGACATGCAAGGATATTCACCTTTTTTTTCCTTCAACCACTGCATGGTCATTGTTGCTGTGTGCTTTGGGTCATTGTCATGTTGGAAGGTAAATCTTCTTCCCATTGATAACCTCCTGGAAGCAGGCAACAGATTTTTTTCTCAAGAATTTGACGGTATTTTTCCCCATTCATTTTTCCTTCTATCCTGTCAAGTGCTCCATTCCCGCTCTAGAGAAACACCCTCATAACAGGGTATTATCACCTCCATGCTTTTCTTTAGGAATGGTGGTATTTGGATCGTGAGCTGTATTGGATTTCTGCCAGACATAGTGTTAAGGTCAAATAATTCAATTTTATTCTCATCTGACCATAACACCTTTTTCCATGTGGCCTCAGAATCTCCAAGATGCATTTTGGCAAAACTCAGTGGTGACTGCATGTGGTCTTTCTCGAGGAGCGCCTTTTTCTTGCAACTTCCCAAAAAAAGCCACATTTGTGGAGAATTTAGGGTATTGTTGTCACATGCACACAATGACCACTCTTTGTCATAAATTCCTGCAACTGCTTCAGAGTTGCTGTAGACCTCTTGGTGGCCTCTCTGAACAGTTTCCTCCTGGCTCTTTTATCCAGTTTGAAACAACTTCCTTATCTAGGGAGGGTCTGTGTTGTAGCACTTCTTAATAATTGATGTCAGTGTGCTTCTAGGCATTGATAAAGCCTTTGAATTTTTTTTGTATCCATCTCCTGACTTGTGCCTGTCCACAATTTTATCCCGTCGATCCCGGTGACAGTGCCTTGCCACCCATAGTTGATTGTTTGCTTCAGTTGCAGGAATGCTCCAGGAAAGCTCTCTTCATGCTGAGCTAATCAAAATGACCACAGCTGATCACAGTTGAAAATCAAATGGCTTTGTGTGCCATTGAGAAGGTGATTAGCTACATCTGATTGAGTCATTTTTAGGAGGGGGTGATCCCTTTTCCAACTCAGTAATTCTGTTTTTGATTTTTTTAAATGTCAATGTTATATCTTTTACTTGGATGTTATAAGATACACTAAGTAAATACAGTTGGATGAAACAAAAATGGTGTCTGTCTTCATTTCAGGCTACAAAGCAACATATTGTGATTATTTTTAAAGGGGGGTGATTCTTTTCTATACCCACTGTATAAAGAATCTGAGTGTTGGGTTGGTGGCTTCTTCACACTTTATGACTTCCACGATGACCTTAGCTTGTGGTAAGGATGAGTGATTAAAGAGGTTGTAAAGGTAGATTTAAAAAAAAATATATATATTATATATATATATATATATATATATATATATATATATATATATATATATATATTATGTTATACTTACCTGCTCTGAAAAATGGTTTTGCACAGAGCTGCCCCCGATCCTCCTCTTCTGGGGTCTCCTGCTGGGGCTCCTCCCCTCTTCTGAGTGCCCCTATATCAATCTGCTTGCTATAGGGGCACTGGTATGGGCTCGATCCCAAGCCAGTCTGTTTGTGTCTATTGACACTCGTACAGTATGGGTCAGCCCTGCCCCACCCCTTCCTCTAAGGCTGTGATTGACAGCAGCAGGAGCCAATGGCTTCCACTGCTGCCTCCTTGTCCAATAATGTAAAGGAGAGCTGCTGCTCTTGGGCACTGGGCTGGATCTAGATCTGGCTCAGATGAGATTAGGGGGGGGTGGTGGGGAGGGGGGTTGAACACAGAAGGTTTTTTTACCTTAATGCAGAAATGCATTAAGGATAAAAAACCTTCTACCTTTTACAATCGCTTTAAGAACTGCAGTGCCTGACAGTATTATTAAAGTTGAAATACAAGTTTATTCCAATGATGAAATGTTTGTCAAGCCAAAGAGTTTTGGGAGCTGTATACCCTTCATCAGAGCTTAAAAGAATAATACATTGTAACGGTCTATATGGACTAAAATTGGTTTATAGTTGTGTATTGTTAGTTTGATTTTCTACGACAATCTGTTGGTAGCTAATTTAGATAATAAGGTTTGGGGTCTGTATCTCCTCCCCCTTTATCAGGTTATGAAAGAATGCTTAAGCCGGCTGCTGAAGGATAGCTGTGCAAACTCACACTAACAATATACAACTATAAACCGATTCTTACCTCCATATACACTGTTACAATATATCATTATTTCAAGCCCTGATAAAGGAGGTGGAGATACAACCCCCAAAGTGTGTTGGTTTTCCAAACATTTTTTCATTGGAAAAAATCTTATGTCTGGATCTTTAATATTACCATATGGCGCATCAATACTTATTCATTCACAATTATTAATACATCTTATATTTATATATTTTTATATTGAATTGTTCTTCTCCTAGACACAATATTGCATTTTTTGCATAGATTGCAGTTTGTATTTCAGACATGTAACAGTTTTTGTCTTATTTTACAGCCACAATACTGGGACACACAGGTGAGTCTTTATTTTATATCATTGAATCAAACAATCAATCAATTATTCAAATTGATCAATCAATCACTGTAGTAAAAGGATAGAAACTGAGAGCCTGAGCCAGATGCTCTTGCCCCCTCCAAAGCCCAGCACTCCAGTGAGCGAGGAGGAGGCAGAGCAGAGAGCGGGTGACTGACAACAGCTCTCCTCTCAGGGAGCTGTGAGAACCGAGCGATCGGCGGTGTTTGATCACTTGGTTCTCAGTGTCGCCGGGGGACAGATGCTGCATCCACCTAGGTAAGTATAATTCTAACAAAAAAACGCCCCATACTTCTATTTTAATAAATGAAATCATCATTTGAAAACTGCATTTTGTATTGACTCATGTTATCTTTGTGTAATATTAAAATTTGATTGTAGATCTGAATCATTTAAAGTGTTTGTTACCCCAACATTTCATATTCCTGATATGTCTCTGCTGTACCATGTACTTGTATGAGAAAGTATCATACACTCTTTGTATTGCTTCATTTGTGTGAAATTCCTGGTGTCCCTGCCAATCCCCCTGCTTTCCTAATAATAACTGACCACATATTAATAACTGACCACACTAAGCATGAGAGCACAGCCTGGTCAGTTTTCTAGCTATGCTGGGAACTTAGCCTGCTCTCCTCCAATGATCAGACTTATCTTGACATGCACCCCCCGCACAGCCTTTCACTGGGAAGCTGAGTGTACTGCTGCTCCCCCCCCCCTCCATGCAGCTGAGAAAAGAGGGAATGTGATCACTGTTAAAAAGGGAAAAAATGTATTTATAATGTTTTTTTATATCTATACACCAATGTTTTGCCTTTCATTTACATTTTAACCGGTTCCCGACCAGCTCACGCAGATATACTGCGGCACAATGGCTCTCCTGGCCAAAAACCCCATACGGGTATGGCTTTTCCTTTAGGAGCCGCCAGAGGGCACGCACGCTGCACGATGCAATGCGCATGGCCGGCGGGCACCATAGCCGCTGGCAACACGCGATCGAGTGTACGAGAGCCAGCACGGGGATTTGTGTGTGTAAACATACAAATCACTGTTCTGTCAGGGGAGAGGAGACAGATAGTTTGTTCCTACTAAGTAGGAACAATAATCTGTCTCCTTCCCCAGTCAGTCCTGTCCCCACACAGTTAGGCCGCGTACACACGATCGCACATTCCGACAACAAAATCCATGCATTTTTTCAGACGGATGTTGGCTCAAACTTGTCTTGCATACACACGGTCACACAAATGTTGTCGGACATTCTGAACATCAAGAACGCGGTGAAGTACAACAAGTACGACGGCACTATAAAAGGGAAGTTCAATACCAAGTGTGCCACATTTTGGGCTCCTTCTGCTAATCTTGTGTTTATCTCATGTTAGTAGAAGTTTGGTGAGAGATGATTCACGCTTTTCAGCCTTGTGCTTTTCAGATCGTTACTGCTCTTCAGTTTGTGCTTGTGGGTCGTATCTGGTTTTCAGTGCGTATAGTCAGTTTGCATTTGTTTTTCAGTGCGTATTTTATAGTACGTATTTGATTTTCAGTGCGTTCTTGTCCGCTAGTTTCTGATTTTAAGCTCGCTCTTCTCAGGCCTTTCTGTTTTTCAGTGCGTACTGTTAGTTTGTTCTGACCAGCCGACCATTTTAAAGCCATGTTGCGGTTACGTACTCCTTGTAGAATTCGTGCTATGCAGGGGCTTGGTGTTGGGGTTCTTATTACTTTGACCCAAGCCCAGTCCATGAACAGGGCGGGGAGGAGTTCATGGACCAAGAATTGGTTGCTCCAGCGTGACCAATTCTCTCATATGCCTTTGTTGCGGGAGATCCAGGAGAATTATCCTGATGATTTCAAGAACTATCTCCGGGTGACGGACCCCGTTTTTCACCGTCTGTTGGCTTTGCTGTCCCCTTATATTATGAAGCAGGACACCTGCATGAGACAAGCCATCACTCCCGAGCAGAGGCTAGTCGCCACGTTGTAGTACTTGGTGACAGGGAGAAGTCTGCAGGACATCAAGTTCTCGACAGGCATCTCTCCCCAGGCTCTGGAGATCATTATTTCAGAGACCTGTTCTGCCATCATTCAGGTCCTGCAGAAGGACTATATTAAGGTAAGATTTCTTCTTTAACATCACATTCTATGTATTTAATGTTTGCTAATGTATTGCATTTCTTTAATCATTCCCTTATTACCATGATTGTAATATGTTGTGAATGTCCCCTTTGTCCTCATGCATGCTGGAAGTTTTTAAAATTCCTTTTTTGTCCTTCATGCATATTTGCCTTCACTAATCTCCCCAGCATGCTATCCTGGACCCATACACACCTAGCCTAGTCACTTAACAATGTATTTTGTCAGCTCCATAGTACTGCTTTACCCTAAACACCCCCTAAAATGTGTTTAAATGTTTTTTGTGTGCTTAAATTCATGCAGAGTGGCAGAAGCTTTTTTTTTGGGGTTCCCAAAATTATTTGGAACCCTCCCTCCCCCAAACCGCTAAGTCAACCGATACAAATCCTCTATCTGCTGACTTTGCCAAACCCATACACACTATAATTACCTCTTTTGTGGTCATATTTATGTATGAATTCCCCAAAGCATGTAGTGAAAGGGCCTGCCAGAATACCTTCAAATGGTACTGTTTAAAGTTTTGTTAACCTATTATCTTGATAGGTAATTGCAGAATGTCAAAAAGTGCTTCAATTTGGACAGTGTGTATTATTTTTATTTTATTATGACACTTCTTACCTGTCCAGTGGGCGGCCAATAGTGTAAGTAAAGAGGGGCTCGCCAAAGTAACACAAATTATGTATGCATTAAGCTCTCAATGAAGTGGAGAAGGTTACCTGTCCAAAACATCTACCCACCCCTAAAATTTTTACAATGGGCCATCAGAGGGGGTGAGTAATCTGATAAGTGGACCTTATACTTTTGTCTTTAAATACTCCTTAAAATAAATGTTATACTGATGTTGGCCAAGAACGTTTGTGTCTAATCTGCTTGCAATGTTATGTGCAAAATTGCTAATTTGTTTTTGTTTGACTCCACAGTTTCCTTCAACGCCACAGGAATGGCAGACTGTGGCTTCCCAATTTGCCCAGCGGTGGGACTTTCCCAACTGCAGAGGGGCAATTGATGGGAAACATGTCCACTTAGTCCCACCCCCCAACTCGGGGTCATACTATTACAACTATAAGGGGTTTAATAGTATAGTGATGTTGGTGGTGGTGTTGGCGACATATGAGTTTCTCTATGTGGACGTGGGGAAGAATGGCCGGATGTCGGAAGGTGGAGTCATCGCCCAGACCGAGATTTACAGATGGCTCCAGAATGGGAGCTTGGGATTGCCACCTGCTGAAGAGAACGTGGAAGGACTCCCATTCGTCTTTGTCGCTTATGAAGCAAAGTGAATGAAGTGAAATGGCCAGCCGATTCCGCCTATTCCTCACTGCAATAAACATGGCGGAATATAAAATCAATCACATCATTCTTGCATGCTGCATATTACATAACTTTTTAAGAAAAAATGCATCAAACTATGTGGCCTTAGTTGGGACTGAGGCCGGCTTATTACCGGATCCAACACATCTGACAGCTCTTGAAGCTGGCCGTCCTGGCTTGCCCCCCCAAAGCGCCCGCGAAGTTCACGAATAGTATCTAGAGTACTTTGTGGGTAGGGGGGCCATTGATATGCCAGATAATGTTTAAGAAACATTTTAAAATACATTTTTTAGTTAAACTGAAATAATATTTCCTTTGATTTACTGCTTGTGATTCTTTTAGCTGTCTCCTAGGTTCACCAATGGGCTTTTCTTTTTGGCCATTTTCTTCAATAGTGCAAACGTAATTTATTTGATACATGAGGTGACAATCTCTTCTTCAGTGAACTATTATTTTGTGGATCTGCTACACACAAACCTTGTTTTTGTTGTTAATGTATGTAATGCATTACTGATAAAAAATATTCATCATTTTCAGCACCATGAATTAATTTTTTGGAGTGATGAAAATGACCTGATTGTTGCAAATTAAAAAGCACTGTGGGAGTTATTTACTAAAGGAAAATACACTTTGCACTCCAAGTGCACTGCAAAAGTGCACTTGAAACTGCACTGAAAGTGCACTTGTAGTGCAAAGTGGATTTGCCTTTAGTAATAACCCCCATTGTCACTGTAAACACCAACTTAGTACCAAAACTATTGAGCATTGAAAAAAGAAGCAACACATTGTTGATTTTAATTTTTTTTTACTCTGTGCACATTCACATGTGCTTTACAAAAGGGGTATTGAACAAACCAACATATTTTTGGAATAACATTTTTGCGTTTGACACAAATAGCCTTTTTTGTGTTAAACAGGCATGTTTAAAACCATAAAACAATACACAACTCAGGAACTTACAAAGTTCAACTTTGATAAATTGAAGGCAATATCAGACATTAGTATGTCCAAACTGTGTTGATATTGCCTCCATCAGATGGGGTGATGTCACCCCTGTGAAAGCCAAATTTTGAAGATGAACACAAATTTAGAGTCAAAAACGGAAAATTGTATGCTCACCTTTCCGTAATTTTCGTTTCCTGGTGCATCTTCATGGCAGCATACATATGGGTTGTGACTCCGCCCCCACAACCTGATAGGACCGGTTAACTATAAATCAAAGACAGACCCGGCTCACAGCATTCTCTGTAACTCTCACCATTTGGGTGGGTATCTGTATGCTGCCATGAAGAAGCACCAGGAAAGGAAAATTACAGAAAGGTGAGTATGCAATTTTCCGTTATCCTGGTGCATCATGGCAGCATACATATGGGGACTAACTCGCCATACGGGAGGGTGCAAAAAAATTTTTGTAATCATCAGTAGCGCAAGTATGCACCATGAATTTTTCCAAATTTTACTGTCACGAGCCGGGTTCACCTATAGAAGTATAATGAAGGTGTCCTGGGAGGACCATATTGCTGACTTGCAAATAACCTCAGGAGACACTCAGCGCTAAGCTGTCCACGGAGCTGGCACTGCCCTAGTTAAATGTGCTCTTAAGACCTCCAAAACAGGAAGGCCTTGAAGAGTAGGCTCTTTTAATTGTTTGAACAATCTAGGAGGTGACTGAACGTGTTGATGCTGGCTGACCCTTCCTTAAGCCATGCTGGAACCAAGTACATATTTCAGCTTTCCTGAATGAAAGGGTAGCTGCCAAGCAGGTCACCAGCGTTAGCTCAACCTACGGGGATGTTGTTCCCACTCAACCCAGAAAGACGGGAAATTGACTTCCTGGTTAAATTGGAAGGAGAAAGACACCCCATGGATAAAAGCAGTCTGGAGTTTTAGGACTTATCTGTTCTGTCCGGGTATAATGTTAAGTGAGGCTCCTTGAGTGCAAAGCCTGTAGTTCTGACATCCTTCTTCACAGAGGTTGTAGCAACCAGAAATACGGCCTTTAGGGTTTGCAGAGTGTAGTCAAATCTGTAGGATAGAAATGAGTCTTTGATAGAAATGGGGATACATAAGCAAGTTCCACATAGGGAACAATGGTTTCCTGGTAGGCCTATAACTTCATGCAAGCCTTTTAAGAATTGCATCACTTAGGGTTAAGGACTCCTTAAACCCCTGCAAGTGCAGACAAAGGTGAACTTCAAACTTTAAACATATTTGAACCTAGGCCCCTGTTCAGCCCCAGTTGTAAGAACTGTGGAACCTTGGCTGGTTAAGGTAATAAAGGACTCCAGGCTTTTGCTGTGTGAGATCTGCATAATTTTCCCATATTCTTAGGTAAATCTTCATGAAGATCTCTCTGGTTTGACACAAGGTAGGCACTACCTGCACTGAGCATACTTGACTTGGTAGCCAATGCCTCTCAACTTCCATGCCATCAAAAGTAGTCTCTTGGAGCTGGATGGCAAAACTGTCCATGAGAAAGCGAATCTGTCATCACTGAAAAGGGCAGTGGTGATTCAATGCTTAAGAGTAGGAGAGAGAGAGACACTAGAACCTCCTAAGCCAAAATGGCACATTTGCAATTATTGATACAGGAAGCTCCACTGACAGCCCAAGAATTCTACCCTTCCACTGCTGCCTAGGCACACTACAAATCTTGCTCCTCTTGCTAAAAGGAGTGAATGACAGAAGTGCTTTGAACACTACTCGGTTCAAGAAATTCAATACTATTCCTCATAAGCTTAACATCCCATGACTTTAAGCAGCCTGGTCTTTGAAATGAGTCCCCCAACCTTTCTAGCTGTGGTCTGATGTGATAATGTTCCATCTGAAAATAATTGGTCAGTTACGAAGAGCCAAGGATATTCCGGCACTGTTCTGCTGGAAGAGACTTCACTCCCAAAGTACCTTTGGCTTTCTCTATCAGACGATGGAAATTCCCTTGAGGATGAATTGGGACAAGTAGGTGTCTGATAAACCTACAGGTGAATCCAGTCTCCCAGATTTATGAATATTATAATTGATTGGAGGTTTTCCATCTTGCACGACTCTAACTTCCTGTGCTGCTTGTCAATTTTTTTTTTTTTTTAAACTTTAGCACTGGGCACAGATTACCTGGTTTTCATTTTTTATTTTTGCTAGGAACAGAGGTGAACCAAATCCTCATCTCCCATGGGTAACTGGAACCTTCACGATTGCTTTTTTTTTTTCTATCCAGCTACAAACGGGAACAGAATTTTTTACTTTCCCATCAACTCTGGTAGCCTGGCTGACTGGAAGAGATTGAAAGGTGGACTTCCCACCTGTCAATGTTATATGATCGGTATGCTCACTGAATTATGCCTCTGCATGGGTGAGTTTGTCATGTTATACTTTTTCAATAAAAAATTATTGTACCAGAAAAGCGGACCTCCCTTAAACTTCCGCCAATGTCATGCCAATATAGCTGATATGGCCCACTGATCCTGAAGGTTTTCCCTCCAGGGGTGTGCATAAAGCTTTGCACAGGCACCCCCTGGATTAGTGCACCCTTAAAAGGGACTTCCACTGTTCTTCTAAGACAGGAGCCTTAGAGCTTTAAGGCTTCAATAATGAAGATTGAGTACTTCTCCGGTTCGTTTACTAATCTTTTTCCCGGTCTGTAGGATCTTGCCTCCTGGTGTCTACTTGGGAGTCGCCACCTGTATGCTGGACCTTTGAATTTTCAGTTTTTTGTCAGATGATATTCGCCCTGACCTGCTAATGGTTACCCTTGAGGTGGCTGTATCCTGTCTACTCCCAAATAGATTGGATCTGTGTTCTGGTGTCTTCCACCATTTTTTTTTTTTTGGCGGGATTCACCAACCATTATGGCTTTAGCCATAATGCACTTCTTGCCATGACCGCGGGGAACACCGCTCTTGAAAAACATCAATTAATGTCTGACACATCCACCACAGGAGTATGCCACCAATTTCAGCTCTTACAAAGCTGTTACCACCTTGTCTCTTCACTTCTTCAAGACGGGCTTATTTAAAGGGTTACACCACTTTTTTTTTTTTGGCTGCAGTTTTCTGTAAATTGCAATTAAACATGACCATCTGGAGGTGCTCTGCACACAGAATGTGTACATAACTACCCCCTAAACATAATTTCCCAGAAGTCTGCACCAAGATAAAAGTCAGATTCCTTGGCATCCACCACAACAAAAATTTCATTTTTGATAAGATATGCCAAAAAGGGAATCACGTCTAAAGGAATGCAGACCCTGCCACTTTCCACAGAGTCCTGCAGGTACAGCAGCTGGTTGACAATTATGAAACCACTCCCATTAAGACTCATTTAGTGCATGAGTGTGGTGTGGTGTGGTGTGCCAGCACCTGCAGATGCTACAGTATGAAGTAGCACTTCAGATCTAGATCTAATTTTCGGACTAGAGCCTCCTTGAATGTGCCATGTCTTGCCAGCTACACTCATGATGCATCCATCATCGGAGAAGACTGCAGCAGGTTGACCTTTAGCTTTTTCAGGGTATACAGTTTTGACAGCCTGTTTATAAGGGCATTTTTCTCTGACCCCTTCAATTCTTCCTGGATTAACTCTTCCAGTTGTTCAGTGAAGGAAATTGGTACTTTCTAACCTTGTGGAGAGTTTCCTCTACTTCAACCCAGGCATTTGGGTCCTTAGCGGTCCTTGCAAAAAAAGTCTCTATTGGAAAATCTTCAAAGCTTGTGCAAGCTTCCCTATTTGGACACCACCTATTGGTTCTGGTTGGAAGTGGTAGGCAATTTATGCACTGTAGCCTGTCAAGCAATGACTTTCCACCACAAATGCAGCAACCATTAGGGCTGGTAATCTGCGGTGTTCGTAAATGGGGAGCAAACAAAATGAGAGGTGAGAAGATGACATTGATCAATGTTGCCTGTATGTCTGTGCTTTGAACGGTGGCTGTTCTGGCTTTTAGCAGGGTCTCTTCACCTTGAGGTCCTTGCAGGGCTGTATAGTGCTTGCTCCAGGCAGATTTGACATACTAGCTTGGCAGGCAAATGACCTTCCACCACAAATGCAGCAACTATTAGGGCTGGTAACTTGTGATGTTTGTATATGGGGAGCAATGATAATGAGGGGTGAGTTGATGAGTTTAATCAACATTGCCTCGATGTCTGTTCTTAGATGGTGACTGTCTTGACCGTCAGTAGGCTCCCTCCATCTTGTAGTCCTTTTAGGACTATAGATGTTGACTCTCTTTTTCTCAATCTTCACTAATTACCTAATCCCTATACCTTAAAAGCAATGGGTGGTCTGGCTGGACAGTGTTTCCCATAGAAACAGAGCAAAGCAGCAGACTGAAATGAAAAACAGTATAAGCTAAGTCTCCACTATTGCGACCTGAACATCGCAAGATTTTGCTGCAATTTGATGCGACTTGAAGCAATGCCTGTGTATTCCTAAGGTCTATGTATACAGATATGAACGGTACTCATTGGAAATCATGGGGTACGGCTTGTCATGTGACTTTGCAGTGACAAGTCGCACTAGTGGAAACTGAGCCCAACACATCGATCCCAGAGAAAGCATAGAAAAGGGGATAGGAAGAGCCCAGGTGAAGGCCATAAATAGCATAATGATCCTAGAGCAACACTGAGAAGGAGATAAGAAAAACACAGGTGAATGCCCTAAAAAGGAAAAACATTCCTGCAAACAATGACCACATAAGCATCCAGCATGCATGAGTAGAGAGCACCACCATTTGTTGCCCAAAAATGCCATAAAACCATTTAGAACTCACATTTGCCATTAGCGATGATATCAGCTCTAACCAGGAAACACAGAGGCCGCATCACTTCCTGCCTCTCATGCTCAGAGTGTCCTTGCACTGCTGCAGCCATCTTGGAAATGGCAAACGCCCATAACACAGAGAAAAGAAGTAAAAAGCATATGGAAAGCAAAAGGAAACGCTGTCACTTACGTCAAAGCTTGTTTAAAGCTTTCTTTGAGAAGCCTACACCACCAGAATGGGGCTCCAACCATCTAGCTCATTTAGAGGCTGTACAGGAAGGACTTCTGCCCAGGAGAGGCTGAAATATGCCCCCCAGACCACCAGAATGGGGCTCCAACCATATAGCTTAGTTTAGAGGCTGTACAGGAAGGACTTCCACCCAGGAGAGGCTGAACCTGGCTGGGGCGACAAGCGGTAAGGGATACCTCGCGACTCCAGTCTTGATCAGGTGAGGAAAAAAAGGAGAATGCTGTGAGCCGGGTCTGTCTTTGATTTATAGTTAACCAGTCCTATCAGGTTGTGGGGGCGGAGTCACAACCCATATGTATGCTGCCATGATGCACCAGGGAATGGGGATTTCACTCCTGATCCCATGCCTAATGTCAACATGTGCTAGCTCCCATCATGGGGAATCAATGGACGTGTTTCGGGGGTGCAACCCCTTCCTCACAGCTACTTTCGTTGTGAGGAAGGGGTTGCACCCACAAAATGCGTACATTGATATCCTGTGATGGCAGATAGCACATGTTGACACACTGCGTGCATCTTCAAAATTTGGCTTTCAATAGACTTTAAAAAATATTTAGAAAATCTCAACAAATTGAAGAATTTTGGTGTGTTTTAGATTCTGCTTAAAACATCAATGATGTTTTTGAGTCTTTTTTCAACATCATTGATGTCTTCCTTGATCTTCTGTAAATCACAATTGCACACCATGACCTTCCCAATGAGGACGTGTGCACTTTCTTCTTCCACAACATCCACATCACCTAAAATTCAAAAACACACCATGTATTAAAAATATGCAGGCATACATTTATTACCTGAAGCTGTGGTCTCAGACACTCACCTGTTGTGGTCACTATTTCACCAACTTCATAAATGTCTCCCTCCACACTGATTGTGTTGGTGGTATTTCCCCTTCTTTAGGAGTTGTGGATCCCTGGTGTCCTCAGATGTCCCGTGTCTTTTCTCCCCTATGTGAAAAAAAAATGTATACTTAGCACAGATATTTGAGGGCAGAAATAGGAATCTGAAACATTGCTTGGAAGTGTCTTACAATTGTCTTTTTGGGCAGAGTTCCAAGCTGAAGACATTTTTTTTTACCCTTTGTAAAGCTGGAATACTTACCTTTTTTTGTACAATTTTCACACATGGAGACACCCCTAGTATCCACTGGAGCACCTGTGTGGGACACTCTAAAAAGTTTGTTCTGGTGTCCCACACTAGTGCTCCTGCGTCCAGATGTGCAAACAGCTGCTGAGTGTCCTCTCCTTACACTGAATCAAGTTTGCATTTCATTCTAGTTACAAACCCATCTAGACAACAATGTACTAAACTTCTTTTAATACAAATAGGCATGAACAAACGTACTTAACCTGGATCTGCCCCAAACATCGTATTAGTGGGCAAACAAACGATGTTTACTACGAACAATTACTGTGTCCACGAACCTGAAAGTTACCATTTTAAACTGTACAACAGTAAAGAAAAGCACATGGAGAAGCATGCAAGTAATAATAATAATTGGAACACACGACAACAACTTACTTTTTTGAAGAACTCTCTTGATCCTTCTGTACTGATCGTGCTCCCTCAATTTCAGGTCTGACCAACGTTTCCTCAGTTGATCCTTGGATCGTCGGACCCCAAAATTCCGGCGCAGACTCTTCACAACTTTAGCAATGATCTTGGCCTTTCTCACATTAGAGTTTAGGTAAGGTCCATACTTCCCATCATAGTCGGCCCTCTTCAAGATGTTCACCATCTCAACCACCTCTACAAAGGACATATTTGAGGCCTTAAATCTCCTCCGGGATCGGGACGTTCGTGGCTCTGGGCTTTCATCAATGCTGTCTGCATGCACTTGCTCTGTCTCCGCCATGTGCTCTCCCACTGCGCCGAAAGACAAGGGGCGGGAATAGATTAGAAAGAACGTCAGGGGCGGGCGTAGTTTTTACGCATGCGCAGTGTAAATAAAGCGTAACACGCATGCGTCGTACGTATGATCTGTGAGCGGAGGAAGGAGCATCGGAAGCGCCGATCGTTCTAACGAAGGTACAATTTGTACTTGGGGCATCAGTGGTCTATACTGCTTAGAGATTGAGGCATATATTGGGACAAGATTAGGAGAGTTTAGCCTGACATTAGGGTTTGTCTTGTGTTGTGTCTTGCAGAGAAAATGGATGGCTTCAATGACCACAACTTCCTCCCCATATTCATAGACAAGTACAGGGAGCTGCCCTGTCTGTGGCAGGTGAAACATCCGCATTATAATCATAAACAAAAGAGGCAGGCAGCGCTGGAGAAACTGCTGGAGTTGGTGAAGCCGGTGATCCCCACGGCAACCATCCCCTATTTAAAAGCCAAAATTGGTGCTCTGAGGAGCAATTATAATAGGGAGCGCAATAAGGTCTAGGATTCCATGAGATCAGGAGCAGCAGATGCCATTTATGTCCCCAGGGTGTGGTACTATGGCAGACTGCGTTTTCTGACAGACCAGACTAAAGTCAGGCAATCACTCTCAACCCTTCCTTCCACTCTTCTTTCCATGCTTCCTTCCACCCCAGCTGAGGCTTCCGATGTCCAATGTGGGCCTTCCAGCCAGGAAGAAGAAGTGGAGGAGCCCGGCTTGAGTCAGGTATAGCATTGTTCAACATATTTCTGGTCGTAAAACTAATGATATTAACTAGATGTTATTATTGATCACTAATTGCTGATTTCATAAAGTGTTTTACATATCAATAGACAGTAGTGGCCAAAAATGTTTGGGACAAGAAGAAAAAATGCTGGGGTCAGAATGATAGTCTTTTCTATTTGTTAACATTCAATTTGCAACAGTCATGAGCTGAAAATTGTGTGTGATTGATGAACAAAAAAATAAAACTATGTTCTTTTTTCATACACATTAAAGCCTCAGCCAGGAGGAGGGCATGGAATGTGGCAGCCAGGAAGAGGTTGTGGAATGTGGCATCCAGGGTGAGGCTGTGGAACGTGGCAGCCAGGAGGTGGTGGGGGTAGGTGGCAGCCAGGAGGTGGCCAGGCCCCGTAGCCTGACCCAATCCCAGGTCCCTCCCCTCCGCCTTCCAATCAAAAGGCCCAGGAAGGGGAGTAATGTGCAGGAGGCAGTGCTTGGGCTGATTCGGGAGGCTAAGGCGGCCCTCAGAGCCACCCCCACTTCTCAAGAGGCCTTTGGCTGCATGACTGCGAGCAAAATGCAGGAAATGGGGGAGGGCCAATGCCTCTTGTGTGAGGAAATAATGTATACGACCCTAAATAAGGGGTTGAGGGGCCAACTCACAACCAAAACACACCTGTGTGAGTTCGACCATCCTCCTCCTCCTCCACCTCCTGCCACACCTCCAACACCACAGCCACAGCTTGAAAGGAAGCCTGGAAGGAAGAGTGGAAGTAAGACAAGAAAGTGATGGCATGGGTTCAGTCTGGTCTGACAAAAGACGCAGGCTGTGGTATGACCACAGCCTGGGGACAAATATGTCATCTTCTGCTGTTCCTGATGTCTTGTAGTCCGGGACTGGATTGTGCTCACTATTATGTGTAAAATAGTTGATGTCTGCCCTGGGGTACAAAGGCTTCGCCAATTTCACCAGTTTATCCAGCATTGCCTTCCTCTTTATTTTATTATGACCCATAATAATCTATTTTGTATTCAAAAATACTTGGCTATGTGTTTTACTTCAAAAAGGACAGTTTGTTTGTGAGTAGGCAGGTACATTTCCAAAATACAATATCAAATTAACAAGGGACACCAACACCAAACAACCTCCTTGAGGTTAAAAAAATACAAGATAATAATGGTGTTGTGGTAACTTGACACACAAAATGAAAAACAATATTATGGAGAGCACTAGAAAAAAAAAAAAACAAGGAGATCTTGATAAAAAATAAAAAAAACACTACAAATAAAAATGTTATACATTATTATGAAGATCTGACGAAAAAAAAAAAATATTCAGGAGATCACGAGAAATAATAAAGAAATCATTTTTTCAGAACTCTGTGTGAATATTAGCAGCAAAACAACTTCATTATTCTAGAATTCTAAAGAAGAAGAGAATGCCCTGCATTAAAAGATGTAAAAAATTGCAGATTGATGAATGTGCTATTTCCATTATGAACGCTATTTTTACCAGACCGAGCGCTTCCGTCTCGTACTTGATTCTGAGCATGCGTGGAACTTTGTGCATCCGAATTGTCCACACACAATTGGAATTTACGAGAACGGATTTTGTTGTCGGAAAATTTGAGATCCAGATCTCAAATTTTGTGTGTCAGAAATTCCGATGGAAAATGTCCGATGGAGCCTACACACGGTCAAAATTTCCGACAACAAGGTCCCATCGAACATTTTCCGACGGAAAATCCGACCGCGTGTACGCGGCATTAGAAGACACTGAGGGAACACACATTTAACCCCTTGATCGCCCCCTAGTGTTAACCCCTTCCCTGCCAGTGACATTTACACAGTAATCAGTGCATATTTACAGCACTGATCGCTGTATAAATGTCAAAATTGTCCGATCTGTCCGTCGTATTGTCGCAGTACCGCTAAAAATCGCAGATCGCCGCCATTACTAGTAAAAAAAAAAAATAATAATAAAAAAGCCATAAATCTTTCCCATAGTTTGTAGACGCTATAACTCTTGTGCAAACCAATCAATATACACTTATTGCGATTTTTTTACCAAAAATATGTAGAAGAATATATATTGGCCTAAACTGATGAAAAAATTTGTTTTTGTTTTTTTAAATTTGGGGGATATTTATTATAGCAAAATGTAAAAAAATATTGTTTTTTTTTCAAAATTGTCGCTCTTTTTTTGTTTATAGCGCAAAAAATAAAAACCGCAGAGGTGATCAAATACCACCAAAAGAAAGCTCTATTTGTGGGAAAAAAGGATGCAAATTTTGTTTGGGTACAGCATTGCATTACCGCGCAATTGTCAAATTGTAAAAAGTGCTCTGGTCAGGAAGGGGGTAAAATCTTCCAGGGCTGAAGTGGTTAAACTGAATGGGTTGTTTTACATGGTGATCGTTTACGATCACTTTAAGTGTGACAAATATGCAAAAAAAAAAAAAACAGGGAGGGGGCAAATAATTTTTCACAGCATTGTATAAGGGAAATATTTTTACATATTGATTTTCATTATGTATGTGGGGAAAATTAGCGCTGCCTCTTTATGTATACATACGTTTTACATCAGATATTAGGATATAAGGTCTTCACCCTTCTCTTCATCTTTTTGGCTGCAACGCAGTTTTTAATTCGTATTTGATCATGGCGATTGGTCATCACAGCGATCACATGGTACCGAGCTGCTCAGATCACCTCTGTACACCGTGTGTGACTGGAGCTGTCCAAGAACAGCTCAATTTACAGGCATTAATAGGGAAATTTCTGGAGTGATGTTTATAAACAGAGCTACAGAAACAGATGTCCACCACATGGATTTTTTTTTTACAATATGTCAATAGTAGATTTGTTTTCCTAAGAAGGCAACCACAGCCTGAGTAGCAGTACCTTTCCCCGGCCAGCAGGCTGCAGAGAGGAACCCTAACTAACTGTGGGAAAAATGTACTTGGCCATACAAATCCTTCTGAATGTGATGTACGATGACTAGCTATTAGGGATGAGCTTCGAGTTTGAGCCGAACAGCGAATTTTATGGGGCGTTCGCGGCAAATTCAGGTGCCCCATAATGCACTGCAAGATCGCAGTGCATTGCTGTATGATGATTGGTCAAAGCATACACCTGACCTGCACGCTTTGGCCAATCCCAGCACGCTCCTCAGCGAGAGCAATAATTGACCAAAGGCAGGGTCCATTTGGCCAATCTTGGCTCAGGGGGACTAAGAAGAAAATGAAAGGAGAAGAGGGCGCACCGACCTAGTGCGTTACCAATGTAAAAGTTTTATTAAAAGTATAAAAACAATGGTACTACTCACAAACGAGCGTGAAAAGCAGGCTTATCTTAGCAGTCACAGCTACATCCCTTGGTACCTGATGACAAGAGGTAGATGATGGCACCCCAAATGGCTGAACGGCTAAGTCTAAGACTAAGTCCACGTCCCACACTATAGAAGGCTGCTTACACAGCGCCCATATAGTGTGTTATAGTGGACGGAGATAGAGAGATTGAGCTAGATTAGGCAGGCAGGTTAGTTAGTGGCAGTGTATTTGATATATATATACAGTCAGACTAGTATATATACATACTCTGCATTCAGCGTAGCCTATATATACAGTGTAAACTCTATATTCAGTCAGTACAGGCAGTATATTTGATATATATAAAACATGCCTACCTAGTGAACCTACGTACAAAAATATATAGTGCACTACTGATTAATTAATCAATCAATTAAATCATCAATTAGAGCAAATTGCCCTGAAATCTAACATAAAGGCATCAAAAAAATCATTAATTTTTTTTTTTTTTTTTTCGTTTTAAAAAAAGCTTTTTTAAAGAGCAGTGCAGTACAGTGTAAATAAATCAAAATACATACTGACATATCCCGTACCAGTAAGGGAATAGCAATCGAAATGTACAGTAATGTTAATCACAACGACTTATAAATGCAACTGGAGATGTAGGAAAAGCGGTATCTCATGACCCCTGAGTGGGTTGGCATTCCCAACACCCCTTATGGGCTCACACTGTGTCAGGTGCCCCCCCATCTCCAGGGAAAGAGTTCTGGCTCCCCAGGGACCCCTGCTGGCCCCGCGTCCAATGACCCACAATATTCCCTGAGGAGATTGTAGGGGCTGCTAGATAGGCATACGATCCTCTCCAACAGCTCCTCTCTAACTGGAGATGACCCGCTTTGAGTCTATGACTCCTACGCCAGACTCAAAAGCTTATGTTGACTTTAGTTATTCTACTCCCTTGAGGAATAGTAAGAGAAATAGTACTGGTACACTGCGGTTGTGATAGCGAATCATAGTAGTAGAAGGAATAAAGGATAGAGAAGAAGGAAAGAAGAGAGAGAGAGAAGGGTTGAGTAGAATTGTGCCAGGTCCGGTCTTTCACTAACTCGTCCGTGTCGTTTGTATTCCAGGAATAAGGGATATGCCTATATGTCTAGCCCAGGGCTCCCATGTTGCCTCGTAGGATTTAGTGGTGTCCGTCATAGTACTGACCAGTTTTTCTTGGGACATGATCCACAAAATCTTTCTTTTGGCTGCCTGAAAAGATAAAAATCATTAATTCTAAATACAAATTCTTTCTGTGATCTTGGAATCAAAAGTCATGGGTTGGGGTCAGAGGAGCTCACACCTTATGGAATATAACAACCAGGAATCCTAGGAAAACATAAAATAAAAAAAAATAAAATAAAATAATACAATTAAAATAATCATATTAATAAGCGGCATGGCCATCAATATGCATGTCCGTACATGCGCACCCCCATGCACATGACAATACACACGGATGCCATATCACTTGTAAGATAGTGTCTGCCAACATGTATATGTGCAACCCCGCGCATACAATCTAGACCGGATAGCCAGTGTTCTTGGGGCTCAAAAATGTAATTCTACATACACAGGCTATTTTCCATGCCTTTGTTGCATTCAATGTTCATGTATGATAAAAGGGAAGAGTTTTTTGCACCCATTTAAAGGTTATGATATTCCGATCAGAGAACATTACACTTGCCAATCTTCCTATGTGGTGTATATAATAAAATGCCCGTGCGGTCTCCTCTATGTAGGGGAGACCACACAAAAGATAAAGGACCTCATAGCTCGCCATAAATATTCGATTAGGTATAAACTAAGCTTCCTCTGGCCAGACATTTTGTTGAGCAAGGACACGCAGTGTCACAGTTAAGATTCATGGTGATAGATGTTATTCCTAAGAACAGACGTGGAGGTGAAAGGGAAATGGTTCTGAGAAGGAGAGAAGTCAGCTGGATCCATCGATTGGATACACTCCAGCTGAAGGGGTTAAACTCCAACTTTGACTTATATCTATTTCTCTGAAGAAACAATATTCTTAAATGGTGATGAATGTCTTTTATATATTTTTTATATAATACACTTTTTTCAGATAAAATGTTTTCTGTATTATAACTATTTTCTCGTGTGGATCGTTTTATGTGTGGCCGACGGATGGTACGATCCGGTCTAGATTATATGCGCGGGGTTGCACATATACATGTTGGCAGACACTATCTTACAAGTGATATGGCATCCGTGTGTATTGTCATGTGCATGGGGGTGCGCATGCACGGACATGCATATTGATGGCCATGCCACTTATTAATATAATTATTTTATTTGTATTTTTGTTTTTTGTTTTTTATTTTTTATTATTTTATTATTTTATTTTATGTTTTCCTAGGATACCTGATTGTTATATTCCATAAGGTGTGAGCTCCTCTGACTCCAACCCGTGACTTTTGATTCCAAGATCACAGAAAGAATTTGTATTTAGAATTAATGATTTTTTTGATGCCTTTATGTTAGATTGGTTTCAGGGAAATTTGCTCTAATTGATGATTTACATAGTTAGTAAGGTTGAATAAAGACACCAGTCCATCCAGTTCAACCTGCGTGAGTGAGCGTGTCTACAATTATCCCTATTTATTTAAGGTACCCATATAGCGCTGTCAATTTTACGCATTGCTCCACACATACATCGCACACTCACTATCCCTACCCTCAAGGAGCCCACAATCCAAGGTCCCCAAACTCACATTCGTATATTAGGGCCAATTTTGGACAGAAGCCAATTAACCTACCAGCATGTCTTTAGAGTGTGGGAGGAAACCGGAGTACCCGGAGGAAACCCACGCAGGCACAGGGAGAACATGCAAACTCCAGGCAGGTAGTGTCGTGGTTGGGATTCGAACCAGCAACCCTTCTTTCTGCTAGGCGAGAGTGCTATCCACTACACCACTGTGCTGCCTAATTGAATTAATTGATTTAATTGATTGAATAATTAATCAGTAGTGGACTATATATTTTTGTATGTAGGTTCACTAGGTAGGCATGATTTTCTGAAGAAGGGCATGATCCAGAATAGCCCGAAAACATTTATGTTATGTATGTCTGTTTGTTGGATGTCATGTTGATATCCATTCGATTAATATTTTCTAAATAAAACGTTTGTGCAGCAATCCCATCTTCTGAATTTCCTCTATATCAAAGCCTGTGGGAAGGCTTGATTGCTAAGCACAACCATCTGAGACTGAAGTGCCCTTCACCCCCTGGATGATTTATATATATATATATACTCTGCATCCAGCGTAGCCTATATATACAGTGCATTCGGTGGTGTACAGTTTTGAATACAGTGCAGGCAATGCACACAGTATATAATACATTGTAGTGCGGTGTTAAAAAAAAAATACCCATCATGTCCGGTAGGCCTCCAAGGAGAGGCAGACGCTCACAGGCCACTAAAAGAGGGAAAGCAGCCTCTGAAATATTATTTAACAGCAGGGACTGTTCCTGTGCCCAACAAGAGTAACTGTGAAGGGTTACATTGTTCTGGCACCACCAACACCTAAGGCCCAATTTTTCAGCAGAGTATAGTGCAGTCCATATAGTATATATACTGCAGTTCAGTGTATATAGTGCAGTCCGTATAGTATATATACTGCAGTTCAGAGTATATCGTGCAGTCCGTATAGGATATATACTGCAGTTCAGAGTATATAGTGCCATCAGTGTAGTATATATAATACAGTGTAGGGTATATATTGCAGTGTACAATATATAATATAGTGTATTGAAGTGGTTAAGGGGAGCCCTATGACAGAATTAAGAAAAAAACAGAATGGCTTCCCCCCGTCCATACCAGACCCTTTGGGGGGGGCGTGGAGGTCACCTTAATATCCATACCAGACCCGAAGGGCCTGGTATGGACTGGGGAGGGACTCACGCTGTTTTTTAAAAAAAATTTTATGTATATTGCCGGGATCTGGCAATACATTACAGCCGCGAGTAGTTTTAAATTAAATTTTTTCCTTTAGAAATGTCATTTTGCTGTCAGTACTTTTCTAGGGGGGACCCCCAAGGCACAATATTTAAAGGAATATTTCATTTTTATTGTTTCATTTTAAGCATTATTAAAATCACTGCTCCCGAAAAAACGGTTGTTTTAAAATCTTTTTTTGCATTGATACATGTCCCCTGTCCCCAAACCCTTTTTGTGTTTGCACAAACTTTTTGTCTGTTTGGGGGTGTTCGGCTCATCCCTACTAGCTATGTAGATGAATTAAACACAGTGGTGTAGTGGGTAGCACTTTCACCTAGCAGTAAAGAGGTTTGCTGGTTTGAATCCCAACCACCTGCCTGGATGTTTGCATGTTCTCCCTGTGCCTGCGTGGGTTTCCTCCGGTTTCCTCCCACACTCCAAAGACATGCTGGTAGGTTAATTGGATCCTGTCTAAAACTTGGCCCTGTAAGTTGGGGACCTTAGATTGTAAGCTCCTTGAGGGTAGGGACTGATGTGAATGTATAATATATATGTAAAGTGCTGTGTAAATTGACAGCGCTATATAAGTACATGAAATAATAATAATAATGTGAAGGTTCAGTTGGCCAGGTCATGCAACTATATCATGCAGTACCATGTAATGCAACTTTCTTAGAAGATATTACATTTTATTGTGTGGAATTACCATGGCAGAAGTTACAATTCCACTTTATTCTTCTTCAGGATCGGCAGTGAGTCCTGTGGTCACCTTCACCCCAAACTGGAAGAAGATCTTCATAGGAGAGTCTATAACAATGAAGTGTGATGTGGGGTCCTCTGGAGGAAGAGATCTGAACTATGTCTGGTACAAGGATTATAAGAGGGTGAATGAAGGAAAAATCTATACCATTAGATCTGCAAACACTTCGAGTAGCGGGGACTACAGCTGCCAAGCCGGTACAGAAAGAAGTGACACAACCAGACTGGACATTGTTGAAGGTCAGTTCATTATCTCATATTTGGAAATTTACCATTTACTATGTTCTTCACACATTCCAGACACGATAAAAGAAACCTATTATCAAGCAGTACCCACATGTTTCTACTTAGTGTAGCCAGCTCTTGGCTTTCTTAGGGGCTCTCATGTTATAGGAATTGTTTTACCTGCCAAAGGATTCATATTTTGTCTATGCAGGGCTCAGATTTGCACAGCTCTGTCACACAATACAGTCCTGTCTGGCAGGACAGGAGACCTTATTTTTTTCTGCTGCAATTCAGTAACACCTACAGGTCTTGTCCCTCCCCCAGCTAGTGACTGAGAAGCAGCAGACTGATGAGCTCATCTCTCTGTCACTCTGCTCTCCTCCTATCAGCAAGATCTTTGTTAGAACTGCAGATCTTTGTGCTGCTTTTCCCTTCCTCAGTCAAAGCTTAGCTGTACAGGAACCGCAAGAGTCTGATACAAAGTAAAATTCAGATACTTACACTTTTTGAATTTATATGATTTACACCGATCAGCCATAACTTTATGACAACACTCCTAATACTGTATTTATTATTATACAGGATTTATATAGCGCCAACAGTTTGCGCAGAGCTTTACAATGTAGAGGGGGACAGTACAATTACAATACAGTTCAATAGAGAAGGGACAGGAGGTCCCTGCTCGTTGAGCTTACAATCTAAAGAGAGGGGGAGGTGGTACAAAAGGTAATAGCTGCGGGAGATGATCTGATGGAGGTGGCGTAGGTACAGTTCTTAGGTGGGTGTAGGGATAGCTTCCTTGAATAAGTGAGTTTTCAGGGATCTCCAAAAGGTGGACAGGGTAGGGGCTGACCGGACATACTGGGGTAGGGAGTTCCAGAGGATGGGAGAGGTTCTGGAGAAGTCTTGGAGGTGAGCATGGGAGGAGGTAACAAGGTAGATAGAGAGCATGAGGTCTTGGGAGGAGCGGAGGACAATTTGGGCGATATCTGCAGATGAGGTTGATGATGTAGCTAGGGGCGATGTTGTGGATGGCCTTGTATGGGGTGCATATGGTGGGGTAGGGGAAGCCAGTGAAAGGATTGGCAGAGAGGAACAGCGATCATGGATTGGTTAGTGAGGTCTATTAGTCTAGCAGCAGCATTTATACTAGACTGAAGGGGGGGTAGCCTGTGTAAGGGTGGGCCAGTGAGGAGGTAGTTGCAATAGTTGAGGCAGGAAATGACCAAGGAGTAAATAAGTTGTTTAGTGGTGTTGTTAGTCAGAAAGAATTGAATAGGTCACACTTTTGCCCAGAAACATCCCTGACCCATTGAGGCATGGAGTCCACTAGACCTCTGAAGGTATACTGGTTTCTGGCACCAAGCTGCCAGTAGTAGATCCTGTAAGTTGGGAGGTGGGGCTTCCATGGTTCGGACTTGTTTTTCCAGCACATCCCACGGATTGAGATCTGAAGAATTGGGAGACCAAGTCAACATATTAATCTCATTGTGTTTTGTCCTTCAAACCATCCTTGAACCATTTTTGCAGTGTGTGTGTGAGGGGGGGGGGGGGGGGGGGGGGTTGTGCACTATCCTGATGAAAAAGGCCACTGCCATCAGGGAATCCTGTTTCCATGAAGTGGTGTACTTGGTCACCCACAATGTTTAGGTAGGTGGTATATGTCAAAGTAACATTCACAAGAATGGCAACAGCCAAGGTTTCCCAGCAGAACATTGCCCAAAGCCTCACACTGCCTTCACCGGCTTGCCTTCTTCCATAGTGCACCCTGGTACCATCTCTTCCCCAGGTAAGTAACGCACCCAGCCATCCACATGATGTAAAAGACAATGTCACTCATCAGACCAGGCCTCCTTCTTCCACTGCTCCAGGGTCCAGTTTTGATGCTCATGTGCCCATTGTGGGTGCTTTTAGCTTTGGACACGGGTCAGCATGGGCACCCCGACTGGTCTGGCGCATACACAGCCCCATACACAACAAACTGCGATGGATAGTTTTACTGCTGTCAAAACATCAAGCTCAGGAATACCCGAGATAGGATTGTCACATGCAGGACCTTGATACCCCTTTTGTGAGTTCGGGACTATAAGTTAACTATAACACTTTTCAGTACAAAATTTAAAGGTCAGAGGTCATATGACTGAGAGCCAGCGGGCGGCAAGACACTCTGCTAAGCATGAGAAGTCGCAACCAAAAATCAGCGGAGCCCAAGACCCCTAGGAAGAGCCTAAACTCGAGTTCGATTCAAAAATATCTTAAAGAGACGAGTGCGAAAAGCCCTGGTACAGAGTCGAAACAAGGGGGAACAAAAGATAAAAAGAAAGAACAGCTGAAGCAGAAGGGGGGCAAGCAGAGGTACCCAGAGAAAACCCTGAGAGTGAAGGTGGTCCTAGTGCTAGGGAGATGGAAGACCAAAGAAAAACGGACGCACTGCCTACCAAGACAGAAATGCTGGAGATGTTTTCAAATCTTGAAACCGCCATAAAGTCAGAAATATCAAATGCGAGGACGGATATGGGTCTCCTATTGCGTAGAGTTGTACAATAGAAGGTTTTTTCCTCTTAGGTGGGATTTTAAAGGGCGGAAGTCTCAAAAAAGTATAACAGAAAATATAAGAAAGTATCAAATTTTATTATATCAAAAGGTTAAAAGTATAACACATACTGAATAGAAAGCTACAAGTGAAAACAAAAATGGATGCCAAAATTTACAAATGATGGTAATACAACCAGGATATACACGACAAGTCAACAGAGCTACACTTAACCCCACAGAGGCTGTGTCTGCCCAGTGGTAAACTGGGATTACACGTTTTCATGGAAATTATATGGCGGTAAGCTCTCCGCCAGAATTCCTGATTCGTTTTACGGACATAGTAGCTTGCGCAGTCGCACATAAGTAAATATACCACACCAATTGTTTTGCAGTTAGCAAAGTGTTTTGGTGTGTATTTGCTACCATCAGGTAGTTTGATGTTTGATTTGGTATTCATAAACTGGCAGTACGGGCATCCGCCACAACGGAAGGTTCCCAAGCGTTTGCATGGGTCCCGTTTTCCTGCCCCACCCCCCACATACTCGCTGGATACCAAGTTGTCTTTGATGGACCTGGCGCATTTGAACGTGAAAGACGGTTTGTCTTGTATGAATGGGCCAATAGTGGGATCTAATTTTAAAACGTGCCAATAGCGTTCAATGGTGTTTTTAACGGTTTTGTGTTGGTTTGAAAACTTGGTGATTATACAAATAGGGTTTGTTTTTTTCCTATTTGATTCCGTACTAAAGATGAGTTCATGTCTGGTCTTCAGACATGCCCGTTTATAGGCCCTCTTTAGGCATTTTCTTGAGTACCCGCGTGTCAGCAACCTCTCCATCAGCAAATCGGCCTCTCGTTTAAAGACTTCATCACTGGTGCAGTTACGTCTGACACGCAGGTACTGGCTGTAGGGAATCGATTGAATCAGGGGTTGAGGGTGGAAGCTGGTGGCATGCAAGATGGAGTTGCCGGAAGTTGGTTTGCGGAATAGTGAACTGAGGAGTGAACCATCTTGTTGTTTATGGATTGTGACGTCCAAAAAGGTAATGTCCCATTCGTGGAACGTCATGGTAAAGGTGAGGTTGAAGGGATTGTTATTGAGTTCCTGCAGGAATCTCAGAAGGTTGTCTGGAGTGTCATCCCATACAATCAGCACGTCGTCAATGTAGCGAGGCCACAGGACTACATTGTCCATGCATGTGGATTCAGATTGCTTTAACATGGTCTCCCATTCCCCCAGGTACAGGTTGGCATACGATGGGGCACAAGAAGTCCCCATCGCAACCCCCTGTACCTGGAGGAAAAAACTGCCATTGAACGCAAAGTAGTTGTGATTAAGGACAAAGTCCAGGGCAACAATCAAAAAATACTTTTTCTTTGCATCGAGGTGGCTATCACGTGACAGCACATGCCGGATGCATGCCAGCCCCTTGTCATGGGGTATCAAACTATAAAGAGCTTCCACATCCAGCGCTACCAATAATGACTTAGGTGGGACTTGGATATTATCTATGGTTTGCAAAAGATGCAAAGTATCTTTAGTATAACTGGGTATATTTAATACATGTGATCGTAAGTGGCCATCTATAAATTGGCTTAGATTCTCAGTTAGAGAGCCGTTACCAGAAATAATTGGTCGTCCCGATGGGTTACGTAAGTCTTTATGAAGTTTTGGAAGAGCATAGAATGTTGGGGCACGGGGCTGGTTGGTCCTAACATAGTCATGTTCAGATTTGCTAAGTATGCCAGTGGCATACGCTTCATCTACCAATCTGTAGAATTGCGTAGAGTAGAGTTGAGGAGGTGGAGGAGACTTCGGGTATTCATGTTAAGGAGATTTTAGAGCTCAAATCGCAGTTGACCAAATTGCAGCGTGATTATCGCATGCTGTCATATAAGCTAGAAGAACAAGAGAATCAAAGTCGCCGGCAGAATTTGCGCATTAGGTCCCTGCCTGAACAGCAAAATGAGGACTTGTTCTCTAAGATGAAAACATTTTTTAACCCAATATTGGGCCAAGTGGATGATGCGACATTAAGGATCGACAGAGTACACAGGATCAGAAAACCCCCCAACTTAAGGGTAGATATCCCTCGAGATGTTATAGTAAAATTTCATTCATTTGAGGATAAGGAGAAGATATGGAGCAACTTACGGGGTACCCCCGTGGTCCGCTTTGAAAATAAAGACCTCCAGATCTTTACTGATCTTTCAGCAGGCACTTTGGCCAGGAGAAGGCAACTTAGACCGCTACTGGAACAACTCAGAAGGGCCAACATAAAATATACTTGGGGGTTTCCAACATCCCTACTAGTGACGAAGGAAGGGAGATCACTGAGGATGAGGTTTCCGGAAGAGATAAAGGACTTTTGCGAAAAGCTGGGTGTTCCCACCCTGGACATTCCACTTTAACAGGGGCCCCCCAAGATTAAGGAAAAGAATTTAAAGAAAATGAGGACTGAGCCCATTGAATGAAATGAGGGACTGGGGGGGGAGGGGTGTTTTTTTTTTTTTCCTCCCTCCAGAATGTCCGAAGGGAAGAGCACTTTGGGGTTAATAATTAAAAGTTAACGGGGATATGAAGGGGTGTAGGGGGTAGGGGGGGTTGTTTAAAATTTGGATTAATACATGAGGGTATTATTCCTTGAGTGGGGGAGCAGGGGGAGGGCATAAATTAGGTTGGGGAGGTCTGTCTCCAGCACCCTCATCCCTACTACCTCGGTATATGGAGGTGGGCGGGACACTGGTTGCTGCCGTCGGAGTCACACCCTTAGAAAACAATATTTCGAAGTTTGCAGTCGGGAATCGATATGTTCCAGACTATCGGGCTTAGGGCCATAGTAAGGCCGGGAGGGTGGGCAAAGGGGTGGGGGGAATTAAAGCTGCAGGGGAGGTGACAGTTGTGCACTGGGTGACAGTTGACCATGGTTAAATGTTGTTAAAGTATAATGTCAGAGTTAAAGTTCTTATCTTACAACGTGAAGGGCCTGAACTCATCGAGTAAAAGGCATAAAATTTTAAAAGAACTCCAAGACTATCAAGCAGATATAATATTTCTCCAGGAGACACATTTGACCTTGGATTCAAATATTAAGCTTTACTCCCCAAATTTTCCCCTTTGGTTCTATAGCGATACCCCAAAAAAGAGATCTAAGGGGGTAGCAATCGGCTTTTCTAAAACTTTAAAATTCTCCTTGGTTAGTAGAGTGTCTGACCCGGAAGGACGCTTTCTTTTTCTTAAGGGCAATGTGGGGAGTAAAATGTTTACATGGGCACATGTGTACTGCCCGAACAGAAACCCGACTGTTTTTTTGGAACAGGTCCTGGCGAAACTGATGGAGTTTAAAGAAGGGGAGGTGGTGCTTGCGGGGGATTTCAACTTCTCATGGAACCCTCAGTGGATAGCACGTCCCGGGCACAGGGGACAAAGAAGGTCCAGTTAAGAAAGATTATGAGAAGGTTTCACCAATGCCATCTGATGGATGCTTGGCGTTTATTTCATGCAAAGGAAAAATATTTCACCTTCTTCTCCCCTGTGCACGGGACGTACACAAGACTGGATTACATAATGTTAGACCACAGTTTACTAGATTATGTAGTGGATACTAAAGTTGAGATTACATCAATATCTGATCACTCCCCGGTCACGATGGTGGTTAAACTTCCTGAGTTGCAAAGACAATCATTTTCCTGGAAACTAAACGAAAACCTCCTTAAAATTCCCCAAGTTTCAGAAAAACTGCAGGAGGAAATCGATTTCTTTTTCAAGGTTAATGATACAGATGATATTTCTCCATCTACCCTATGGGAAACTCATAAGGCATACATTAGGGGTCTTCTTATTTCCATCGGGGCGGGGGAGAAAAAAAAGTGAAAAGAAAAAAGGGTAAGATTATTAGACGAAATTGCTACTTTAGAAGCTAACCACAAAGAGTCTAGGGGACAAAGGCAGGATTGTTGCCGCCTCTTAGTGTCTAAAAGGGAGGAGTTAAAAGATAGCATGAAACAGGACGCTAGGAGGGTATTCACTAAAATAACAAGAGAAAGATACTATAAGGGCAATAAATCTAGTAAACACCTAGCAAGGATATTGAGAAACAGTGGCGTAACTAAAACCTTCAGGGCCCCGATGCAAGAAATCATGAAGGGCCCCCCTGACCCCTGGACAGCGCTTTTCCTAGGGGGATGTCTGATAAGAGGAGGAACCGCGAGAGCCGCCGAGGGACCCCAGAAGTCAGTGTTCGGGGCCACTCTGTGCAAAACTAACTGCACAATGAAGGTATGACATGTTTGTTATTTAAAAAAAAAAACCTTTACAATCACTTTAAGGGGTTAAAACAGGTGGTCAGGAGGCAACATATTGCCTCTTTACCGGCTGTCAAATGCCTCTGAAAAGTGATCTGAGCATGGAACAGCATTTTGTTGTTGGTACTTTGAACGAGCAAGAAAAAAAAAATCACTCCTGATTGTACACATATAGGGTGTCAGGATTAAACGTGCATACATAAAAAGTGCATACATACATCTAAACAGTGGCGGCTGGTGCTCAAAATTTTTTTGGGGGCGCAAACATTTTTTGAAAAAAAAATCATCAAATGCAGCCACTGTGCCCATCAAACGCTGCCACTCTGCCATCAATTGCAGCCACTGTGCCACTTAAATGCTGCCAGTGTGCCATCAAACGCAGCCACTGTGCCCATCAAACGCAGCCACTGTGCCACTTAAATGCTGCCAGTGTGCCTTAAAATGCAGCCACTGTGCCATCAATTTCTGCCACTGTGCCCATCAAATGCTGCCACTGTGCCACTTAAATGCTGCCAGTGTGCCATCAAAAGCAGCCACTGTGCCATCAATTGCAGCCACTGTGCCAAACGCTGTCATTATGCCCATCAAACGCAGCCATTGTGCCCATCAAACGCAGCCATTGTGCCCATCAAACGCTGCCAGTGTGCCCATCAAACGCTGCCAGTGTGCCCATTAAATGCTGCCAGTGTGCCCATCAAATGCTGCCACTGTGCCATCAAACACTGCCACTGTGCCCATTAAATGCTGCCAGTGTTCCATCAAACGCAGCCACTGTGCCATCAATTGCAGCCACTGTGCCATCAATTGCAGCCACTGTGCCAAACGCTGCCACTGTGCCCATCAAACGCAGCCACTGTGCCCATCAAATGCTGCCCGTGTGCCCATCAAATGCTGCCCATGTGCCCATCAAATGCTGCCAGTGTGCCCATTAAATGCTGCCAGTGTGCCCTTGAATGCCCCCAGTGTGACTCCTGACCTCTCATCGGCACTTACCCTGTCTTGGAAGGGCAGCGGGTAACTGCGACGAGTGGGGACCTCCATGCATCTCCTGCTGTCCTCATCTCCTGTCCTCTCCTCCTGATAGGCGTCCAATAGCGGACCCTGTCGTTTCAGCCAATCAGGTGACGGGTAACAGACCCGAGCAACTGATTGGCGGAGAGGCAGTTTAGTGTTAGGAAAGCGAATAGTCATTCGCTTTTCTAACACAGCTAAGTGATCTGTGAGGTCACCTTTTTCGATGCCTATTAGAGCCTATGGCTCTAATCCGGTGCTTCAAAAACACCCCCCGCCGCTGTAATTCAGGTTCCCTGCGCCCAAAAAGGGGCTGGGCGCCTGAATAGGGGGTGGCAGCGGCGGCCATAGATAGATTTATGCAATGCATGAATCTATCTATTGGTGATAGAGGGGTGGCTGGAGAGAGAGGGCGGCGCCCGTGCGCGCTTAATGCACGGGCCACCACTGCATCTAAACACACATACACATAGATAAACACACACATAATATACACACACATATACTGTATATACACACACAAACACATATACATATATAAATACACACATAAACACATGCAAACACAAACATGAACACACATATAAACACACATAAGAACACACACATACACACATACAGAAAGCCTTTTCAGAAACGGCAGTGCTTTACCTTACCTCTTCCTGCCGGGTACTGCACTGTAGGGGGAGACAAAGAGCACAGCACACACTGCTTTCACTTTAGATCAGTGTGACAAGCTCCCTGCACAGTGCCGATTACAGTTCGGCTGATGATCGGGAGATCGATCTCAGCCGCTCCTCCTATCAAGATAAACAGGGGGGCACTCAAGGGCCCCCTGCAGCATGGGGCCCAGTCGCCATTGCGACCTCAGCGACCCCTATACTTCCGCCACTGTTGAGAAAGAAAAGAGACAGGAATTTCAATACAAAATAAAAAAGGAGAAATAGCAGTGGCCACTAAAAAGATAGCAGAGGAGTTCAGGAAATTTTTTGAAACCCTGGATTTTATTAGACAAAGGGGTGGGGGAGACCAACTAAATAGTTTGAAGATGAATTTTTGAAGGGTGCAGAGTTGAGTGGGATTACAGAAGAGGAAAAATTAGTTTTAGATAGCCCTATAACGGAAGAGGAAACATATGCTGCTTTGAGTACTATGCCATTGGGGAAGAGCCCCTGATCCAGATGGTTTCACCAACATTTATCTGAAAAAATACAAACATATTTTAGTACCTAAACTATGTTGGTATTGGAATAAACTGGGCCCTAACTGCCCTATGGGGGAGGAGGCCCTTGTAGCTACTATATCACTGATTGCAAAAGAGGGGAAAAATAACACGCTTTGTTCAAGCTACAGACCTATCGCCTTGTTAAACGCTGATGTGAAATTGTACGCAAAGGTGTTGGCCAACAGGCTTAGGGAAAAAGTGAGCAATTTGGTGCATCCAGACCAGGTTGGTTTTGTCCCAGGTAGGCAGGGTAGGGACAACGGAGGTCGAACGCTACTCCTGCTGGAATCCATAAAAACAGGGGGACCCCCAGCTCTATTCCTATCAATAGACGCCGAAAAAGTGTTTGATAGGGTAGACTGGGGTTTCATGGTTAAAACTATGGAAGCGATGGGGATCGGTCCTAGGTTTATTGACTGGGTGAAAATTCTATATAACCATCCCTCTGCCTCCGTAAGGGTAAACGGGGTTCTTTCTACGCCATTCACAATGGGGAACGGTACGAGGCAGGGATGTCCCCTGTCCCCACTATTGTTCATTTTGTCCTTGGAGCCACTATTAGCGTCCATACGTAATAGTGTGGACTGTAGAGGGGTTAGGGTAGGACAAGATGAACAGAAATTAGCGGCATTCGCCGACGATGTGATCATCTACATAACGAACCCCAGGATAACAATAACTAATTTGCTCGGAATATTGAGGAGGTATGGAGATATCTCAGGCTTTAAAATAAATCCGAGCAAATCAGAGGTCCTAAATATAAACGTGGGGAAACAAGAAGTAGAGAGCTTGTCAAAATTCTTCCCCTTCCTTTGGAAGAAAGAAATCAAGTACCTTGGAATCAAATTGGCCAATTCATTAAAAAAGTTGTACTGGATTAACTATATTTCTTTGTTAGATGAAATTAGACAAGAAACAAGTAGGTTATCGCAGCGGCCCATCTAATGGTTCGGTCGCATTAATGCAGCTAAAATGGTGTTAATCCCTAAAATAACATAAATTCCAGATGCTGCCTATTCCCCTTCCTCGTTATTTCCTAAGAGCTCTATGAGGGTTGTTGTCGAAGTTTGTCTGGCGCGGCAAAAAGCCACGAATAGCTCACTCAGTTTTGAATAGGGGAAAAAAAAAAGGAGGTCTAGCCCTCCAAAGACCTCAATAGATACTACACTGCGGTAGTGCTTTCACGGGTGATAGAATGGTCAAAGGAAGTTACTGATAGGAGGTGGGTGAATATTGAACACAGTTTAAGTAGCACGGTCTTAGGTCACATAATTTGGAATCCGCCAAAATTTAGGACACTTAGCACTCAGACATCGTCACTTACAAGAAACACGCTTAAACTATGGGATCAGGTACATTCACAGAACAAATGGAGTTATAATTCACCCTTGATTTATATCAAGGACAACAAATTTTTTGAACCAGGGATGCGGGAGGTGGGAGGGAACTGGATAAAGAATAGTAGAATCCAACTGAAAAATATTATTAAAAAGGGGAAAATACGCCCCTATCGGGAATTGAAAGCGGAGACGGACCTTATGGTGGTCAATGCTTGGAGGTACATGAAGTTATCTCGCTTTGTCGAGAAATTACCAAAACCAATTAGAGGAGAGGATGAATACAGGCCATTAGAACTGCTATGTAGTAGGGACAAACCGGGCAGTGTCATCTCTCGTCTCTATAAAATTCTCTCTGCGAGGGAAGAACTGGATGCGCCTCCATATATTAAAAATGGGAAAGGGAGTTGGGGTCACACTGTAGTTTATTCACAGAGGAGAGGATTTTGAAAATGGTACATGCTTCTTCAGCAGATACAATGCGGTTAGAGACTAATTTTAAGTGTTTAGCGAGATGGTATGCCACGCCGGACAGACTTAGTGAACTATACCCGGATGCCTCCGACAGATGTTGGAGGGGGTGCGCTAACCTTGGAACATTGGCACACATATGGTGGGAGTGCCCGGTTATCAAGGTTTACTGGAAGAAAATTATACAATTAATTAATGAAATAACCAAGGAAACCTTAGTGGAAGATCCATGGATATGTTTATTTCATGGAACTAATAAGCCGATTAAGCAATGTTTATCATCAATTGTTCCAATTCTGTTGGATGTAGCAAAAAATCAGATATCAAGGTCTTGGTTGCGGCCGGAGAGCCCTAACCAACGAGACTGGCTCTTTAGCATAAATAAAATATATAATATAGGATCCAAGGACTATTTAGGAGATGAGACCGAGGAGGGGACAGACGTCAGGGACAAGTGGACAGGGTGGAGGAATTTCAAGAGATCATGGAGTTACTTAGTGGAGATTACCAGCTAAATCTCTGAGTTCGGGTTCTGGGTGAGTAAGATGTGAGAGGTAGAACTTCTTTAGTTCAGCTGTATCCACCTGCAGGTGGGGGGGGGTATGGGGGGTGGGAGGGTATTAGCATTGTAGAGTAATTTTTGTATTTTTTTTTTTTTACAATGATGTGTGGTAATCATGGTTAATAACGTTGATCTGCATTTGTTTAATAAAAAATGATAAATAAAGAATTAAAAAAAAAAAACTTCAGGGACAACATGTTCACTTGCTGCTTAATATATCCCACCCACTTTCAGATGCCATTGTTACAAGATAATCAATGTTAATAGCTGATCAGTGTATTTATATAAAAGTTATGGCTGATCGGTGTATTTATATAAAAGTTATGGCTCATTGGTGTATTTATATAAAAGTGCATCGCAATGGATACGGCCCTTACAATGGCCCTGTACCTAGGATAAAACATTTGATATAGAAGAACCCTGTAAAAGAAGATGATGAATACCAATGCCACATACACACGATCGGATTTTCCGATGGGAAATGTTGGATGTGAGGTTGTTGGCGGTAAGTCCAACCATGTGTATGCTTAATCGAACAATTGTTGTCGGACTTTCCGCCAACAAATGTTGGCTAGCAGGTTCTCAAATTTTCCGCCAACAAATGTGTGTTGTCGGACTTTCCGATCGTGTGTACACAAGTCTGTCGGACAAAAGTCTTAACTACAAACACGCATGCTCGGAATCAAGGACGAGCCAGAAGTGCTCGGTCTTGCAAATTATGAAATCTCCCAATGCAGCACATTCTCTTCTTCTTTATAATGTTATAATAATGAAGCTGCTTTGCTGGTGATATTCACAGAGTTCTGACAAACATATTTTTTTTTCCTAGTGATCTCCAGAATAATATGTTTTTTTTCAGTTTTTTTTCTAGTGATCTCCAGAATAATATTTTTTGTTTTGCTTTTTTTTCTAGTGATCTCCAGAATAATATTTTTTATTTTGTTTTTTTTCTAGTGATCTCCAGAATAATTTTTTATTTTTCTAGTGATCCCCAGAATAATTTTTTTATTTTTTTTTGTTTTGTGTGTCAAGTTACCACAACACCATTATTATCTTGTATTTTTTAACCTCAAAGATACAAATATGTTGGTGTCCCTTATTAATTTGACATTGTATTTTTGAAATGTACCTGCCTACTCACAAACAAACTGTCCTTTTTGAAGTAAAACACATAGCCAAGTATTTGTCAAATCAAAAATATTTAATTCAATAGGGAGCACAAGGTCATATCAAAATAAAGAGGAAGGCAACGATGGAGAAACAGTTGGAATTGGTGAAGCCTTTGTACCCCAGGGCAGACATCAATTATTTGACAGTCAAAATTGGTAACCTGAGGAGTCCATTTAATAGGGAGCACAATACAGTCCAGGACTCAGAGAGATCAGGAACAGCAGCAGATGACACATATGTCCCGAGGCTGTGCTCTTCCAACAGCCTGCGTTTTTTGCCAGACCACACCGAACCCAGGCCATCACTCTCAACACTTCCTTCCACCCTTCCTTCCATGCTGCTGTGGTGGGTGGGGTGGCTGTGTTGTTGGTGGAGGGGGTGGAGGAGCATGGTCCAACTCGCAGAGGTGCATTTTCCGGTTGATTTCATCCCTTAGTCCCCTTGTTTAGTGCCTGAAGAATTATTTCCTTGCACCTAGTGCGCTGGTCCTCCTCTATCTGTTTCAACTTATTGCCTGTCAGGCATCCAAATGCCTCCTGGCCATCAGGGGCCGTGCTAATAGCAGCTGTAGCTTTGCGAATAAAAGCAGCCATGGCATCGTCCAGGTTCCTGGACTTCCTGGCCCTTTTTGTTGGAGGGCGGAGGGCAGAAACCTGTGATTCTGTCAGGCTGCTTGCCATGTCCTCCTCTGGGCTGAGGCTGAGACATTCCTGTGTATGAAAATGGTACATATTTTTAGTTTTTTGGTCATCAATCACAAACAATTTTGAGCTCATGACTGTTGCAAATTGAATGTTAACAAATAGAAAAGACTATCATTCTGACCCCAGCCTTTTTCATTATTGTCCCAATCATTTTTGGCCACTACTGTCTATTGATATGTAAACCACTTTGTTAAATCATAAATTTGTGATCAATAACATCTAGTTAACATCATTACATTTTTGACAATAAATATGTTCAACAATGCTATACCTGGGGCTCCTCCACATCTTCTTCCTGGGTGGAAGGCCCAGGTTGGACCTCAGGAGCCTCAGTTGATGTGGAAGGAAGTGTTGAGAGCAATGGGCTGGGTTCTGTCTGGTCGGACAAAAAACACAGGCTGTTGTAGTACCACCATTATATGTGCTCCTCAGGCTACCAATTTTGCACTTCAAATAGTTGATGTCTGCGGTGGGATACACAGGCTTCACCAATTCCAGCAGTTTCTCCATTGCTGCCCTCCTTTTTATTTTGTTTGAATAGTCCCTGCATTTTACTTGCCAGAGACATGGCAGCTCCCGGTATTTTTCGATAAACTCAGGCAGGAAATCTGGGGCTGTAAATTTATCAACCATTTTATCTGCAAGACACAACACAAGACAAACCCTAATGTCAGGCTAAACTCTCATAATCTTGTCCCAATATAGGCCTTAATCTATAAGCAGTATAGGCCACTAACCACTGATGCCACAATTTACAATTGTACCTTCGTTTGAATGATCGGTGATAACGATCCTACGTCCTCTAGTCACAGATCGTATGTACGTCCGTTACATCGCCCGTGTGGTATGGCTTTATATACAATGCGCATGCGTGAAACTCCGCCCCTGTCCTTCTTTCTAGTGTATTCCCCGCCTCTTCTCTTTCCGGGCAGTGGGAGAGCACATGGTGGAGATACAGCAGGTGCGTGCTGTTATCAGCAACAAGGAAAGCCCGCAGCAAGGCAGTTCCCCATCCAGGAGGAGATATAAGGCCTCAAATATGTCCTTTGAAGAGATGGTGGAGATGGTGGACATCTTAAAGAGGACAGACTATGATGGGAATCATGGACCTTACAGAAACCCAAATGTCAGAAAGGCCAAGATCATGGCTAAAGTTGTGAGAAGTCTGCACAGGAATTTTGGGGTAAGACGATCCAAGGATCAATTGAGGAAACGCTGGTCAGACCTGAAATTGAGGGAGCAAGATCAGTATAGAAAGATCAGAAATTGCTGCAAAAAAGTTAGTATTTGTCCTGTGTTCCTATTATTATTATTACTTTCATGCTGGTCCATGTGCTACCAAGTTTGAGGTTCGTGGGCACAGGAATCGTTTGTATTAAACATCGTTCGTTTAACCACTAATACATCGTTTTTGGCAGATGCAGGCTAACTACATTTGATGTGTTTGAAACTATAATGAAATGATAACTTTATTCAGTGTCAGAAGAGGACACTCAGCAGCTGTTTACACATCTGGACGCAGGAGCACTAGTGTGAGACAGCATAACAACCTTGTTATGGTGTCCCGCGCATGTGCTCCAGTGGATACTAGGGGTCTCTCCATGTGTGAAACTTGCACAAAACAGGTAAGTATTCCAGCTTTTGAAAGGGAAAAAGCTTGGAACTCTGCCAAAACAGACAATTGGAAGACACTTCCCAGCAATGTTTCATATTACTATTTCTAGCCTAACATATCTGTCTGCAAAGTATACCTTTTTTGTATTCACATAGGGGAGAAAAGAATAGAGACATCTGAGGACACCAGTAACCCCACACCGAATGAATAAAGGCAACTCACCACACACCCTGAAGATGTGGATGCAGATGTTCAGGAAGTACTGGGTGAAGTGGTAGAAATGGTGTCCACAACAGGTTAGTGTCTGAGACCACAGCTTCAGGTAATAGGTGGATGCCTGCATATTTATAATACATGGTGAGTTTTTTTATTTTTAGGTGATGTGGATGTTGTGGAAGAAGAAACTCACTTCAGCAGTGCAAGTGCACAAATCCTGATCAGTGAGATCATGATTTGTAATCGTGATTTGGAAAAGATGAAACAAAACATCCGTGATGTTCAAAAAGGCTGAGCAACATCATAGATATTTTAGGCAAAATCTAAACAAAAAAAAAAACATTTTAAAGTTGTCGTTATGGTGTACATGTTTTTCCTGTTTTAAATGGATTGCAAGGCCAAATTTTGAAGATGCACACAGTGTGTCAACATGTGCTATCTCCCATCATGGGATATCAATGTACGCGTTTTGTGGGTGCAACTCCTTCCTCCAAACTAAAGTAGGTGAGAGGAAGGGGTTGCACCCCCGAAACATGTCCATTGATCCCCCATGATGGAAGCTAGCACATGTTGACACACTGGCAAAACCACTTTGCCCTACAAGTGCAATGCTAGTGCACTTGTAGGGCAAAGTGGATTGTCCTTTCTGAAATAAGCACCAGTGTGTCAACATGTGCTAGCTCCCATCATGTGGGGTCAATGGACGTGTTTTGGGGGTGCAACCCCTTCCTCTCACCTACTTTAGTTTGGAGGAAGGGGTTGCACCCACAAAATGCGTACATTGATATCCCATGATGGGAGATAGCACATGTTGACACACTGTGTGTTTTGTGGCTTTAACAAAACAGATGTAGTAAAAAGACACACATTTTAGGCATGGGATCATGAGGGAAATCCAAATTTTGAGTCAAAATTTGGCTTTTAGAGGGATGAGATCACCCCATCTGATGAAGGCAATATCAACACAGTTTTGACATACTAATGTCTCATATGGTGTTCACTTTAGCAAAGTAGAACTTTGTAAGTTCCTGACTTGGGGGTGTGTATGTTATGTTTTTGAACATGCCTGTTTAGCCCCAAAAAGGCAAATTTATGTCAAACATACATGTTATACACCAAGATGTTGGTTTCTTCCAAAACCGTTTATAACACACATGTGAATGTACTTGGAGTAAAATGTTTTATACTCAACAATGTGTGGCTTCTTATTTTAATGCTCAATACCAGTTTGTTTGTTAAGTTGGTGTAGTTACAGTGACAATGGGTGTTATTTACTAAAGGCAAATCCACTTTGTACTACAAGTGCACTCACAATGCCCTTTCAAGTGCACTTGCAGTGCACTTGTAATGCAAAGTGGATTTGCCTTTAGTAAATAACCTCCACTGTGCTGTAAAATGTGCCAAAATCAGGCCATTTTAGGGACTCCAAGCAATTAATTCATGGAGTTGAAAAGGATGAATATTTTTATCATTAATGCATTAACAACAATTACATTGTGTGTGTGTAGCACAATCACAGCACAACATAATATTTAACTGAAGAAGAGATTGTCACCTCATGTATCAAATAAGTTACTTTTGAACTATTGAAGAAAATGGCCAAAATTAAAAGGCCATTTGAGAACCCAGGAGACAGATAAGAAACACAGACATTAATTCAAATGAAATATGAGTTTAGTTTTTCCAAAAAATTTTATTGCACATCCACAAGATTTTGTTGTAAAGCAATTGCCCCCCTACCCACGAAGTACTCTACATATTTTTTCCTGACTTTGCGGGCACTTTGGGGGGGGATAAGCCAGGACGGCCACTTTCGAGCACCGTCATTGCTGCAGGTTCTGATGAAAAGTCGGCCTCAGTCGGAGGCTAGATAGCTGGCTGCATTCTTTCTTAGTTAGTTGTGCAGAATGCAGCAACTCAACACAACGTGGTTAAGTTTATATTCGGCCAGGTTTATATTCGACCTGGCATGTGCCAGCCGGTAATTAAAAACCCCAGAGCAAAGGTCTCATCCGCAACAAATACAAAATTGAGGCCCTTGACATTCTCCTCCGGAGGTGGCCACCGCAATGTGCCATTTTGAAGACGCCTGTAGAACTCGGTCTGGGCGATCACTCCTCCGTCAGAGTTTCTGCCATTCTTCCCAACATCCAGGTAGAGAAATTCATAATTGGCCAACACCACCGCCAACATCACAATATTACTAAACACCTTATAATTATAGTAGTAAGACCCCGAGTTGGGTGATGGTACAATCCTTACGTGCTTCCCATCTATAGCACCACCACAATTGGGAAAGTCCCACTGGTGATGAAACTTGGAAGCCACAGTCTGCCATTCCTGTGGGTTTGAAGGAAACTGTGGAGTCAAACAAGAAAAAAATAATTATTACTTTTGCACATAACATTGCAAGCAGATTAGACACAAACATTCTTGGCCAACATAAGTTACATTACATTTTTTTAAATGAGTATTTAACCGATGTACGTCGGCAGAGTGGCACGGCTAGGCAAAAGGGCGTACCTGTAAGTCCCTTTGAAATTGCCGCCGTGCCATTGCGTACACGGCCGGGAGGTCCATGAGTCGGGTTGCGGGTCCCGTGGACTCAATCGTCTCGGGGATACCCGCGATCATCTCACGGAGAGGAAGAACGGGGAGATGCTAATGTAAACAAGCATCTCCCCGTTCTGCCTAGTGACAGTGTCACTGATTTCTGCTCCCTGTCATCAGGAGCAGAGTGTGTGCCACAGCTAGCCCATCCCCCCTACAGTTAGAACACATTCCTAGGACACATTTAACCCCTACAGTGCCACCTAGTGTTAACCCCTTCACTGCCAGTAACATTTACACAGTAATCAATGCGATTTTAATCGCACTGATCGCTGTATAAATGTGAATGGTCCCAAAATCACGCCAAAATTATCCGATGTGTCCGCCATAATGTCGCAGTCACGATAAAAATCGCTGATCGCCGCCACTACTAGTAAAAAAAAATAGAAAAAATAAAAATGCCATAAAACTATCCCCTATTTTGTAAACGCTATAACTTTTGCGCAAACCAATCAATAAACACTTATTGCGATTTTTTTTACCAAAAATATATAGAAGAATACGTATCGGCCTAAACTGAGGAAAAAAATGTTTTTTATATATTTTTTGGGGATATTTATTATAGCAAAAAGCAAAAAATAAAGCTTTTTTTTTCAAAATTGTCGCTCTTTTTTTGTTTATAGCGCAAAAAATAAAAACTGCAGGGGTGATCAAATACCACCAAAAAAAAGCTCTATTTGTGGGAAAAAAAGGACGCCAATTTTGTTTGGGAGCCACGTCGCACGACCGCGCAATTGTCAGTTAGAGCGACGCAGTGCCGAATCGCAAAAAGTGCTCTGGTCAGGAAGGGGGTAAATTCTTCCGGGGCTGAAGTGGTTAAAGACAAAAGTATAAGGTCAACTTATCAAATTCCTCAATCCCTCTGATGGCTCATTGGAAACATTTTATGGTGGGGGGGTGGGTAGATGTTTTGGACAGGTAACCCTCTCCACTTCATTGAGAGCTGAATGCATAAATAATGTGTGTTACTTTGGCCAGCCCCTCCTTACTTACACCATTGGCAGCCCACTGGACAGGTAAGAAGTGTCATGATCCAAAAATATGAATACACACTGTCCAAGTTGAAGCACATTTTTACATTCTGCAATTACCTATCAAGATAATAGAACAAAACTTTACACAGTACCATTTGAAAGTATTCAGAGAGGCACTTGCACTACATGCTTTGGTGAATTCATCCATAAATATGACCACAAAAGAGGTAAAGTGTGCATGGGTTTGGCAAAGTCAGCAGATAGAGGATTGGTATCGGTTGACTTAGCGGTTGTGGGGGAGGGAGGGTTCCAAATGAGTTTGGGCCCCAAAAAAATAGCCTCTTGCACTCTGCCTGAATTTAAGGACAACAATAACATATGGACACATTTTAGGGGGTGTTTAGGTTAAGCACTAAAATGGAGCTGACAAAATACATTGTTAAGTTACTAGGCTAGGTGTGTATGGCCTCGGGATAGCATGCTGGGGAGGTTAGTGAAGGCAAAAATACATGAAGGACAAAAAAGGAGAATTAAAAGCTTACAGCATGCATGAGGACAAAGAGGAAATTCACAGCATATTACAATCATGGTAATTATGGAATGAAGAAATTAATAAAAAACATTAGCAAACATTAAATACATAGAATATGATGTTAATGGATAAAACTTACCTTAATATAGTCCTTCTGCAGGACCTGAATGGTGGCAGAACAGGTTTCTGGAATAACGATTCCCAGAGCCTGGGGCGAGATCCCAGTCGTGAACTTCAGGTCCTGGAGACTTCTCCCCGTGGCCAAGCACCACAAGGTGGCAACGAGCCTTTGCTTGGGAGAGATGGCTTGCCACATGCAGGCGTCCTGCTTCGTAATATAAGGGGACAGCAAAGCCAATAGACGGTGAAAGATGGGGTCCGTCACCCCCCGGAGATAATTCCTGAAATCATCAGGATTATTCTCCTGGAGAAAAGGCATATGGCAGAATTGGTCATGATTAAGCAACCAATTCTCGGTCCAAGAACTCCTCCTAACCCTGTTCCTGGACTGGGATTGGGTCATAGCAATAACTCCAAGCCCAACAATAGCACGATCTCTCAGATGAGAACGCCACATATCTAGTAAATGCTCAGAATGAACTAACAGAATGCACTAAGTTAGAAAGCACTGAAACCCAGATACGACCTGATAAGCTTGCACTGAAAAACAGATATGAACTGGCAAGCATAACCTGAACTGAACGAACTGAAAAGCACAAGGCTGAAAAGCGCGAATCATCACTCACCAAACTTCTACTAACACAAGATAAACACGAGATTAGCAGAAGGAGCCCAAAGGGTGGCGCACGACTATTGAACATCCTACGTTCATAATTGTTGGCCAACATTTGTGTGACTGTGTGTATGCAAGACAAGTTGGAACCAACGCCCTTCGAACAAAATTCCACGGTGTTGTTGTCAGAAAATCCAGTCATGTGTATGCGGTATTAGTTAGAGATAAGATGATGGTTTGCTCCTTTCGGATAAATGCCAAAACGTTTGCATGTTCAGCTTCTTGTTGGTGGGAACTGAGGATCATATATAGAAATGGTTACATAGTTAGTCAGGTTGAAAAAAGACACAAGTCCATCTAGTTCAAGCATAAAAAAATAGATATATAAAAAAATAAAAATAAAATAAAAAATATCATACAATCCCATATACCCAATCCTATAGTTGATCCAGTTGAATGGTATTATACTTTATGCGGTTCGTAAAATTCTGAATTAAAATTTGGACAAATTTTTTGTACAATACAATTACAATAGTAATGCATTTAAACAAATCCAAAATACCGAAACAAAATTTTGGACGAAATTCAAATTTGAATAGTTTTTGAATATAATTCAAATTTCAGAAGAGAATAAAATAGAAAATAAAGGAATATAATAGAATACAAAATAGAATAAAATAGAAAGAATATAACCATCTTCTGAAATTCCCATTTCAAATAGAATAAATTTGAATCTGGATATGATAGAAAAAAATAGAATAGAAAAAGACTAGACTAGACTAGAATAAAATAATAAGAATATAACTTTCTTCCAAAATTAGAATTTTGAATAGAATAAGTTCAAACTCAAATAAAATAGAATAGAAAAGAACAGAATAGAAAATAAAATAATAGAAAATAAAATAATAGAATAGAACCATTTTCCAAATTTGAATAGAATAAATTCAAATTTGAATATAATAGAAAATAATAAATTAGAATGGAATAGAAGAATAGAATTGACTAGAATAGAAAGAAAATAAAACAATAGAATAGAATAAACAATAGAATAGAATAAAAAGAAGTCCTCCAAAATTAGAATTTTGAACAGAATACAGTAAATTCGATTTAGAATAGAATTCGATGCAAATGCAATTGGAATGGAATGCGATTGGAAACTGAATGCAATTCGAATTGAATCGATTTGAATTTTCGAAATTCGGTTGAATTAAGTTTAATTTGACCGAATTCTGAAAATGCTAATCGATTTGAATTCAAATAAATGAAACAAACTAAACAAATTTAACTACACTGTAAATAATGAATCGAAGCAAAACTATTTTTTTGTTATGCACATGTCTGTTATTCTTCTATATATGACAGCTTCCCATGGTCAGTGGATGATAAGGAAGCAGGGGGTGCTTCTGTGTTCCTCGGAACCGCTTACATCACCGGGAATCTCCAACATGTAACCAAAGGGGCGGGGACAGAGGTGACATCACTGCAGAAATATGGACACTGGGCATATTTGTACATAACATTGGCCGAATCTGACCAAATATTACCACTACCCCCTCTTCTTCTCTTATATTGCTGGTGACAGCTCATGGAGCAGTCATTCAACTAGAAGTACTGTCAGGATCTGATGTGTGCACCATGACGTCAGGTTTTTGATGATGTTTTACAACGACAGACTTTTTGGGGATTTTTTTCTGAATTTTAATTTTTTGGGGGTATTTTAGGGTCCTTTTATTCTTTTTTTTTTAAAGGGGGCTACAACACTCTGATAAGCCCCTCACCCACAGACCCCCACAACCACCGGCCAGGGCATGTGGTAGGAGTAGAGGAGCAGGCTCGTTTAAAAACAAAAAAAAGAGAAATGTTTATTTTTGCTTTAAAATAAGAAAACGGGAGGGAAATGTCGGTGAATATGTCAGTGCTTTAAAAACAAAAGTCACTGCTCTTGCCCAAATGAAACTTTTAAAAATAGTTTTTGTATTTGTACATGTTCCCCATGCAGTGCTCAACCCCATGATATTTTCTTACACCCCCTTGCCATTTAGACTAAAAACTTGGCATTTTTTATTTGACAAATTTGACTCCTGTTGATCTCAATGGGGCTCAGCATCCGAACCTTTCTGAACCTTGCTGAATCTTGCTGAATCTTGCTGAATCTCGCTGAACCTTGCAGAACATTGCTGAATCTTGCTGAATCTCGCTGAACCTTGCAGAACCTTGCTGAATCTTGCTGAATCTTGCTGAACCTTGCTGAACATTCCTGAACCTTGCTGAACCCTGTAGAACCTTGCTGAATCTTGCTGAATCTTGCTGAAACTTGCAGAACCTTGCTGAATCTTGCTGAAGCTTGCTTGAACTGAGCCCAGGGCAGTTTGGTTCATCACTATTTAGCTGTTCCAGAGCAATGGGCACTGCTGCTATCTGGCACTTCCAGTCGTGTTCGGTAAAGCCCCTTGCGGCCCTCTGGGGCGCCCCCTGCTGGCCAATACAACATGTAGCAACACCTGGAAGAGAAGATTGGACTCACTGCCTGCCAGACAGATACCTTATATACTCGAGTATAAGCCAACCAGAATATAGACAGAGGCACCTAATTTTACCACAAAAAAACTGGGAAAACTTATTGACTCGAGTATAAGCCTAGGGTGAGAAATACGCAGCTACTGTAAGTGGAAAAGAGGGTCAACAGTGCCCATTTGCAGCCATAGGTCCCCCAAACATCAAACTCTGTAGTTAAGGGTTCCTAGATGCCCCCCAAAGGGTCCCAAAATGACATTGCTGCAGATGGACACAGTTGACCAACTTTGGGGCCCCATATCTCGGGGTCACTTGGTGCTAGGAACCCCAAATTTGGCGTGCAAACCCAGTGGAACTAGCACCAAGCTGGGGTTCCTAGCACCAAGTGGCCCCTTGATACAGGGCCCCAAATTCGGTTCAGAAAATGTCAAGCACTTTTCTGCAGCAGAGAATGACATTTTCTGAACTGACTTTGGGACCCCTTATCTCGGGGCCACTTAGTGCTAGAAACCCCAGATACAGTATGTTGTAGTGCTAGTTCCACTGGGTTTGCACACCAAATTGGGGTTCCTAGCACCAAGTGGCCCCGAGATACGGTGCCCCAAAGTCGGTTCGGAAAATGTCATTCTCTGCTGCAGAAAAGTGCTTGACTCGAGTATAAGCCGAGGCGGGCATTTTCGGCACAAAAAAATGTGCTGAAAAACTCGGCTTATACTCGAGTATATATGGTAAGTATTGGACATCTTCTCTTACAGCCTTTTCTCCTAAATTGTTATCCTAGTGATGGGATCACTTTAATTCAGACTAATTGATAAATAAAAGATTTATGATAAGTCCTGGAGGTTACACACAGGAGGCATCTACTATACATCTATACTACAAATGGTTGTGGGAACAATTCTACGTCTGTCCTCCATCTTCTCATGTGATCTTCTCTGTGTTCCAGACCTGGTGATCCTGCAGGTTCCTCTCAATGTTCATGAAGGAGATGATCTGACTCTGAGATGTCACCATCGTTCTGACTACACTGGAAAATATACAATGTTCTACAAGGAAGATTCTGTCATTCAAAACTGGAGCGAAACATCTGAATTTCATGTAGGAATTGTAAACATGACGGACATCGGGAGATACAAATGTACAAAGGAAATAGCTCCGAATACTTGGAATACTTATGTACCTTACACAGATGAAGCTTTTATCTCCATACACAGTAAGTCATGGGATCTTTACATATCTACCCTTTGGATAGCTAAAAAAATATATTATACCCTTTTCAAATGCACATTTTAGGCCTAAAGATTAGTTACACTCCCAAACATTATACATTTTCTGAAAGCAGAGACCCTGGAGAATAAAATAGTAGAACTTTCAATTTCATAATTTTACAGTAAAAATATGTTCATTTTAGTGCACACAATATGTTATCCAATTTTTGGAAACATATAAAAGATGGGGTTATGTCAATCAAATAGATACCAAACATACGAAGCTATAAGCCCACACCTGTGATATGGTAAAAAATGCTGGTACCCCAAATTTTTACAGATCAAGAGTTTAGAATTAACCATGAAGGATGACCCTAAAATCATTGCTGTCAGCACTAGACAAGTGCAGAATGAAAAGAATGGTTTCATTTCAATGTGTTATTTAAATAATTTTGTTTCGTTAAATTAATTTAATGTGTTTATATCTTTTTCGGGTTTCATTTATTTCCGTTTATTCGAATTTGACCGAAAAGCACAGTATCGAATCGAGATTCAAATTCAAATTTATTGCATTTGAATTTTGCAAGACAGTTCAATTATTTCCATTTTATTCCATTCTATTATGTTCTATTATTTTTTTCTATTCTATTCTATTTTCTATTTTATTTTTTTTATTTTATTCTTTTCTATTCTGTTCTTTTATTTACTAGTCTATTCATTTTTATTGTATTATATTCTATTCTGTTTTACTCTATTCTTTTCTATTCTATTCTGGTTTATTCTATTCTATTCTTTTCATAATTCAAATTTCGGAAGACGGCTTTATTCTTTCTATTTTTATTTTATTATTTTCTAATCTGTTCTATTTTTTTTCTATTCTATTCCATTCTATTCTATTCTTTTTTATAGTCTATTCTTTTATATTCTATTCTGTGTTACTCTACTCTATTCTTTTCAAAATTCAAAAGTTGGAAGACAGCAATATTCAGCAATATGTTTATATTTTGAATTTGTTTTCAAATTTGATTTGAATTCTGGCCAAAATTTTATTAAGTTATTTCAGATTCATTTATATTAATTACTATTGTAATTCGGGACATTTGGATACATCCGAATTTGCAAAAAACTTACAAAACACTAACCGCATAACTGCAGCGTTCGCAGAGTCAGGCCTGATCCCTGCGATCGCTAACAGTTTTTTTGGTAGCGTTTTGGTGAACTGGCAAGCACCAGCCCCAGGCAGCGTCAGATTAGCGCCAGTACCGCTAACACCCACGCACGCACCGTACACCTCCCTTAGTGGTATAGTATCTGATCGGATCAATATCTGATCTGATCAGATCTATACTAGCGTCCCCAGCAGTTTAGGGTTCCCACAAACGCAGTGTTAGCGGGATCAGCCCAGATACCTGCTAGCACCTGCGTTTTGCCCCTCCGCCCGGCCCAGCAGAGCCCACCCAAGTGCAGTATCGATCGATCACTGACACTTACAAAACACTAAACGCATAACTGCAGCGTTCGCAGAGTCAGGCCTGATCCCTGCGATCGCTAACAGTTTTTTTGGTAGCGTTTTGGTGAACTGGCAAGCAAGCACCAGCCCCAGGCAGCGTCAGGTTAGCGCCAGTACCGCTAACACCCACGCACGCAGCATACACCTCCCTTAGTGGTATAGTATCTGATCGGATCAATATCTGATCTGATCAGATCTATACTAGCGTCCCCAGCAGTTTAGGGTTCCCACAAACGCAGTGTTAGCGGGATCAGCCCAGATACCTGCTAGCACCTGCGTTTTGCCCCTCTGCCCAGCCCAGCCCAGCCCACCCAAGTGCAGTATCGATCGATCACTGTCACTTACAAAACACTAAACGCATAACTGCAGCGTTCGCAGAGTCAGGCCTGATCCCTGCGATCGCTAACAGTTTTTTTGGTAGTGTTTTGGTGAACTGGCAAGCACCAGCGGCCTAGTACACCCCGGTCGTAGTCAAACCAGCACTGCAGTAACACTTGGTGACGTGGCGAGTCCCATAAATGCAGTTCAAGCTGGTGAGGTGGCAAGCACAAGTAGTGTCCCGCTGCCACCAAAAAGACAAACACAGGCCCGTCGTGCCCATAGTGCCCTTCCTGCTGCATTCGCCAATCCTAATTGGGAACCCACCGCTTCTGCAGCGCCCGTACTTCCCCCATTCACATCCCCAACCAAATGCAGTCGGCTGCATGAGAGGCATTTTCTTTATGTTCTCCCGAGTACCCCTACCCAGCGAACCCCCCCAAAAAAGATGTCGTGTCTGCAGCAAGCGCGGATATAGGCGTGACACCCGCTATTATTGTCCCTCCTGTCCTGACAATCCTGGTCTTTGCATTGGTGAATATTTTGAACGCTACCATGCACTAGTTGACTATTAGCGTAGGGTACAGCATTGCACAGACTAGGCGCACTTTCACAGGGTCTCCCAAGATGCCATCGCATTTTGAGAGACCCGAACCTGGAACCGGTTACAGTTATAAAAGTTAGTTACAAAAAAAAGTGTAAAAAAAAAAAATAAAAAAACACATACAAAAATATAAAATAAAAAAAAAATAGTTGTCGTTTTATTGTTCTTTCTCTCTCTATTCTCTCTATTGTTCTGCTCTTTTTTACTGTATTCTATTCTGCAATGTTTTATTGTTATTATGTTTTATCATGTTTGCTTTTCAGGTATGCAATTTTTTATACCTTACCGTTTACTGTGCTTTATTGTTAACCATTTTTTTGTCTTCAGGTACGCCATTCACGACTTTGAGTGGTTATACCAGAATGATGCCTGCAGGTTTAGGTATCATCTTGGTATCATTCTTTTCAGCCAGCGGTCGGCTTTCATGTAAAAGCAATCCTAGCGGCTAATTAGCCTCTAGACTGCTTTTACAAGCAGTGGGAGGGAATGCCCCCCCCCCCCCAACGTCTTCCGTGTTTTTCTCTGGCTCTCCTGTCTCAACAGGGAACCTGAAAATGCAGCCGGTGATTCAGCCAGCTGACCATAGAGCTGATCAGAGACCAGAGTGGCTCCAAACATCTCTATGGCCTAAGAAACCGGAAGCTACGAGCATTTTATGACTTAGATTTCGCCGGATGTAAACAGCGCCATTGGGAAATTGGGAAAGCATTTTATCATACCGATCTTGGTGTGGTCAGATGCTTTGAGGGCAGAGGAGAAATCTAGGGTCTAATAGACCCCAATTTTTGCAAAAAAGAGTACCTGTCACTACCTATTGCTATGATAGGGGATATTTACATTCCCTGAGATAACAATAAAAATGATTTAAAAAAAAAAAAAAAATGAAAGGAACAGTTTAAAAATAAGATAAAAAAAATAATAATAATAAAGAAAAAAAAAAAAAAAAAAAAAAAGCACCCCTGTCCCCCCTGCTCTCGCGCTAAGGCGAACGCAAGCGTCGGTCTCGCGTCAAATGTAAACAGCAATTGCACCATGCATGTGAGGTATCGCCGCGAAGGTCAGATCGAGAGCAGTAAGTTTAGCAGTAGACCTCCTCTGTAAATCTAAAGTGGTAACCTGTAAAGGCTTTTAAAGGCTTTTAAAAATGTATTTAGTTTGTCGCCACTGCACGTTTGTGCGCAATTTTAAAGCATGTCATGTTTGGTATCCATGTACTCGGCCTAAGATCATCTTTTTTATTTCATCAAACATTTGGGCAATATAGTGTGTTTTAGTGCATTAAAATGTAAAAAAGTGTGTTTTTTCCCCAAAAAATGCGTTTGAAAAATCGCTGCGCAAATACTGTGTGAAAAAAAAAAATGAAACACCCACCATTTTAATCTGTAGGGCATTTGCTTTAAAAAAAAATATATAATGTTTGGGGGTTCAAAGTAATTTTCTTGCAAAAAAAAATTATTTTTTTATGTAAACAATAAGTGTCAGAAAGGGCTTTGTCTTCAAGTGGTTAGAAGAGTGGGTGATGTGTGACATAAGCTTCTAGATGTTGTGCATAAAATGCCAGGACAGTTCAAAACCCCCCCAAATGACCCCATTTTGGAAAGTAGACACCCCAAGCTATTTGCTGAGAGTCATGTTGAGTCCATGGAATAATTTATATTGTGACACAAGTTGCGGGAAAGAGACAATTTTTTATTTTTTTTATTTTTTTTTGCGCAAAGTTGTCACTAAATGATATATTGCTCAAACATGCCATGGGAATATGTGAAATTACACCCCAAAATACATTCTGTTGCTTCTCCTGAGTACGGGGATACCACATGTGTGAGACTTTTTGGGAGCCTAGCCACGTACGGGACCCCGAAAACCAAGCACCGCCTTCAGGCTTTCTAAGGCCGTAAATTTTTGATTTCACTCTTCACTGCCTATCACAGTTTCAGAGGCCATGGAATGCCCAGGTGGCAGAAAAAAACCCCAAATTACCCCATTTTGGAAAGTAGACACCCCAAGCTATTTGATGAGAAGTATAGTGAGTATTTTGCAGACCTCACTTTTTGTCACAAAGTTTTGAAAATTGAAAAAAGAAAAAAAAAAAATGTTTTTCTCGTCTTTCTTTATTTTCAAAAACAAATGAGAGCTGCAAAATACTCACCATGCCTCTCAGCAAATAGCTTGGGGTGTCTACTTTCCAAAATTGGGTCATTTGGGGGGGTTTGTGCCACCTGGGCATTCCATGGCCTCCGAAACTGTGATAGGCAGTGAGGAGTAAAATCAAAAATGTACGCCCTTAGAAATCCTGAAGGCAGTGATTGGTTTTCGGGGTCCCGTACGCGGCTAGGCTCCCAAAAAGTCCCACACATGTGGTATCCCCATACTCAGGAGAAGCAGCTAAATGTATTTTGGGGTGCAATTCCACATATGCCCATGGCCTGTGTGAGCAATATATCATTTAGTGACAACTTTGTGCAAAAAAAAAAAAAGTTGTCACTTTCCTGCAACTTGTGTCCAAATAGAAAACATTCCATGGACTCAACATGCCTCAAAGCAAATAGCTTGGGGTGTCTACTTTCCAAAATGGGGTCATTTGGGGGGGTTTTATGTCATCTGGGCATTTTATGGCCTTCAAAACTGTGATAGGTAGTGAGGAGTAAAATCAAAAATGTACGCCCTTAGAAATCCTGAAGGCAGTGATTGGTTTTCGGGGCCCCGTACGCGGCTAGGCTCCCAAAAAGTCCCACACATGTGGTATCCCCGTACTCAGGAGAAGCAGCTAAATGTATTTTGGGGTGCAATTCCACATATGCCCATGGCCTTTGTGAGCAATATATCATTTAGTGACAACTTTTTGTAATTTTTTTTTTTTTTTTTTGTCATTATTCAATCACTTGGGACAAAAAAAATGAATATTCAATGGGCTCAACATGCCTCTCAGCAAATTCCTTGGGGTGTCTACTTTCCAAAATGGGGTCATTTGTGGGGGTTTTGTACTGCCCTGCCATTTTAGCACCTCAAGAAACGACATAGGCAGTCATAAATTAAAGGCTGTGTAAATTCCAGAAAATGTACCCTAGTTTGTAGACGCTATAACTTTTGCGCAAACCAATAAATATACACTTATTGACATTTTTTTTACCAAAGACATGTGGCCGAATACATTTTGGCCTAAATGTATGACTAAAATTGAGTTTATTGGATTTTTTTAGAACAAAAAGTAGAAAATATCATTTTTTTTCAAAATTTTCGGTCTTTTTCCCTGTATAGCGCAAAAAATAAAAACGACAGAGGTGATCAAATACCATCAAAAGAAAGCTCTATTTGTGGGAAGAAAAGAACGCAAATTTCGTTTGGGTACAGCATTGCATGACCGCGCAATTAGCAGTTAAAGCGACGCAGTGCCGAATTGTAAAAAGTGCTCTGGTCAGGAAGGGGGTAAAACCTTCCGGGGCTGAAGTGGTTAAAATGTGCAGTCCCTGCACAAAATGACATTTTTAAAGGAATAAAAGTCATTTAAAACTGCTTGCAGCTTTGATGTAATGTCAGGTCCTGGCAATATGTATGAAAATCAGTGAGACAAACGGAATGGGTACCCCCCAGTCCATTACCAGGCCCTTTGGGTCTTGTATGGATATTCAGGGGAACCCCGCACCCAAATTATAAAAAGGAAAGGCGTGGGGCCACCAGGCCCTATATACTCTGAACAGCAGTATACAGGTGGTGCAAACAAGACAGGGACTGTAGGTTTGTTGTTAAGTATAATCTGTTTGTAATTTTGAACTGTTACATTTTTAACGTGTTTAGCTCCAGACAAAAAATCTATTTTAGGCTTTTTGGAAAACATAGGGAAGGGTTATCACCCCTGTGACATTTGTTTTGCTGTCTGTGCTCCTCTTCAGAAAATTTCACCTCACTTTTTGTCCCAATGACAAATGTTTTTTGTGAAACAAGGATTGGTGATAAAGCATCAGTGGAAAGGAGAAAAGTTTTTCCCATATTAACTATTACAGGATTTCCCTTCCTAGGGGTAGATTTCATCTCACTTCCTGTTGTCTCCTTTCGTTTGCAAGTAAGAGTCGTTTGTAAGTTGGATGTTTTAAATTAGAGGCCTGCCCTATATACTCTGCAGAAATTGTGGACTTAGGTGTTGGTGTTGCCACAACACTGTAATGCCGCGTACACACGGTCGGACTTTTCGTCTACAAAAGTCCAACGGACGCCGACGGACTAAAGCTGGCTGGTAATCCGATCGTGTGTGGGCTTCTCCGGACTTTCAGCAGACTTTTTCAGCCTCAAATCCGACGGACTTTAGATTTGAAACATGCTTCAAATCTTTACGTCGTAACTACGACGGACCCCGAAATCCGCTCATCTGTGTGCTAGTCCGACGGACAAAAACCCATGCTAGGGCAGCTATTGGCTACTGGCTATGAACTTCCTTATTTTAGTCCGGTGTACGTCATCACGTACGAATCCGTCAGACTTTTGTGTGGTCGTGTGTAGGCAAGTCCGTTCGTTAGAAAATCTGCTGCAAGTCCGCCGAAAGTCCGCCGGAAGTCTGTCGGACAGGCTGTCGGACTTTTGTAGACGAAAAGTCCGACCGTGTGTACGCGGCATAAGCCCTCACAGGGCCCTGCTGTGAAATATTAGATCAAGAATTGTAATTACATGCCCCTGTTGAACAGGGGCAAAAAAATTGGGCCTTTGGTGATGGTGGTGGTGTTGGTGCCACAACACTGTAAGTCCTCACAGTTACTCTTGGTGGGCGCTGGAACGGGCCCTGCTGTGAAATAATAGATCAAGAATTGTAATTACATGCACCTGTTTAACAGGGGCAGAAAAATTGGGCCTTTGGTGGTGGTGGTGCTGGTGCCACAACACTGTAAGTCCTCCCAGTTACTCTAGTTGGAGCACAGGAATGAGCCCTGCTGCAAAGTATTGCATCAAAAATTGTAATTACACGCCCCTGTTAAACAGGGGCTGAAAAATTGGGCCTTGGCCACTGGTGGCGGCGCCCAGAACCAAAAATTTTCTTACAAGCTATCAGCCTGATCATTGAGGAGGAAGAGGACAAACACTCAGCATAACAGGATAGTCACTCAGCATCAGCATAGGCAGTCTTGAAGGGATCTGACATTTAAAAAAAATTATTCGGTTACATCAGCATCAGGTGCTTGGTAGCTGGTGGTGATCCAAGACTGATTCATTTTTATGAAGGTCAGTCGATCAACCGAGTCGGTGGACAGACGCACCCTGTGATTGGTTACAAAGCCTACAGCAGCACTGAATGTGCATTCCGAAAGAACGCTGGATGCAGGACAGGCCAGTAGCTCAATTGCATACTGTGCAAGCTCTGGCCAGTGATCCATCCTCAAGACCCAGTAACCCAGAGGATTTTCGGTGGGAAAGGTGTCCAAGTCAGATCTTGCCCCTAGGTATTCCTGCACCATGTAAAACAGACGCTGGCGATGGTTGCTGGAACCGATCATACCTTGGGGCTGCGGACTAAAAAATTGTCTGAACACATCGGTCAGACGGCCACCTTCTCCACCGCTCCTTCTTTGACTGACCGAAGCCTCAGCAACACGTTCTCCAGGAACAGGAGTTTGTAACCTCCCAGTCTCTGGGAACGCGTTGCACAGACCTTTCTGCAAGGCCTCCCGAAGATGTTTCCTCCTCTGCTCCCTCTGCGACGGCAAGATAAGGTCCGCAACCTTACCCTTGTAACGTGGATCAAGGAGGATTGCCATCCAGTATTGATCCCTCTCCTTAATACCATGAATACGAGGATGCTTCCACAGGCTTTGCAGGATCAGGGAGGCCATGCAGCGTAGGTTTGCTGAGGCATTCGGTCCGGAGTCCTCTGGGTCACTAAGGACGACATGATCCGCAGCCACCTCCTCCCAGCCACGTACAAGTCCAAGGGTTTCTTGGGACTGTAAATGATCCCTTAAAGACTGCTGCTGATGCTGAGTGCCAGGCTGCACCTCCATGCTGACATAATCCTCCTCCTCCTCCTCTTCCTGTGTGATCGGCGGGCACGCAGTCACACTGTCTGGATAAAGGGGGCCTTTACAGCTAAGGAAGTCCTCCTCTTCCTGCCTCTGTTCTGCCTCAAGTGCCCTGTCCATTATTCCACGCAGCGTGTGCTCCAACAGGTGGACAAGGGGGACAGTGTCACTGATGCATGCACTGTCACTGCTCACCATCCTCGTGGCCTCCTCAAATGGTGACAGGACAGTGCATGCATCCCTGATCATGGCCCACTGGAGTGGGGAAAAAAAACAAGCTCCCCTGACCCTGTCCTGGTGCCATATTCGCACAGGTACTCATTGATGGCCCTCTGCTGCGTGTGCAGCCGCTGCAGCATGGCCAACGTTGAGTTCCACTTGGTGGGCATGTCACAGACTAGGCGGCTCTTGGGCAGGTTAAATTCCTTTTGGAGGTCAGCCAGCTGAGCACTGGCATTATATGACCGGCAGAAATGCACACAGACTTTCCTGGCCTGCCTCAGGACATCCTGTTAGCCCGGGTACCTTCCCGAGAACCACTGCACCACCAAGTTAAGGGCGTGAGCCAAACAGGGCACATGGGTCAGTTGTCCCTGTCGAAGGGCGGAGAGGAGGTTGGTGCCATTGTCGCAAACCACCATTCCTGCCTTAAGTTGGCGTGGCGTCAACCACCTCTGAACCTGCCCCTGCAGAGCGTACAGAATCTCTGCCCCAGTGTGGCTCATGCCCCCCAAGCACAACATATCAAGCACCGCATGGAATCTTTTGGCCTGCATACTTGCGTAGCCCCTTGAACAGAGCACTGTTGGTTCCGAGGACAAAGCACAGGAAGAGGCCATGGAGGAAGAAGAAGAGGAGGGGGTGGAGGAGAGAGGTGTGTCAGAATCACCAGTAGTGGCATTTTGGAGGCGTGGTGGCAGAACAACCTCCAACACTACTGCACCTTGTCCTGCATCCTTCCCAGCTGCCAGCAGAGTCACCCAATGTGGTGTGAAACTTAGGTAACGTCCCTGTCCATGCCTGCTGGAGCATGAGTCAGCAGTAAGATGCACCTTATCGCTGACCGCCCTGTCCAGCGAGGCCAAGACATTGCCTTCCACATGCCGCTAGAGAACTTGAATTGCCTTCATTCTACACCTTCATTCCTCTCAGTGCAGGTCTCAGAGAGGACTGAAGGTATAGTGGGGTTGGAGATCCCAGCTGATGAGGAGCAAGAAGAGGTCCTCTTTGTTCTTTGGTGTGGGTCTTTTAGGTACGCTTGCCAACTAACTGCATGCATGGCAGGTCAAAATATGTCTGGTCAAGCATGTGGTGCCCAAGCGGGAGATGTTTTGGCCAGGCGAGATACGCTTGAGACATATGTTGCAAATAGCAGCGGTGCGATCTGATGCACTCATCTCAAAAAAGGCCCACACCAAAGAACTTTTGGAATAACGTGCAGAGACAGCAGCGCCCTGCACATGTGGAACTCTGCGGTGTGATGCAGTCAGTGTGCTGCCCTTAGGCTGGCCCCTGGAATGCATCCTGCCTCGTTGGTGATGTGCCTCCTCCTCCTCCTTCTCCTCTCTCCTCACAGGCACCCACGTTGAGTCAGTGACCTCATCATCCCTTGACACGTGCCTTGAGAAAGTCACGTGTCAGTGATGCAACGCGTGGGAGGAGCCTAGGACACAGTCTGCTGAATACATTGTATCAAGCAGCAGCAGCTTGCGTAGTAAGCCTTGTCTTTATAAGCCAGCTGAGATCTGCCTATCTGCTTATCTGCATGCCTAAAACAAGTCAGGCACATGTGAGTGTATCACTGTGCTGTTTTGCCTGTGAACTTTTATTGTAACAATATTGCGCAATGTTTTCTCTCTTTGTTTATTTTACATAAAACCACTTGATACTGAGAAAATTACCATTCATTGTGGCTGTGGAAGAAATAGCTCAGAGGGTGAACAAATAAGTACTGCAGGAATCCAGATATCCCAGATTACTGAGGATTGAACTGTCACCTGTTACTTATCCTATCTCATTAATTTCAATATCTATATTTAATCAGATTCTATTGGCACTATTTATATATTTATACTCATCACTTGTATATATATTGCACCTTTATAAGCATATCATTTATTTATTTTTTATTACGGAGGATTCAACACTTATCACAGGGAATATATCTAATTTATTTATTTATTGGCACTAATTTGGATTGATTACTATTTGCAAACGCATTTTTAGTATATCTATACACAATTGTTGCTTAGTTTACTTTGGAGATATCGCACCACTTCCAGTGGATTTGTATAACTGGAGGAACACAGTTTTTAAATATTTGCGATTTTTTCATATATTTGCGATTTTATATATATGCGATTTTTTAGCGATTTGGTAGCAATTTTTTTCCCATTGGTTTTTTAGCACAAAAAATGATTTTGTCACATTGATTGAACTTTGTATCAGAGCGCATCAATCTATTTTATATGTTTTAATTTTTAGGGGATTCTGACCACTATATAATTGATAGCAGCTTGATATCATTGTCAATCCAACAATATTTTTTCTTTTTTTTTTGTTTTGTTTTTGTTTTTTTTCTTTCAATACATTTTTATTATTAATAATAAAAATATATCAGACACAAAATTTGCATCAAACATTACATGGAATAAAGGTAGAAGGGAAATTAGAAGTACAAAAAAATCTGAGGCTTAGCCTCCTAATGCAGGGCTTATAAGTAAAAGAAATAAAATAAAGCAACGTTAGTGCAAATCCTTAAAACAAGACTGGCGAATCAGCTTGGGATGTCAGGTCCCAGTTGCTAGAACGAGATAAGAAGATCCTACCGCAGGGTCAGAAGACCAGAGGAGGCAGGGTTATAGCAGAGCTGGGGGGAGAGGGATACTGGTATGTAAAAGAAGGATCTATCTTGTATACACAAGGGTTCAGGGAGCAGGCAAGGCTATCCGTCACCCACCCCAAATAGGAACACACTGTGGGCGAGGGACCGCCCCACCCTCCCGAACCCTCAATCTCAGCCTCCCCCACCAGAGGCGTCAAATAATTTTGTTCCATTGTAGGAACAATGTATTCCCTGCTTCATTGGTTTCTATTGTCAAGTGGTCAAACCACCTTAGCTACGTATCCTCAAACAGAGGGAGAGCTATATACTACAGACAAGCCCTAGCCTCATGAAGCCCGGGGATCATTAAGGTATTATTTAAACTCTCCCGGTAAGTATTAATAGGTAAGAGACCAGGTCAAACTTCTTACAGCTACTTTAAAACCGTGAATCTGAGGGAGTGTAGGAGAAGGGGAAGGGGGACCAGGATAGGGGAAGGGAGGGGGATGAGAGGAAAATCACAAGGGAGGAGGAGTATCCGTGGAGTCACTCAGAGAGCCTGTTGCCCTGAAAAACTAACGCCAGGGCATAAGGAGATATGGCAAAAGTTAGCCCAAGGTTTCCAGGTTAGTTCGAAAATATGGGTTTTGTCCTGTATAATGCTAACAATCTTCTCTTGCGCCATAATCCAGGATATTTTATGCTTCACCGCTGCAAAAGAAACCCTGCGTTTTTTCCAACAAGAGGCAATTGTGATTTTGGCGCCCAGAAGGATGAAGAATATCAATTTCTGTGTATATTTATCTACTTTTTCCACTTTCATATTCAGTAGAGCTATCTCTGGGGATTGGGGAATATGAACAGAGGTTATTTTACGTATTACCGAGAAAATTTTGTTCCATAGACTCCGTATGCGGGGGCAAGCCCACCATACGTGAGACATTGTTCCTACATGGCCACAGCCTCTAAAACACAGCGGGGAAGCATCAGGGTATATCCTTGCAAGAAGAGAAGGAACCCTTTACCACCTCATGAGTACCTTAATGCTACCCTCCATGAGAGAAACATTTAATATACCTTTAAAAGAGCGCTGGAAGCAGGAAAACCATTGATCACTCTCCCACGAAAAGTCCAGGTCCTTTTCCCAGGATAAGGCGTATGGAAGCTTGGATGCTACTGACGCCAGTGATGCATATATGACGGAAATCCCCCCTCTCTGATCCATTGCACCCGCACACCAAGACTCATAGTTAGATATTGAGGGGGGTGTTGATTTGTTTGGCCAGAGGGAATGAAGGAAATCTTGTATTTGCATAAAGCGAAAACGTTCAGCCTGAGGCATTTCCAGCTTGCTAGTGCAGAAAGCCAGAGTGAGAGGACCTGTGGAGGAGAAATAGTTCCCTATTCTGAGTAATCCCTTATTCAGCCACCAACTAAACGCTAAGATGTTCATTCCTGGCGGAAAGTCGGGGTTATGAAAAATATGTGTAAGGGGTTTGAGGGAGGAAATCAAGGAGGGGCTTTTATAAAGTCGGTCGCATAGGGCCAGAGAATGAGACAACGTGGGGGCTAGTATGGGCGGTCTCGATTTAGTAGGAGACCACAATAAAAAGTCAATTGTGTGGAGAGGGACTGCTTGACGTTCCATTGTAACCCAATCAGGCTTTGGGCCTTTTGAGTATACGACGGAGATTTGAGCTAACTGGGCTGCTTGATAGTACCACCAAATATTGGGAAGTGCTAGACCCCCTTGTGATTTAGACCTGAAAAGGATATTTTGAGCGCAGCGACTTCCCTTCGGGCTCCAAATAAATTTTATGATTTTGGATTGGAGTGGGTGTACTTGCGATTTTTGGATTGGGATGGGCAAGGATCTGAATAAGTAAAGTATGCGTGGGAGGAGAGTCATTTTGACCGCATTAATACGGCCCAGCCAGGATAGGTTGTGATTATCCCAGAGGGAAAGGTCCGATATCAATTTGCGGAAGATGGCCGGGTAGTTGGAGGAATAGAGGGAGGCTATACTTGCCGTGAGATGTACTCCCAGATAAGGGAGAGAGACCTCATTCCATGAAAATGGGAAGTGGTTTTGTAGGCTACTTAGGGTATTGGGGGGGACCGTAATGTTCAGGGCGGAGGATTTGGATACATTGACTCGCAGACCCGATATTTCACCAAATTTATCAAGTAAAGAGAAGATATTAGGAGTGGAGATCAGAGGGGATGTCACGAAGAGTAATAAATCATCCGCAAAAAGGCCACATTTGTGCTCCTGTTTGCCACACATCACCCCTTTAATGTCGGGATGGTTCCTAATCGCAACAGCCAGGGATTCCATGGCTATGGCGAATAGAAGGGGGGATAGAGGGCAACCCTGTCTAGTTCCTCTTTCTATAGTAAGGGGCTCGGAGTAAAAGCCCTGCAATCTGACCTGTGCACTTGGGCCAGAGTACAGGGCCCTGAGGATGCTCAAGAATCGTGGACCAAAACCCCACCGATCTAGAACCTGGAATAGGTATGGCCAGGTAACTGTGTCGAAAGCCTTCTGCAGGTCAACGGACAACAGATACCCATGTTGTGGGGGACCCCCATCCCATTGAGAATTGAGTAAAGAAATGATATCGACTGCTCTCCTGATCTGGTCAGGTCCTTGTCTCCCCGGAATAAAGCCCACCTGGTCCTTATTAACATAGAGAGCTATACAGGACGCTAGACGGTTGGAGAGAACTTTAGTTAAGATTTTTAAATCGTTGTTGATTAAGGAGATAGGACGATAATTAGCAACCATAGTTGTGTCTTTGCCGGGTTTTGGAATGACCGAAATGAAGGCAAGATTTAGGGCTTTATCCAGGGGAGAGTCAGACCTGAGGGAATTAAAGAATCTGACTAAGTACGGGGTTAATATGGGACCGAATTTTTTATAATAGCCAACGGAGAAGCCATCAGGGCCCGGGGCTGAGTTTTGTTTCAGGTGTTTAATTACCGCGAGTACTTCGGTTTCAGTGATTGGACCCTCTAGAAGTTCCGAATGGTCCAGAGATAATTTGGGAAGGGGTAGGTTGTCTAGGAATTCTGATATGGAATGATTAGATGATACTTTTTCCTTTTTATATAGTGAAGTGTAAAAATCGTGGAATGTTTCCATTATCCGTTTTGGGTTTTGGGTGAGATCGCCTGATGGGGTGCGAATTTTGGGGAAGGTGATCGATCTCGGTTTTGGTGACAATTTGGCTGCTAATTTAGCTCCTATTTTGCCAGTTTGGTGATAAAAGCGGGCACCTGACCACCGGAGCTGTTTCTCAGCCTCGGAGGTAAGGGCCAGGTTTAGAGAAGTCCTTGCATTCTCCAGCGCCTCTAGAGAATCTTTGGTGGGGTTCCGTTTGTGGGCTCCACACAGAGATTGGAATTTTAACCGAAGGTTATTGATATCAGCTGTACGTTGGTGGAGATTTGAATAATTTTTCCTCTGAGTACTGCCTTATGAGCAGCCCACAGCGTCTCCGGAGAGACCTCTTCAGTATCGTTTAAACGGAAGTATTCCTGTATCTCTTTTGCTAAGATCGAACATTGTATTGGGTCACTGAGGAGCCCTTCATTGAGGCGCCATATAAATTTGTTGCCTGGGTTGGGAGATTGCTGCATATATAAGACAACCATCGAGTGGTCAGATATAGGGGAGTCCCTCATAATTGCTTTGAGAGCTCTAGGAATGTTTTGTGATTGAATAAAAATATGGTCGATTCTTGTGTAGAGGTGGTGCGGGGCGGAATAATGAGTGAAGTCCCTGGACCTAGGATTCATTTCCCTCCAGATGTCCACAAGGCCCAGCGAACACAGTGTGGAGGCTATTTTAGTGCTTTGTTTTGGAGGTTTTCTAGGACGAGGAGGACCAGAGCCCGCTTTGTCCAGTGAAATGTCAAAAGGGAGATTTGTGTCTCCTCCCATTATGATTTTCCCTTCAAGTTTTGGGCCTAGTGTGGACATCATTGTGGAGATAAAGGAAGCCTGGCCTTTATTCGGGGCATAGTAAGAAATAAATGAGTGCATTGATCTCTCAATCGTGCCCTTTACTAAAAGAAACCTGCCCGCTTGGTCCTTAATAACTTCTGTGGAAGAAAATTTAAGATGTTTTGCGAAGCAAATAGCAACCCCTTTTGTCTTATTGTCAGCATTGGAGAGAAAAAACTGAGTGTAGTGGCCATGTAGGAAGAAGGGATTGTATGAGGATGGGAAGTGAGTTTCTTGTAATAAAAGAATTGCTATTTTTTGTGATTTGTATAGGTTAAATAGTTTGCGTCTTTTGACTGGAGAATTCATTCCCTGCACATTGTGCGTGGCTATACAGAGGGGATGGGGGGGTATCAGTGTGTCAGAGTGCATGGATCAGAAGGGAGGATGAGCGCCCCACACAACTAGTGCTTACCTGGGATTTCAAGATATATACATGCGTCCAAGCCTCCACGGCCTGAGTTCCTGGGATTCCTAGTAGCAACTGCCTCGTTTGACTCCTGAGTGACTCCGGGGATAGGTGGGAGGGAGAGGTGAGGAAATGAAGAGAGGTTGACCCTGGGTGGGAGAGACCAGACATGTCAAAAGCAATATGGAACAAAAACCATATCCAAGAAAACATTTCAGTTAAAACTGAGTAACTTTCAAGAACCCCTACAGGAGGGAAAGGTGAGTGTTTGCCTCCTGCAAGGTTTTCCCTTAGAACAAAACCCCCCCCAAATGGGGTCATGGAAGTGTCTCTGAGTGGGGGAAAATACCACTCAGAGACTCGTGGAGGCGAAGTGCCGCCACTCCGGCCAAACCGCCAAAAATAATACCAAAATTGAAACCATGAAAAAACATACGAAAAGGAGTCCTGAGAAAGATGAAGCAAAAAATAAACTTCTCAGCATCCAAAAAACAAAAAAGAAAAAAAAAGGGAAAAATCCCAAAACGAATCTGGCTAGGATTCTGCCAGGAGAAAACGGGGGATTAGGAAGTCAGCGTCCCATTTTCAAACGACTACCGCAGGAGTTCCTGGGGAGTAAAAAGGGGGTTGATTCTGTTGATAGTAGACTGTTCTTCATGGAGGGTGACCATCTTTGGATCTCTTGGCATGTTGCTTGTGCCATAAGGGTTGGATGGGACTTGAGGGTGGTGGTCTTTTTGTTGATTGAGGTGTTCTAGGATCCATCACGGCAGGTGGTGCAGGCGAGTGTGAAATAAGGCCCAGTTGCAGCAGCAATCTTTCTCCGTCTCCAAAGTTTGTGAAGCTGTATGATTTATTTAGGTAGGCAAAGTTGAGGCGAAAAGGGAACGACCATCTGTAAGCGATCGATTTCTGAGATAAGCAGCTCAAGAGAGGCTTCAAGGATCTCCGTTTCTGTATCGTAAGGGGGGAAAGATCCGCAAATATTTGGATCAGGTGCCCTTGAAAGGAGAGATTTTCTGTTTCCCTTGCTCTGTGCATAACATCCTCTTTAACTCTGAAGAAGTGGGGTTTAACCACTATGTCTCTGGGCAAGCCGTCCTGGCGCGGAGGTTGTAAGGCCCTGTGTGCTCGGTCTAACTCCAATCTGTAGTCTGGAATGTCCGGAAGTAAGTGTTTGATGAATGAGCGAACGATTTTATCTGTGTCTTTGAATGATTCTGGAAGTCCTCTTAGCCTAAAATTGTATCTACGAGACCTATTTTCAAGGTCATCGAGTTTTGAGTATGCTATGTCCAGTTGGTCATGTAATTCTTGGATCCTGTCAGTGTTCTGGTTGGCGACTGCTGCGATTTGATCAGTCTTTGATTCAATTGCCTCAATTCTAATGCCCAATTGCTGCAAGTCTGCCTGTATAGTGGTGGTGATTTGTGAGGCATTTAGCGCTAACCCTCTTGAGAGCATGTTAGAGAAGGTATCCATTAAGGCTGCGAAATCTGTGGGGATAGGGCCAGGAGAGGTAGGCCGAGGGCTAGATGTGGAGCATCTCTCCTCCATCTGGGTCAGGGGGGGAACTTCCATAGGGCTACATCCTAGTGAATCAGGGAGGGATGCTGGAAATATCCCATCCTGGGGATTACTCACTGTTGGTGGGTTTATCTTGTCTTCATGTGAAGGCAGAAGAGGGAAGTCTTCCAGGGATGCCGCTGGATTCTTTGTGGGGCCTCGTGCGGCGCTAGCAGCCGCCATTTTCGTGTAGGCCGCGATCCGCGGACCGGGATCCAGGGATCGGGAAAGGTCCCGTCTTGCTGAGCCCCCGATCATGCGAGGGGGTCCCCCAGGACTCCGGGAGGTAAGGAGGGGGTCCGATGTGCTGGTTGCGCTGCTTATCGTGGCTGTGGCGGTGGATGCTGGCCGGAGTGGAGCGGAGCTCTCAGAACGAGCGACCATCCATGGAGCTGCCGCGCATGCGCCTCTCCAACAATTTTTAAAAAATTTTTTTTTTATTTAATTAATTGCACGTGCATTCACATACATTTGATTTACACTTATTTGATTGTATATGTCACGCTAGAACATTATTGCGCTTGGTGTTTTTGTTTATTTACTGGCAGTATGCTGCAGCAGGGGGAACATGACTGCCAGATTGCTGTCCTTCTTGGGCACCCCCTCTGTCAGGGCTCACATTACTGCCTTCATCTAGCTCAGTACCATCATCAGAGCCTTCAAAATGCTGGGCATCCTCCTGGAGCATGTACCCAACACTGTGGGCAAACAGTTTGAGGGACTCCTCAGGAGGACATGGTGGGGCTAGGGAAGGAGTCACTGATGCCAATGAGCAGAGGGAAGAGGCCGCGTTGGCAGCTGCTTTGCCAGACAAAGTACCCTGAGCCTGGGTGAGAGAGGATGAGGAGGATGAGGACGGCTTGGTCATCCTCTCGACCAAGTCTTCCGCATGTTGAGGCTCAACAGGGCCAGCTGCCGAAAAAAAGGCCAAGCGTGTCCCACGGCCATGTGCTGATGAGGATGCACCGTGCCCACGACCAGCACTGTTGCCTCTAAACACAGAGCCTGCTTGCCCTCTTTTATTGGATTGTGACTGTCTGCCTCTCCTTGTTGGCCTTCCAAACATACTATTGGCCTGCAGTGAGAAGCACAAAACTGGGATGTATATATATATATATATATATATATATATACGGTATATATATATATATATATACCGATTATACTGCAGCTAGCAGAATCAACTGCCTGCCTGTAGTATTATTAGTATGATAACACCTGCACTTGTCTTCAGGTAGCTATACTGTAGGTGCAACTGTACAGGGTACACAGTACAGTAACTGGAAATACGTCAAGAGCCTACACAAGCACCTGGCCGCAGGTAGCTATACTGTAGGTGAGACTTTGCGGGGTACACAGTACAGTAACTGGAAATACACCTAAGAGCCTACACAAGCACCTGGCTGCAGGTAGCTATAATGTAGGTGAGACTGTGCGGGGTACACAGTACAGTAACTGGAAATACTTCAAAGAGCCTACACAAGCACCTGGCTGCAGGTAGATATACTGTAGGTGAGACTGTGAGGGGTACACACCATTCAGGTCTGGTATGGATTTTAAGGGGAACCCCGCGCCAAAATTTAAAAAAATGGCGTGGGGGTCCCCCTAAAAATCCATACCAGACCCTTATCCGAGCACGCAATGTGGCAGGCCGCAGGAAAAGAGAACGAGAGAGCACCCCCCCTCCTGAACCGTACCAGGCCACATGCCCTCAACATGGGGAGGGTGCTTTGTGGTAGCCCCCCAAATCACCTTGTCCCTATGTTGATGGGGACAAGGGCCTCATCCCCATAACTCTTGCCCGGTGGTTGTGGGAGTCTGCGGGCGGGGGGCTTATCGGAATCTGGAAGCCCACTTTAACAAGGGGACCCCCAGATCCCGGCCTCCCCCCCATGTGAAATGGTAATGGAGTACAAATGTACCCCTACCATTTTCAAAAAAAGTGTCAAAATGGTAAAAATGACATGACACGGCTTGGGGGCAAGTCCTTAATTAAAAAAAAAAACCCTGCCCCCCTCTGACACACGGGAACATCCCTATGGCTTCCCCGTAACATCAGAGGGGAGCGGGCCACCCGGTCCACCCCCTCTGATGCTACGGGGAAGCCATAGGGATGTCACCGAGCGTCAGAGGGGGCGGAGCGGGTGGCCCCGCCCCCTCTAACACTACGGGAAAGCCATAGGGATGTCCCCGTGCATTAGAGGGGGCAGGGTCACCCGGGGATGTCACTGTGTGGCCCTGCCCTCAGTTATAAAAGAACTGTCACCTGCGAGGATGCGTCATACGGAGAGTGCCTCCCCTGGGGGCGGGTCGGTGCGGCTTTTTTTATTTCTTTTTCGGTTAGTCGGCGGAGCAAGAGAAGAAGAAGACTTTGAGGGACAGTTTTATTTTTTAATAGAGGACTTGTCCCCAAGCCATGTCATGTCATTTCTACCATTTTGACACTTTTTTTGTGAAATGATAGGGGTACATTCGTACCCTGTTACCATTTCACACAGGGGGGAGGCCGGGATCTGTGGGTCCGCTTGTTAAAGGGGGCTTCCAGATTCCGATAAGCCCCCCCCACCCGCAGACCCCCACAACCACCAGGCAAGGGTTATGGGGATGAAGCCCTTGTCCCCATCAACATAGGGACAAGGTGCTTTGGGTGGCTACACCAAAGCACCCTCCCCATGTTGAGGGCATGTGGCCTGGTACGGTTCAGGAGGGGGGGCGCTCTTTCGCCCCCCCCTCTTTTTCTGCAGCCTGCCAGGTTGCAATCTCGGATAAGGGTCTGGTATGGATTTTTTTTATTTCGCCGCAGGGTTCCCCTTAAAATTCATACCAGACCTGAAGGGCCTGATATGGAATTTGGGGGGACCCCCACGCAATTTTTTTTTAAATTTTGGTTCGGGGTTCCCCTTAATATTCATACCAGACCCAAAGGGCCTGGTAATGGACTGTGGGGGAATCCCATGCCATTTTTTTCAATGACTTTTATGTGTATTGCCGGGACCGACAATTCATTATAGCCGCGAGTAGTTTTAGATTACTTTTTTTCCATTAGAAATGTCATTTTGCTCTCGGACTGTTCTAAACACGGGAAACATGCGCCACTTTACAGGCATACGATAGACATCCCCCAGGTATGAAATTTAAAGGTCGTTTTTAAAACTTTTTTTGCATTGATACATGTCCCCTGGGGCAGGACCCAGGTCCCCAAACACTTTTTATGACAATAACTTGCATATAGGCCTTTAAAATTAGCACTTTTGATTATTCATATTCGTGTCCCATAGACTTTAACGGAGTTCGCGTGTTCGAACAAATTTTTTGTCTGTTTGCATGTTCTGCTGCGAACCGAAACGGGGAGTGTTCGGCTCATCCCTAGTCCTTAGATGTGGAGGCTGCATTCATTTTCTAATGCAGCCACCATCTTACCAGCCATCTTCTTCATTCAGGTTAAGTACATTTTCTTTATGTATGAAAAAACACCTGGTGGCCCTCACAGAAATCCAGTTTCCTTCCTGGGCACTAAACAGAAATCTCAAACAATGCTACCAGCTTTCATAGCCATCTTCTGTGAACTATAACACACCCCCCTTCAATTTCAATGTGTTTATTACGTTTTCCATGAACGAATAAGACATTTAAAATAGATAGAAAAGTACAAAAGACCATCAACTAGTCACTCCGTTAAAAAGTTAGTCAGAACACAACATAATACAAAAATATTAATAGTCCCTGAGTTCTGAATAGACTGCCATTGTCGAGGTCCCTCCTGTCTTAACTAGCTATCTGCAAAATTATACTATATGCATAGATTATGTATCTTAAACTCAGTAGGACATTGAAAAGTTTTCCATAGATAATGCAAAATGTCAAGCAGCCGTAAGTCAAGGTTCCCCAAATGAACAGGGCTCTAAGAAGCCATAGCAGTGGAAGAAAGAAAAGAAGGAAAGTAGAGGTATGGGCAAGTGTCTACTTCAGGCCTGGGGAGATGTTTCTAGTTCAACTGGTATCACCCATCAGATATCGGATCCAAGGATCCCGTGTGTTTTCAAACAATGGCAGCTTATCATTTACGAGCACCGAAAGGTGTTCATTGATCATGAGCCAAGACTGCTTTGTCTTTAATAATTCCAACGGAACCTTTGGAGACCTCCAGGATCTAGCAACAGTGATACAAGCCACAATGATTATAAATGTTATCAATCGTGTTATGGGTTTTGGTGCTCCCTCCACTGTATGGTCCAATAGTGCCTGTTGTGGGGATTTAGTGAGTCAGTCTCACGCCAGTAAGTTAGTTAATAAAATAAAAATGCCTGCCCCCTAATGAGGGGAGAAAGAGAGAGAGATAGAGAGAGGGAGTTAGTTATGTTGAGGTGGTGAGGGGGGGATTGGACTGGGGGTGGAGGGTTTGGCACTCAAAGGGGGGGGAGTAGTGGGTTGCAAAGTTTTTTCTTTCACATGGTATAAGTTTTATTTTAACCATGGCCACTTGTGGCCTCTTATATTATATGAGGTTGGGTAAACACATGGAAGGTTTCTTTTTATTTTTTTCTAGAGTTGAGGAACTTGGCCATGAAGGCTGATATACACAAATATGGATAATCGATATTTAATCACATGGCACGTTTGGTTTTTGTGTGGTTTTTTTTTTTGCTTGTTCGTGTTTGAAGTGTCACTCAGGGTTGAGGAATTAGGCCATATAGGCCGATATACACAATCATGGATAACCAATATTAAATCACAAGGCACAATTTTTATTATTACATTTTTTTTTATATTACACTTAGTGTCACGTAGAGTTTAGGAATTAGGCCATATACTGTACACAATTATGGACAACCAATATTTAATCACATGGCACAATTTTTATTATTATAATTTTTTTCTTTTTGGCACAGACGGGCACAGAAGGGCACAGCAGGAGAACACATGACTTAAAGTGGAAGGAACGGAGTGTGAAGGGACAGAGCAGACCTACCCCATGGCAGGGAGGGAGGGAGGGAAGAAATAGACAATATACAGTATATAATATTTTTTTTTTGGGGGGGGTTTAGTATAATTGGTTAACTGCTGACAAGAGAGACCTGTAATTAGTTTTTTCTTGTTTATGTTTATTTCTGTGTATTTTTTGTGTAAACTATGGAATGCAAGAATGTATAATATTGAATTGTAAAGATGAATTTAAAATGGAAAAATAAAAAATTTTGATTATAAAAAAAAAAGTGAGTTAATAAAGTGATATGTGCGGATCCAAAATCTTTCGACCTTTGGGCACGTCCACCACACAAGGTAAGCCAAGCCCTCCTGGCCTCAACCCCTGAAGCATAGGGGGGAGACACCCGGGGCCCAGAAGGCTTTTCTAGCAGGAATCATGTACCATTGCATAAACACTTTGTAATTGGCCTCTATTAAGAATGTGTTGATTAGGTTTTTCGAGGCACGTTGCGCCCTCTGGCAAATCAAGTGTTTCCTCGATGTTCTGCTCCCATTTGGTCATATAGGGAAGCTTGATGTCTTGGATAGTGAGCATGTCGGAAGTTTTTGATATATATCTGGAATGTTTGTCTATATGTTTGCATAGGTACTCCATAGGAGTGGCAAAAGAAAGTTCAGAGGTCTGTTAGGAAATGTTAGGAAATGGGCAATTTGGGTGTAGCTGGAAATCTCTGTGCACGGTATGCCAAACTTTTCTTTAAACACACCTACCTTCTATGTAAAGGAGATAAGGAGTGGAGGAGGATTTTGTGGTCCAAATCACGACAGTTGCCCAGGGTGACAACGCTGTTCCTCCAGAGATACAGTACATTAAATTAGCGTTGTCACCCTGGGAGTAGAAAGTGAGTGATTAGAAGGGGAAAACAATGGAAAAAGCCTTGAAATAAAATTTAATGCAGTCACCACATCTAATGACTGGTAATCTGCAATATATTTTTTTTTTTTATGAGTTGGGGTGGGGATTTCAAAATCATTTTCATCACAGGCCACATCAGCATTATGGTAGAGACATTCCAATGTACCACTATTGTACAATTTATTGAAAAATTGGTTTTGGTAACAGAAAAATATTTTTTTTAATCATCAGACAAATATTACCAATATTACTGTGCCAATATTACCTTGTACTGCTGCCGGGAAGAAGCTGGGGGCAGGGCTTGGAAGCAGAAAGTGCAGGGTCTGGAGGAGGACCAGAGGAGGGCTGGAGTCAGCTGCCGGAGTCTGCTGAATGCTGAGACCAGGTGATGTGGGGGCGCTGCAGCTGAACAGAGGTGCAGGTTCTGTAGGGGGAGTTCTGTCCTCCTCTCAGCTGCTGAGTGCCGAGACAAGGTGGGGGCGAAGAAAAGGGGGTGCCACGGCTGCAGGAGAGGTGTGAGAGCCACATGAAATGGCCTGGCAGGCCGGACTCAGCCTGCAGGCCTTGTTTTTGACATATGTGTGTTAAGATATAGATATATTCTTTATCCTTACCCCTGTTATGTGAAGCCCTAAAGTGGTTCTAAAGCCAAAATGCTTTTTACCTTAATTCATTCCCTGCATTAGGGAAAAAAAGTTTTAAAGCTTGCTGTCCTCCCAGGTTTCCCTGTGTGAAGAGCAAAAAATGGGAGAGGAGATCCAGCACGATGCATGTCTGCATCTTTTCTCTCTACTTCTTCACACAGGGATTCAGACAGCAGCAGGAGCCATTGGCTCCTGCTGCTGTCAATCAAATGGGGTGAAGAGGAAGAAGGGGCGGGGCTAAGCCTCGCTGTGTGTGTCTATGGAGCGTGGCTTGCTATGGGGGCACACAAAGAAGAGGAACCAAGATTGCTGGCAGGGGGACCCAAGAAGAGGAGGTTCCGGGCCACGGTGTGCATTACCACTGCACAGAGCAGGTTTAACATGTTTATTATTGTAACCGCTTCCCGTAATCAGCGTGTACCGCGGACTCCATGTCCACCGGCACCCGCCGATTGTTCATTACACATGCAGAACGGCTATGTAAAGAAGGCAGATTGCCGTTCTGTCAGTGGGGAAGGCATTGATCCTGTGTTCCTGCAAAGCAGGGGGATAAATTAATGCCTTCCCCTAATCAAAGCATCTCCCAAAGTTTAGTAAAAACTATGGGACACATTTAACCCTTTGATTGCCCCTGATGTCAACCCCTTCCCAGCCAGTGTAATTAGTACAGTGACAGTGCATATTTTTAGCACTGATCACTGTAATAATATTACTGGTCCCCAAAAAGTGTCAAAAGTGTAAGCTAGTGTCCTGACTGTCCACTGCAATATCGCAGTCCCGCTATAAGTCGCTGATCGCCGCCATTACTAGTAAAAAAATTAAAATTCAATAAAAATATTCCATAGTTTGTAGACGCTTTAACTTTTGCGTAAACCAATCAATATACCCTTATTTGATTTTGTTACCAAAAATATGTAGCAGAATACATATTGGCCTAAATTGATGAAGAAATTTGATTTTTTTGCTTTTATTGGGTGTGTATTATATCAGAAAGTAGAAAATATCGGGTTTTTTTTTTTTTTTAAATTGGCAATCTTTTTTTGTTTATAGAGCAAAAAATTAAAACTGCAGAGGTGATCAAATACCCCCAAAAGAAAGCTCAATTTGTGGTAATAGAAGGACATAATTTTATTTGGGTGCAGTGTCGCACGACCACGCAATTGTCAGTTAAAAATAAGCGCAGTGCTGTATCGCAAAAAATGGCCTGGTCAGGAAGGGGGATAAATCTTCCGGAGGTCAAGTGGTTACGATAATTAGAAAAAATACATTTAATAACACTTTAATGTTTAAACTCAGCATCTAATCTCTAAAAAAATTGAATCCCAAGCCTAATACAAACCTAACAAAACAAAAAGTCTAAAGCTGAATACACACTATACAACTTTTGTTATTTAATCACTTTAAAGCCTCATACACATGATCGGACTTTCTGCCAACAAAACCGTGGAATTTTGTCTGAAGGGCGTTGGCTCCAACTTGTCTTGCATACACACGGTCACACAAATGTTGGCCAACAATTATGAACCTAGTGATGTACTAGAAGTACTATGTGGTTTTTCAGCTCTTTAGCGCCACCCTTTGGGCTCCTTCTGCTAATTTCGTGTTAGTAGAAGTTTGGTGAGTGTTGACTCGCGCTTTTCTTTTTGCGCTTTTCAGTTTGTTCCTGAATGGCCGTTCGTCAACCAGACATGTTGCGGAATCGGAGGAGATAACGTGTTATTTATTATTGGCCTTGGAATTATTGCTTTGACATTATTTTTTTGGTTGAATAATGATTTGATTAGTTATATTTTCTATATTTTTGGATGCATAGAATGTACTTTTTGGTTAAGTTCTATTGGCAGATAGCATGTCTAATTTTTTTTTTTTAATGCACAATAAAAAAAATTGTGTAGAATAATACTTGGCTATGTGTTTTACTTCAAATGACAGTTTGGGAGTAGGCAGTTACATTTAAAAAAAATACAATGTAAAATTAACCACTTGCCGACCGCCTCACGCCTATATACGTGAGCAGAGCGGCACGGGCAGGCAAAATCACGTACCTGATACGTGATGCCTTCTCGTGGGCGGGGGGTCCGATCGGATCCCCCCCGGTGCCGTAGGTGGTCGGCTCTTATTCGCGGGCGATGAGGGGTCAGGGGGAGGCCATCCATTGATGGCCACCCCCTCCCGATCGCTCCCAGCGAATCAAATGCTTCCTCTCCCTCTGTAATGTAAACAGAGGGAGAGGAAGTGATGTCATCTCTCCTGGAGCCGGTCTTTTTGATCCGACGCCGAGGAGATAAGACATCCAAGTAAGTGCACCAACATTACACTTCCAGTAGAACACGCAGGCACACTTTTCACCCCCCTGTCACCCCCCGATCACCCCCCTGTACCCCCTGTCACTCTGACACCAATAGCAGTGTTTTTTTTTTTTGCATTGGTGTCAGTTTGTGTCAGTTATAAGTGTTAGGGCAGTTAGGTTAGCCCCCTTTAGGTCTAGGGTACCCCCCTTTAGGTCCAGGGTACCCCCCTAACCCCCCCCTAATAAAGGTTAACCCCGTGATCACCCCCCCGTCACCAGTGTCGCTAAGCGATCGTTTTTCTGATCGCTGTATTAGTGACACAGGTGACGCTAGTTTAGGGAGGTAAGTATATTAAGGTGACCAGATTTTCAAAATAAAATCCGGGGACATATTTTTTCAATTTATTTTTTATTGGCAAATGGTAAACTATTTGATAAGCATATTTTCCTCAAATGATATATGCAGTGTATGAGGTATGTGTTTATGGAATGATTGTATGATATATACATTATTTCTCACATTTTCTCCATGAGATGAAAAAAGAAATATTTCTTACCACTGTGTACATTACAGGCCTCCTCTCAGACCACCATCCAGAGCACTGTGTATCCCCCCAGTCTGCACAATCCCCCAGCCCAGTCTACAAAATCCCCCCCAGTCTGCACAACCCCCCCAAGTGAGCACACCCCCCCACCAGTCTGCACAATCCCCCCCAGTCAGCACAACCCCCCCCCAGTCTGCACAATTCCCCCCCCCCCAGTCAGCACAACCCCCCCAGTCTGCACAATCTCTCTCCCCCAGTCTGCACAACCCCCCCCAGTCTGCACAATCCCCCCCCCCAGTCTGCACACTCCCCATTCCCCCCCCAGTCTGCACAATCCCCCCCCCCAGTCTGCACAATTCCCCCCCAGTCTGCACAATCCCCCCCCCAGTCTGCACAATCCCCCCCCCCAGTCTGCACAATCCCCCCCCCCCAGTCTGCACAATCCCCCCCAGTCTGCACAATCCCCCCCCCCCAGTCTGCACAACCCCCCCCCCAGTCAGCACAACCCCTCCCCTAAGTGAGCACAACCCCCCCAGTCTGCCAGTCTGCACAATCTCTCTCCCCCAGTCTGCACAACCCCCCCCCCAGTCTGCACAATCCCCCCCCCAGTCTGCACAATCCCCCCCAGTCTGCACAATCCCCCCCCCCCAGTCTGCACAACCCCCCCAGTCTGCACAATCCCCCCCCCCTCAGTCTGCACAATCCCCCCCCCCAGTCTGCATAATTCCCCCCCAGTCTGCACAATCCCCCCCAGTCTGCACAATCCCCCCCCCAGTCTGCACAATCCCCCCCCCCCCAGTCTGCACAATCCCCCCCCAGTCAGCACAACCCCTCCCCTAAGTGAGCACAACCCCCCCAGTCTGCCAGTCTGCACAATCTCTCTCCCCCAGTCTGCACAACCCCCCCCCCCCCAGTCTGCACAATCCCCCCCCCAGTCTGCACAATCCCCCCCAGTCTGCACAATCCCCCCCCCCAGTCTGCACAATTCCCACCCAGTCTGCACAATCCCCCCCCCAGTCAGCACAACCCCTCCCCTAAGTGAGCACAACCCGCCCAGTCTGCCAGTCTGCACAATCTCTCTCCCCCAGTCTGCACAATCCCCCCCCCCCCCCAGTCTGCACAATTCCCCCCTCAGTTTGCAGAATCCCCCTCGCAGTCTGCACAATCCCCCCCGTCCAGTCTGCGAAATCCCCCCCCCAGTCAGCAGAATCCCCACCAGTCTGCACAATCCCCCCCCAGTCTGCATAATCCCCCCACCCTGTCTGCACAATGCCCGCCGGTCAGCACAACCACCCAAGTCTGCACAATCTACCATCAGTCTGCACAAACCCCCCCCCCATTCTGCACAATATTCCCCCCCAGTCTGCACAATCCCCCCCCAGACTGCACAATCCTCCCCCCCAGTCTTCATAATCCCCCCCCCCCAGACTGCACAATCCTCCCCCCCAGTCTGCACAATTCCCCTCCCCGTCTGCACAACCCCCCCCCCGGTCTGCACACTCCCCCCCCAGTCAGCAGAATCCCCCCCAGTCTGCACAATCCCCCCAGCCCAGTCTGCAAAATCCCCCCCCAGTCAGCAGAATCCCCCCCCCAGTCAGCACAATCCCCCTCCCCAGTCTGCACAATGCCCGTCGGTCAGCACAACCACCCCAGTCTGCACAATCCCCCCCCCCCAGTCTGCACAATCCCCCCCCCCCAGTCTGCACAATTCCCCCCTCAGTCTGCACAATCCCCCCCCCAGTCTGCATAATTCCCCCCCAGTCTGCACAATCCCCCCCCAGTCTGCACAATCCCCCCCCCCAGTCAGCACAACCCCTCCCCTAAGTGAGCACAACCCCCCCAGTCTGCACAATCTCTCTCCCCCAGTCTGCACAACCCCCCCCCCAGTCTGCACAATCCCCCCCCAGTCTGCACAATCCCCCCCCCCAGTCAGCACAACCCCTCCCCTAAGTGAGCACAACCCCCCCAGTCTGCACAATCTCTCTCCCCCAGTCTGCACAACCCCCCCCCCAGTCTGCACAATCCCCCCCCCAGTCTGCACAATCCCCCCCAGTCTGCACAATCCCCCCCCCAGTCTGCACAATTCCCACCCAGTCTGCACAATCCCCCCCCAGTCAGCACAACCCCTCCCCTAAGTGAGCACAACCCGCCCAGTCTGCCAGTCTGCACAATCTCTCTCCCCCAGTCTGCACAATCCCCCCCCCCCCCCAGTCTGCACAATTCCCCCCTCAGTTTGCAGAATCCCCCTCGCAGTCTGCACAATCCCCCCCGTCTGCACAACCCCCCCCCCCAGTCTGCACACTCCCCCCCCCCTAGTCTGCACACTCCCCCCCAGTCTGCACACTCCCCCCCAGTCTGCACAATCCCCCCCCAGTCTGCACAATCCCCCCAGCCCAGTCAGCAGAATCCCCCCAGTCTGCACAATCCCCCGCCAGTCAGCACAACCCCCCCCAGTCTGCACACTCCCCCCCCCTAGTCTGCACACCCCCCCCAGTCTGCACACCCCCCCCCAGTCTGCACAATCCCCCCCCCAGTCTGCACACTCCCCTCCCCCCTAGTCTGCACACTCCCCCCCCAGTCTGCACAATCCCCCCCCCAGTCTGCACACTCCCGTCCCCCCCCAGTCTACACACTCCCCCCCCCCGTCTGCACAATCCCCCCCCAGTCTGCACACCCCCCCCCCCAGTCTGCACAATCCCCCCCCCAGTCTGCACACTCCCCTCCCCCCCTAGTCTGCACAATCCCCCCCCAGTCTGCACACCCCCCTCCCCCCTAGTCTGCACACTCACCCCCCAGTCTGCACAATCCCCCCAGCCCAGTCAGCAGAATCCCCCCACAGTCTGCACAATCCCCCGCCAGTCAGCACAAACCTCCCCAATCAGCACAACCCCCCCCATTCTGCACAATCCTCCCTCCAAGTCTGCACAATCCCCCCCCAATCAGCACAATCCCCCCCCAATCAGCACAATCCCCCCCCCTCCAGTCACAAGGGGGAGAACGGAATGAGAAGGGAAAGAAGCAAAGAGGTCTGGTTAGAGAGGAGAGCTGTTCATGGAGCGGATGGCTCACTCACCAATTATGCCTCCCCTCTCAGGCTCGTTTTCACAAGTAGGCTGAGCACAGTGCATGCAGGAGGCTGGAGTGTGGGCGGGGTTGGGCGGACACCAATTCAAGGCGGATTGTCTGATTGGACAGGCGGCGGAGTGAGGGAGGAGCCAGATACTGCTGATGGGACGGGCAACAGGTGCTACAGCCTGACTCCCGGAGCTAAAATGCGGAAGCGCCTGAGACTAAGCAGCCGAAAATAGTGCCATGGCTGCTGCCGCGCCAATCCGGGGACAAAACCGGGGACATATTCAGTCCGGGGAGAGCGTCCCCAATCCGGGGACTGTCCCCGGAAAACGGGGACGTCTGGTCAGCCTAAAGTATATAGGTTCGCTGTCAGTGTTTTATAGCGACAGGGACCCCCATATACTACCTGCTAAAGGTTTTAACCCCCTGATTGCCCCCTAGTTAACCCTTTCACCAGCGATCACCGTATAAGTGTTACGGGTGACGCTGGTTAGATAGTTTGTTTTTTGTAGTTTATTATAGTTTATTACAGTTTATTATAGTTTATTATAGTTTTAGGGCACCCGCCGTTTATTACCTTATAAAGGTTTAACCCCCTAATTGCCCGGCGGTGATAGAAGTTAAGTTTTTAGGATCAGATAAGGTCTGCGTCGCCCCAGGCAGCGTCAGGTTAGCGCCAGTACCGCTAAAACCCACGCACGCAGCATACACCTCCCTTAGTGCTATAGTATCTGAACGGATCGATATCTGATCCGATCAGATCTATACTCCCCAGCAGTTTAGGGTTCCCTGAAACGCAGTGTTAGCGGGATCAGCCCAGATACCTGCTAGCACCTGCGTTTTGCTCCTCGGCCCAGCCCAGCCCAGCCCACCCAAGTGCAGTATCGATCGATAACTGACACTTACAAAACACTAAGCACACATAACTGCAGCGTTCGCAGAGTCAGGCCTGATCCCTGCGATCGCTAACAGTTTTTTGGTAGCGTTTTGAATCAGTCGCTGACAGTCAGGAGCTTTTTTGCCTGTGAGTCTCACTAGTGTACCCCTAAATTTAGAGGCCAAAATGGCAAATCGAAGGTACACTAGTGAAGAGGCCTACAGGTTTCTGAGCATGACAGATAGTGAAGAGGAAGTCACTCATCTGTCAGATTCAGGCTCAGAATACGATCCTGTAGAGGACAGCGGCTCCATGACAGATAGCTCTGACGACGGAGTTGTGGTCCCTGCTAAGGTCAGGCGTACCAGACACCGAACTTATTCTGTCCTTGAAGTGCAAGAACCGCAGGGCTCTCGTATGGAGCAGAGAAGTACTAGTGCCGCTATTCCTTCTGGTGAACTGGCAAGCACCAGCGGCCTAGTACACCCTGGTCGTACATCCAGCACTGCAGTAACACTTGGTGACGTGGCGAGTCTCATAAGTGCAGTTCAAGCTGGCAAGGTGGCAAGCACTAGTAGTGTCCCGCTGCCACCAAGAAGACAAAGACAGGCCCGTCGTGTCCATAGTGCCCTTCCTGCTGCATTCGCCAATCCGAATTGGGTACCCACCACTTCTGCAGCACCCGTACTTCCCCCTTTCACTGGCCAACCCAGAATTCAGGTGGAAACAGTTGACTTTACGCCACTGGATTTTTATTCGCTGTTTTTCACCGAAGATCTCTATAGATCTATTGTGGACCAAAGCAATTTATACGCTGGTCAATACATCGCCGCTAATCCCCAGTCCTCCCTTGCCAGAGATTGGAGACCAATTATGGTCTCCGAATTTAAGATCTTTCTGGGCCTTTCCCTCCTCATGGGGTTGAATAAAAAGAGTGAGTTGCGGTCATATTGGTCCACTGACCCAATTTACCATTCACCCTTGTTCTCTGCCTCCATGGCCAGGGCACGATACGAGCAGATTTTGCGGTTCATGCACTTCAACGACAATGAACTCTGTCGTCCTCGTGGAGACCCTGCATACGATCGGCTCTACAAAATTCGGCCCCTCGTAAATCACTTCAACCAACGTTTTGCAGACTTGTTTACTACCCATCAAGTTGTCTGCGTTGATGAGTTGGAGGTGATTTCACCACCACAGTTACATACTTCAGCATATATGCCGAAGCGTGGGGGCAGCAGTGGGTGGAGGAGCTATTTGCTCCTGCCTTTTGCGGGAGGATGCCCCCATGCTTCGGCATATATATTTTTTAGGTAGGCACAGGTTGCGTTAAATGTTTTATTTTTTACTATGTTTTTTTTTGTATTTTGCTTTGCAGGTATGGTAAGTATTACTGTTATACTGTAATGTTACTTTGTTTTTTTGTTAACCATCATTTGCTTAGCAGGTACGCCATTCAGTTGCAGCACGGATTTATTTATCTTGACAGCAACAGCGTTTGCTCCCACGATACATAAAGCCGTGACTCCAGCGCTGTCGGAGGTGATTTCACCACCACAGTTACATACTTCAGCATATATGCCGAAGCGTGGGGGCAGCAGTGGGTGGAGGAGCGATTTGCTCCTGCCTTTTGCGGGAGGATGCCCCCATGCTTCGGCATATATATACGGTGCATGTATGCCCATCATTAGAAGTGGATGGATGAAGGGAGGTATTCTAATGGTGGGCATAGCCACCGATCAATCTCTTTTTTTCGTTCAGCCCACAGGCTGCATGAAAAAAAAGTTTACAATGTATGCCCAACAAGGACCAGCAACGTACTGGTATGTTGCTGGACTTTGAGTGGTTATACCAGAATGATGCCTGCAGGTTTAGGTATCATCTTGGTATCATTCTTTTCAGCCAGTGGTCGGCTTTCTTGTAAAAGCAATCCTAGTGGCTAATTAGCCTCTAGACTGCTTTTACAAGCAGTGGGAGGGAATGCCCCCCCCCCCACCGTCTTCCATGTTTTTCTCTGGCTCTCCTGTCCCAACAGGGAACTTGAGAATGCAGCCGGTGATTCAGCCAGCTGACCATAGAGCTGATCAGAGACCAGAATGGCTCCAAACATCTCTATGGCCTAAGAAACCGGAAGCTACGAGCATTTCATGACTTAGATTTTGCCGGATGTAAACAGCGCCATTGGGAAATTGGGAAAGCATTTTATCACACCGATCTTGGTGTGGTCAGATGCTTTGAGGGCAGAGGAGAGATCTAGAGTCTAATAGACCCCAATTTTTTCTAAAAAGAGTACCTGTCACTACCTATTGCTATCATAGGGGATATTTACATTCCCTGAGATAACAATAAAAATGATTAAAAAATAAATAAAAATGAAAGGAACAGTTTAAAAATAAGATAAAAAAGCAAAAAAAATAATAAAAAAATAATAAAAAAAAAAAAAAAGCACCCCTGCCCCCCCCCTGCTTTCGCACAAAGGCGAACGCAAGCGTCGGTCTGGCGTCAAATGTAAACAGCAATTGCACCATGCATGTGAGGTATCACCGCGAAGGTCAGATCGAGATCAGTAAGTTTAGCAGTAGACCTCCTCTGTAAATCTAAAGTGGTAACCTGTAAAGGCTTTTAAAAGCTTTTAAAAATGTATTTAGTTTGTCGCCACTGCACGTTTGTGCGCAATTTTAAAGCATGTCATGTTTGGTATCCATGTACTCGGCCTAAGATCATCTTTTTTATTTCATCAAACATTTTGACAAAATAGTGTGTTTTAGTGTATTAAAATTTAAAAAAGTGTGTTTTTTCCCCAAAAAATGCGTTTGAAAAATCGCTGCGCAAATACTGTGTGACAAAAAAAAATTAAACACCCACCATTTTAATCTGTAGGGCATTTGCTTTAAAAAAATATATAATGTTTGGGGGTTCAAAGTAATTTTTTTGCAAAAAAAAATAATTTTTTCATGTAAACAAAAAGTGTCAGAAAGGGCGTCTTCAAGTGGTTAGAAGAGTTGGTGATGTGTGACATAAGCTTCTAAATGTTGTGCATAAAATACCAGGACAGTTCAAAACCCCCCCAAATGACCCCATTTTGGAAAGTAGACACCCCAAGCTATTTGCTGAGAGGCATGTCGAGTCCATGGAATATTTTATATTGTGACACAAGTTGCGGGAAAAAGACAATTTTTTTTTTTTATTCTTTTTTTTTGCACAAAGTTGTCACTAAATGATATATTGCTCAAACATGCCATGGGAATATGTGAAATTACACCCCAAAATACATTCTGTTGCTTCTCCTGAGTACGGGGATACCACATGTGTGAAACTTTTTGGGAGCCTAGCCGCGTACGGGACCCCGAAAACCAAGCCCCGCCTTCAGGCTTTCTAAGGGCGTAAATTTTTGATTTCACTCTTCACTGCCTATCACAGTTTCGGAGGCCATGGAATGCCCAGATGGCACCCCCCCCCCCCCCCCAAATGACCCCATTTTGGAAAATAGACACCCAAAGCTATTTGCTGAGAGGTATAGTGAGTATTTTGCAGACCTCACTTTTTGTCACAAACTTTTGAAAATTGAAAAAAGAAAAAAAAAATAGGTTTTTCTTGTCTTTCTTCATTTTCAAAAACAAATGAGAGCTGCAAAATACTCACCATGCCTCTCAGCAAATAGCTTGGGGTGTCTACTTTCCAAAATGGGGTCATTTGGGGGGGTTTTGTGCCATCTTGGCATTTTATGGCCTTCAAAACTGTGATAGGTAGTGAGGAGTAAAATCAAAAATGTATGCCCTTAGAAATCCTGAAGGCGGTGCTTGGTTTTCGGGGCCCCGTACGCGGCTAAGCTCCCAAAAAGTCCCACAAATGTGGTATCCCCGTACTCAGGAGAAGCAGCAGAATGTATTTTGGGGTGTAATTCCACATATGCCCATGGCATGTTTTTTTTTTTTAATTCCTTTATTTTGACACTGAGCAAGTGCAGACAGTTACATAATCTGTTGTAAAACAATGTAAGGAACAGGCAAATGTGATACAGGTGAATGATTGTAAACAGTTATGACAAAAAACAACAGGATCGACAGTTCAGGTTATTAAAACAAGCACCACAACCAAAGTTTGTGGGGATGGTTCCCCGAGATATCAATACTGTCAATGTATGAGACCTGAGAGGCGCTCTAGGTTCTGAGTTGTTTGGCTTATAACTAACTTCCTTGTCTATTAGTCGTTGTCACTCAGTGAGATGCAATGTTTTCTATATAGTTGGTAAAATGGGGGCTAAAAGACTGTAGAACCCATACATGGGACACAATGAACAAGTAATGATTGACAAGATTTTCTTTGTATCTGGGCCATGAAGGAACCCAGGTATGAGGATGCATTATACAAAGACGAATGTCCCCCGGGGTAGGAGAGAAATATAACGGGGTAGGGGGGAGCGGAGAGGTTCAGGAGAGGGGGGGGGAGCAGGAGGGGTAGAAGTGATATAAGTGATTAAGTACAGAGGAAAGATAAAGACAGAATGTGTAAGTGCAGTATAACAAGGTAAAGGGTGAAGCCCTCTGCCTGAGGCAGGTGCCAACCCGCTGAGTTAGCTAGATTGTGCCATTTCCTGAAGATAGGCTTCCGTGTATACAAAGTGCTGCCAGGGTCTCCAGGTCTCTCGAAAGGTCTCCTCTCTATTGTGCAGGGTGGCAGTAAGATCCTCCATGTCCCTTAATTCGTTTACTTTAGCAAACCACAGGGATAATGCCGGTGGTCTCTCCGATCTCCAGCAAAGAGGAATGCAAGCCTTTGCGGCATTCAGCAATTGGATGGTGAGAGAGGTCTTATATTTCTTAATGGGTCGTTCTGATAAATGGAGCAAGCAGGCTGCAGGATCGCCCTCCAGGGAAACACCGGTGAGGTGTCCGACCGTGCGTGCCACCCCGAGCCAGAATGGGGCAAGCTTGGAACAAGACCAGAAGATGTGTAACATCGTCCCCCTCCTCAGAGCCGCAGCGCCAACATAGGCCGGGCACCTGGGGAAAGAAACGATGCAGGATGGCAGGGACTCTGTACCAACGTGTCATGATTTTATAACAGGTTTCTTGTACCCTAGTGGCAATTGAGGATTTCTGAGAGAAGTAGAGAATTTTCTGTCTCTGCACCCCAGTGAATTGGACTCCAAGCTCCGCCTCCCATTTGGAGATGAACTGAGGAACGTACCCTTCCTCTGGTTGGGTTAAGGATGAGTACATCAGTGAGAGACAGTGTCGGATCGGTTCCCCACGATGGCAAATGAGTTCCAGTTCAGTGAGTTTACGGGTAATGCCTGATTTCCGCAGACAGCTGCGCAGGAAGTTCCGCAGCTGCAAGCCACTCCAAAAGTCTAAGGGGGGGTCTGTCACCAATGCTCCAGCTTCTAAAGAAAGCTGGCCATTGGGTCCCAGAAAATCGTACAGGCGCCATTTAGTGCCCATTGCCAGTCGTTTAAGTTGTGGACTCTGTATTCCAGGTGGGAACTCCGGGTTGCCTATAATCGGAACCATGGGAGATGGCTGCGGGGGACACCGAAGAGCGCCGGAAAGCATCTCTAACCACTGCTAGAGTGTTGCCCAAGGTAGGGTGCTCCACAAGGTCCTTTGGGAGTGGTGAGGTAATCCAGGGCCAACTCTTGGCTGACCCCCCGGAGTCCTCCTCCTCCATGGCGACCCAGTGCTTCGCCTCTGCGTGACAGTGCCAGTCCACCAGCCTAGTTAAGTGGGCTGCTCTGTAATAGGCCTTTATGTCCGGTAGACCAACCCCACCCCTGTTTTTTGTTAGGTAAAGGAGTTGGAGTCTCACACGACTTTTGCGGTGGGACCAGACAAAAGCCCGGAACATGGAGTCGATTTGTTTAAAGAACGCTGGGGGTAGTCGGATGGGAAGCGCCTGTAGCAGGTATAACACCCTTGGTAGCAAAGTCATTTTGAGGGCACTACATCTGCCAAACCAGGTCAGCGTCAAAGAGTGCCAGTGCAAGAGGTCAGTTTTAAGGCGTAGGAGCAATGGGGCAAAATTGGCCGAATACAATTCAGCCGGGTCTGAGGTGATGTCAACTCCCAGATACCGTATATGCTTGGTTGCCCATTTCAGTGGAAAGAATGAGCGTAGACGTTGGACATTTCCTTTGTCTACCGTTATGTTAAGAACGGAGGATTTTGTCAGGTTGATCTGAAACGATGAGAGCTTGCCATATTCTTGAAGGGATCCAAGCAGGTTAGGGAGAGAGGTAAGGGGTTCTGTTAGGAAAAAAATAAGGTCATCTGCAAAGGCAGCCACCTTGTGGGATCCCGAGGGCTTCGGGTAGCCTAAAATGTCTGGGTTTGCCCTTATTGTGCACAAAAAAGGTTCTAGGGACAGGATAAAGATCAGAGGGGAGAGGGGGCATCCCTGACGCGTGCCATTTCGGATGTCGAAAAAGTCCGATCTCGTCTCGTTTACCCTAACCGATGCGGTGGGGTGCGTGTATAGGGAGAGGATCCACTGTAGCATAGAGGAACGAAGGCCTATGTGCTCTAGGGTTGCCCGGATGAAGGACCAATCAACGCGATCAAAGGCCTTCTCCGCGTCAGTTGACAGCAGGAGAAGGGCTCGTTTGGTGGTCCTTGCCGAGTGGATCAGGTTGACGACTCTTATGGTATTGTCCCTTGGTTCTCGTAGCGGTACAAAACCAGCCTGAACACTATGAATCAGGTTCGGTATGTGGGGGAGCAGTCTATTAGCTAAAATTTTTGCGAAGAGCTTGAGATCCGAATTCAGAAGGGCAATCGGGCGATAGCTCCTACAAAGTTGTGGGTCTTTACCTTCTTTCGGGATGAGGGAGATATAGGCCCTAAGGGTGTCTATAGGGAATGTGTTCCCCTCCATGAGGGTGTTGAGGGCAGAAACTAAGGGCTTCGCCAGCAAGTCAAAGAAGGTTTTGTAGTACACTGGAGTTAGACCATCGGGGCCAGGGGCCTTTTTTGGCTTCGAAGAAGCCAAGGCAGCTCCCAGTTCTTCTACAGTCAAGGGTTCGTCTAGTTCTTCCCTTACCTCATCAGGTAGTGATGGCATGCCTGAGGCAGCTACATAAGATTGAGGGGTATGCCCGCCCTCCCTAGGAGAGCCCGTGGATTGCGATCTGTCTAGGTTATAGAGGCCTGTATAGAAGGTGCGGAACTCCTCCGCCATATCTGAGGAGGTATTTAGCTTCTGTCCTGTAGACGATTGTATGTGTGGGATATATGTTTTCGTACGAGGGCCCTGCAGGGCTCTGGCCAGGAGTGACCCCGGTTTGTTTGAGTACTCAAACATAGTACGACGTGCCCATGCTAGTTTCTGTTTGGTCTTCTGGAAAAGGAGTGTGCAAAGCTCCTCCCGAGCCTTCTGTAAATCCCGAAAGGTTGTACGAGCAAGGCTAGCCTTATGTACACTTTCTAGCTTACGAATCTGTGCAATTAGTTCCTCCGTACGTTTCAATCTGTCTCGTTTAAGTCGGGCCCCTATTTTGATCAATATCCCTCTCACAACCGTCTTGTGAGCTTCCCATATCACAAGGGGGTTGGGAACTGATCCCTCGTTGATGGAGAAATACTCCCGTAGCGCTCTCAATAGCTCCGCACGTGTTTCCTCCGATTGGAGCAATGCCTCATTTAGTCGCCACGAGGGAGGAGACCGAATCATTGGCCCCAACCGGAGGGTCAAGTGAATTGGGGCATGGTCGGAGAAAGATATGACATCAATGGACGTAGAGACTACCTTGGCAAGATCTTTATGTGACAGCAGTATGTAGTCCAACCGCGAGTAGGTGTGGTGCACCTGGGAGTAAAATGAATAGTCTCTATCTTGGTTGTGGAGCAGCCGCCAAGGGTCAACAAGATGTAGGGTGTGTAGGTCTGCCTTGAGACGCCTCAGGCAGGAGTAGGACAGATGTGAGGCACCCCGCGAGACGTCCATGGTTGGATCCATGGCAAAGTTAAGGTCTCCGCCAAAAAAAAGCATCCCCTCCGAGAACTCCAGGAGCTCAGAAAGAAGCTTACGTAGGAATTGGGAGTGGCCTACATTGGGGAAGTAAACATTTGCGAAGGTGACCTGCAGATCGGACACCCTTCCCTTTAGGAGTAGAAAACGACCCTGCTCGTCCGCTCACTGTGCCTCGAACACCCAGGGAACTGACCTTGCCAAAATAATGCTAACCCCCCTTCGATTTGGAGACCGGAGAGACACTATGGTATGCCACCGGAAAGGCCCCGTTAGTCAACCTGGGTATGGAATCTGCACGGAAGTGCGTTTCCTGCAGAAAAGCGACATGTGTTTTGCCCCTGCGCAGGTCAGCCAAAAGCTGCGAGCGCTTCTCTGGTACATTAAGGCCACGCACGTTTAGAGAGGTAATCTTTAGGTGACTCATCATGCCTTCTGGCGGGGAAGTGGAGGTCAATATGCGTGTGTACAAGTCCCAAAAGCAGTCACCCTTACAGGCAAAGGGCTGGAGTTTAGAAAAGAAAGTAGACCAGAGGGGGAAGAATGGAGAGAGAGGGAAGGAGGAGGAGAGGAAGGATGGGGTAAGGGAGGTGAACGGTTTCTGTCTTAGACTAACTATGGGCCCCTGGTGCACACTTAAAGTGTTTACACAGGAGTCCGCCCTAATGTGGGGGTGATAAGAGCGTTGTAATCTACTCTAAAAGTGAGTAGAGTTTAGGCAGTAATTTGAATTAGTCAAAATATATGGAGATGTGGGGGGAGTAGCGCCTCTGAGAATTATAGAATGTCTAACATGAGAACCATAACAGCTGAAAAAACCCTTTAGTAATTGGTACCTGCATCATAGCTGATAAACACCTTCTGTCATGGCCATTAGGTGTAGGTGTCCCCAGGAGGCTCATGAACGTCAGACCGATCCCCCCTGCCAACACAGGCAATAGACATTACCAGTGGGGACCGCCCCGACGCCTCACGACAAGGCCCGCCACTCCAGCATCTGGAGTCCCATACCTTCTCACCCGGGGGTGTCCGGACGAATCATGAAGGGCGAGGTTAATACCAGTAGCGCAAATATAGTACAATGTAGTAATATAATAATGTAGTAAAAGCGGTAAGAAATTAAACAACAGAACATAACATATCATAAAAAGTACGTCGCCAACTATTGTCATGTCCCCGGGAATGTTACCCACTATGGCCCTGTGCCTCCCTCCCCCTCCCATTGCATGACCACCTGCACATCCTTCAGAATGAAGCTAGGGAGGGCGAGGGATCCCAGGGGTGCCCTGTACGACTACTGAGTTGTCTAACAAATAGGGGGGGGGACATAACAGAACAAAAGGGCAAATGGAGGGAGGACAAATAAACAGACCGGACCCTCAGGACACTTATCTGGGAATGGAGGGCCAATTTTCCCAGACGGTGACAAAGTTCTGCAGAGCCATCTTAAAGTGTCAGGGCTGAGGTCCAAGTCGTTGGTCTCCCTATTTGCAACTGTCCCCCCCATCCGCCACTGATAGTGAGCCTATGCAAAGAAGGCGTTGTACCGGACAAGGCTTAGCACACGACCGTGACAGTCCGGCCCCTTAATGATGAAGCTGGTGGGTGATGGCTGACATCCCGTAGGTCCGGGGTGGGAGATGCAGGTATATCCAAGAGTCATAATTCCTGGGGTTGCACAAGCTAGGGCAATTTAAACAGGCCCAAGAGAAACACCCCGCAACCCAGTTTAACAGGTCCCCTGAGGAGTAGGTCTAGTGTTCTTAAAGGCCCAGTGGGGTTATGTTACATAGGCGTTCATCTGGTCTTACCGGGTCCTGGGAGAAGATATGAGGTTACGCTTCGGCAGACCTCGGGTGAGGTCTAGCAGTCTCTCGGCTAGTGGCTCGTGAGCGTGGTCTACGGGAGCGTTGCGGCCTGGGCAGAGGTGGGCCCAGGGCCTCCGGTGACAACAGGTAGTCAAACCAGTTGGGGACACTCACAGGGGGTTTGGCTAGGAAGCAGAATAGATCTGGAAGTTGGTCTGGGGAGCGTAGGTAGAATTCTGCTCCCTGCCTCCGCACAATTAGGTGAAAGGGGTGACCCCAGCGGTACGTCGCCTCTGCCGCCCGGACAACCTCCAGCAGTGGTCTCATAAGACCTCGCATTGCTCTTGTTTGCCTGGAGATATCCGGGTAGATCCGGATCAGTGCGCCATCAAAGTCTATGGGGCCGCGCTCCCAGGCCAGCCGCATGATTTCCTCCTTTATGGTGAAGAAGTGTACCCTACACAGAACATCCCGTGGGAGGTCTGTGGCATCAGGATCTTGAGATGTTGCGGGGGGGGAGTCCTGGGACCTGGGATACGGTGGACCCTGTCCAGCTCTAGTTCCGCTGCCGGTGGTTTTCCAAGGACCTGGTTCAGGATAGCCGCCACCGTTGCACGGAGATCTGTTCCCATGGTAGCTTCAGGAATGCCGCGAAGGCGCAAGTTATTACGTCTGCTTCTGATCTCGCCGTCATCCAGCTTTAGTTGTATGTCCACAAGATGGCGGCGAAAGCCACGCTGTTCCTGTTCCATGGCGGCAATCCGGGCATCCGATGTGGATGCAGAGGACTCTAGTACAGTGACCCTTTCATCCACCGTATTTACCTGCTGGCGCAGGTCATGTAGTTCCCTGGAGAGTGCATTGACGATGGATGCAGCCATTTCCTGCAGATCTTGTCTTGTAGGTAGACCAGACACAATGTCCCTAAGGGATTCCTCCATGTTACCCCCTGTCTCCCTTGTATGGCTGCAGCTAAATTGAGTGTCAGTGATGGGGATCACAGGGGATAGAATAGGAGATGCTGACCTGTCATCTGAAGCCGGACGGTCTCCTCCTGCATTCGTTCCTGGCTGAGTGCTTTTCTTAGCTGAAGCGGCAGCGTTCGTCGGAGGCACTCGAGGCGGCGCCATCTTGGCCGAGGTGGCCGGGGAAGAGGCAGCGTGTTGCCTAAGGAAATAATGGGTTATTTCCGAGCCCTTCTGTACCCCCGAGTCCAGCGGGTGTTTGCGGTCCCCTGGCATGAATTCAGGCTCTCTCAAGGCAAGATTACTGTCCGTTCTCAGGGCTTCCCCGCACAGAGCTCCGAGGTGTGCGTCCTCACTCTGCCATCGCTTGGCCACGCCCCCCCCCCCCCCCCCCCCCCCCCCCCCCATGGCATGTTTGAACAATATATCATTTAGTGACAACTTTGTGCAAAAAAAAAAAAAAAAATTGTCACTTTCCCGCAACTTGTGTCAAAATATAAAATATTCCATGGACTCAACATGCCTCTCAGCAAATAGCTTGGGGTGTCTACATTCCAAAATGGGGTCAATTGGGGGGGGTTTGTGCCATCTGGGCATTTTATGGCCTTCAAAAATGTGATAGATAGTGAGGAGTGAAATTACAACTTTACGCCCTTAGAAATCCTGAAGGCGGTGCTGGGTTTTCGTGGCCCCGTACGCAGCTAGGCTCCCAAAAAGTCCCACACATGTGGTATCCCCGTACTCAGGAGAATCAGCAGAATGTATTTTGGGGTGCAATTCCACATATGCCCATGGCCTGTGTGAGCAATATATCATTTAGTGACAACTTTGTGCAAAAAAAAAAAAATTCTCACATTCCCGCAACTTGTGTCAAAAAATAAAATATTCCATGGACTCAACATGCCTCTCAGCAAATAGCTTGGGGTGTCTACTTTCCAAAATGGGGTCATTTGGGGGGGTTTTGTGCCATCTTGGCATTTTATGGCCTTCAAAACTGTGATAGGTAGTGAGGAGTGAAATCAAAAATTTATGCCCTTAGAAATCCTGAAGGCGGTGATTGGTTTTCGGGGCCCCGTACGCGGCTAGGCTCCCAAAAAGTCCCACACATGTGGTATCCCCGTACTCAAGAGAAGCAGCAGAATATATTTTGGGGTGCAATTACACATATGCCCATGGCCTGGGTGAGCAATATATCATTTAGTGACAACTTTGTGCAAAAAAAAAAAAAAAAATGTCACATTCCCACAACTTGTGTCAAAAAATAAAATATTCCATGGACTCAACATACCTCTCAGCAAATAGCTTGGGGTGTCTACTTTCCAAAATGGGGTCATTTGGGGGGGTTTTGTGCCATCTTGGCATTTTATAGCCTTCAAAACTGTGATAGGTAGTGAGGAGTGTAATCAAAAATCTATGCCCTTAGAAATCCTGAAGGCGGTGCTTGGTTTTCGGGGCCCCGTACGTGGCTAGGCTCCCAAAAAGTCCCACACATGTGGTATCCCCGTACTCAGGAGAAGCAGCTGAATGTATTTTGGGGTGCAATTCCACATATGCCCATGGCCTGTGTGAGCAATATATCATTTAGTGGAAACTTTTTGTAATTTTTTTTTTTTTTGTCATTATTCAATCACCTGGGACAAAAAAAATAAATATTCAATGGGTTCAACATGCCTCTCAGCAATTTCCTTGGGGTGTCTACTTTCCAAAATGGGGTCATTTGGGGGGGGGTTTGTACTGCCCTGCCATTTTAGCACCTCAAGAAATGACATAGGCAGTCATAAACTAAAAGCTGTGTAAATTCCAGAAAATGTACCCTAGTTTGTAGGCGCTATAACTTTTGCGCAAACCAATAAATATACGCTTATTGACTTTTTTTTTACCAAAGACATGTGGCCGAATACATTTTGGCCTAAATGTATGACTAAAATTGAGTTTATTGGATTTTTTTTATAACAAAAAGTAGAAAATATCATTTTTTTTCAAAATTTTCGGTCTTTTTCCGTTTATAGCGCAAAAAATAAAAATGGCAGAGGTGATCAAATACCATCAAAAGAAAGCTCTATTTGTGGGAAGAAAAGGACGCAAATTTTGTTTGGGTACACCATTGCATGACCGCGCAATTAGCAGTTAAAGCGACGCAGTGCCAAATTGTAAAAAGCGCTCTGGTCAGGAAGGGGGTAAATCCTTCCGGGGCTGAAGTGGTTAACAAGGGACACCAACATTGTTGTATCTTTGATCTTAAAAACTACGGGATAATGGTGTTGTGGTAACTTGCACAAATAAAAAAAAAAAAAAACATAATAATATTATTCTTGATATCACTAGAAAAAAAAAGCCCTTGAAAATTTGTTTGCAATAACTCCATCAGTATCACCAGCAAAGCAGCTTCATTATTATCCCATTAAAGAAGAAGAGAATTGTGCGTTGCATTTCGAGATTTCATAATTTGCTGCGTCACGAATGTTAATTCTCCATTACGAACGCTAGTTTACAAGACCGACCGCTTCTGCTTCCGAGCATGCGTGTTTGTACTTTGGACTTTTGTCTGACGGACTTGTGTACACACGCTCGGAAAGTCCGACGACACACATTTGTTGGTGGAAAATTTGAGAACATACTAGCCAACATTTGTTGGCGGAAAGTCAGACAACAATTGTCCGATGGAGCGTTCACACGGTTGAACTTTCCGCCAACAAGCTCACATACAACATTTCCCTTCGGAAAGTCTGATCGTGTGTACGGGGCTTTAGACTTACCAAAAACGATGTAGTGTAAGGTCCTGCTTGATTGCATACAAATTGAAACTGTTAAGGTTTGACCTCATATTATATGGTTTTGGTAAAAAGGATAAAATCTAAAGAGAATTGTATAATGTGTATGGCCCCTAAGCCAGAACACTAATGAACCTTTGTTGCTCTTCGTGGTCACCTCACCCTGTGTTAGTCTAATAGCATGCTGGTAGATCACCTGTTGTATTTTTTCACAGAAAAAACATTTATATTTTTCCTCCTGGATTTCCTTCTCTGCAGAGCTGTTCATAAATCCAACAATCAGAGCAATCCGATATCCAGAGATAGAAGGAGACAATATGATCCTGATATGTGACACAAGTCTCAATCCGCTCAGACAGAGGACAGAACTGCAGTTTGCTTGACATATCTAGGACTTAAGCCCAGTCTTCTGATACACCTTTTGTCCCCAAAACTTCCCCCCTCCAAACCCTTCACAAAAGACTTGACCAGGCTTTGGAGTAAATGGCCTTGACGGCCTTTTATTTACCAATTATAACATTAAATAACCTTTTTCATAAACAACCATTAAACTTTAACATATACTTGTTTAGTGTCATAGAGGGAAAAACAACATAAATTGGTCGCTGCGAACAACTTCTTTTAAACTTTAGGCCTCCAGTCGGAAACCCCTGACTCGGAGGCGGTACCCAACATTCACAGTGACCTACCCCCATCCTTTCATGGATGGGTACCATAAACGACCCCCATCCTTTCATGAATGGGTACCAGAAACAACCCCCATCCTTTCATGGATGGGTACCAGAAACAACCCCCATCCTTTCATGGATGGGTACCAGAAACAACCCCCATCCTTTCATGGATGGGTACAGAAGCAACCCCCATCCTTTCATGGATGGGTACCAGAAACAACCCCCATCCTTTCATGGATGGGTACCAGAAACAACCCCCATCCTTTCAGGGATGGGTACCAGAAACAACCCCCATCCTTTCATGGATGGGTACCAGAAACAACCCCCATCCTTTCATGGATGGGTACCAGAAATAACCCCCATCCTTTCATGGATGGGTACCAGAAACCACCCCATCCCATGGATGGGTACAACATGTTCCATACATGTAACCTCTATCTTCTCCTTCTCCATCGACCCAAAAACTGCCGATTATCCTGACCTGTCCTTTTACCTACTTTCTGACCATCTCAGGGCGGGTGGGTGGGAATCGCTTCCTCCTCCGCTCTACGATTGATGTCACTTCCCCTTCTCCCTTCCTCTCACCAGCTCTGAGCGCCGCCCTCATCAAGCCCCCTCCCCTTTCTAAAAGGGGAAACCCTGTTCTTAAAAGCGGCCACTGTGCCGTCCAGCAATGTCATGTTGTCCCTCCACCAATTTCTCTCCTTTCCATGGCTCCGGGACTCTCTTGACATATCTAGGACTTAAGCCCAGTCTTCTGATACACCTTTTGTCCCCAAAACTTCCCCCCTCCAAACCCTTCACAAAAGACTTGACCAGGCTTTGGAGTAAATGGCCTTGACGGCCTTTTATTTACCAATTATAACATTAAATAACCTTTTTCATAAACAACCATTAAACTTTAACATATACTTGTTTAGTGTCATAGAGGGAAAAACAACATAAATTGGTCGCTGCGAACAACTTCTTTTAAACTTTAGGCCTCCAGTCGGAAACCCCTGACTCGGAGGCGGTACCCAACATTCACAGTGACCTACCCCCATCCTTTCATGGATGGGTACCATAAACGACCCCCATCCTTTCATGAATGGGTACCAGAAACAACCCCCATCCTTTCATGGATGGGTACCAGAAACAACCCCCATCCTTTCATGGATGGGTACCAGAAACAACCCCCATCCTTTCATGGATGGGTACAGAAGCAACCCCCATCCTTTCATGGATGGGTACCAGAAACAACCCCCATCCTTTCATGGATGGGTACCAGAAACAACCCCCATCCTTTCAGGGATGGGTACCAGAAACAACCCCCATCCTTTCATGGATGGGTACCAGAAACAACCCCCATCCTTTCATGGATGGGTACCAGAAATAACCCCCATCCTTTCATGGATGGGTACCAGAAACCACCCCATCCCATGGATGGGTACAACATGTTCCATACATGTAACCTCTATCTTCTCCTTCTCCATCGACCCAAAAACTGCCACAGCACGAAAAGGGGTAACCCCTTACCCTTGAGTGCACCCCCACACCCTCAGCCCTCAATGTACACCTTCCTGAAGGGACAGTGCCTAAAAACAGTCCCCCGCATCATTAAGATGCACCCCAACTCTCCTCAGATACCTCCCCGTATGGCCAACCCCCATTTTGCGAAAAAACCTACTCACCTCCTTAAGCGGACACAGTCCACCTTCTTACTAGACCAAGCCCACTGCCATGACCATCTGCCCCACCATATCTAGACCGTACTACAACCATACCTGGGTAAGCCGTTAATAACGTAAAAACATAAACATTATTACGTAACGAATGTGGTACATAATAGATATACCTCCCACACTGTTTTCTCCGCGTGCAACCGAAAAACATGCGGGGACAATTCCAAACGGGGGAACCTGTGTACTTCCCCCAACCCTGTCCCACTGCATGCCAGGGCAACAATGCCCCAGATCTGCACCTACAACCTGGGAATACTTTACCGCTTACCGTTCGGCCAAACCTACGCTCTTCTGAACCCCCAATACGCATAGGAGGAACCAAGTATACAAACTGGCCCGCCTCGCGACCTGTGAACAATAAAAATTGACAGCACAAACCACATAGAACATCAATCACCAAGGCCGTATAACCCTAGCCCGCAGTATATGAAAACCTAATACCGCATAAAATGTATGCGAATGTACCACTTATTCTAACCGAGTCCCACGTACCAATCCTCCAAACTGCTTCCTATAGCAGACCCGCATGGACTACCCCGTGACTGCCCCATCCGAAAGGGATGAGAAAATAAACTTTTCTGGTCGTACCCAGCCACCAACACCCCTCTTCTAACCGCTACACGCTGGAACCTTGATAAGGACACACCTGTCCTCATGTAGAAGAAAGGACTCCTAGACCCCTGGCCGCCTGTCTCGACCAAAGAACGCTAGTGCAGCTGCTGTCCCAATAAAGCTCTTGCATAAAGAGAGCTGTAGACCGTTAGCAAACCAAAATACAAAACCTGTAAACCTTTAAAAGAAAGGGCGCCTCCCATCCCTCTCCTTGTCCCCGACCTGTACCCCTAAACCGTCTGTGTTAACCTAAAGACTCTTTGATGTGGAACGTTGCCCTTGCCACTTAACAAGAAAGGCCAAACCCGCCAACTTGCGGTAATAGCAGCTGCCGAGATACCCATTCCAATACCATCTTAATAATAGAGAGCAGCGTATGCTGCGAAATGACCTCCTAGGGACCTACCTCCTGTTGAGCCAGCGAACCATGCCTGCCTAGCCTTAAAGAAGGCGTACCAAGTAGCCTTACTATAAGTTGGTTAACCTCTTTACCGCAGTGCCAAAGTAGGACCTTTTCTAAAGACAACTCCCTAAACCTGTCCCCACTGAAACGATACCAAGCAACAGCCAAAGTGGTATCAATCCCTGATAAGTGTCCAGCGTAGATGAATGTATCCCCTGTAAGCAGCACAGTACCAAATGACCCCACAAACCAAAACAACCTGAACGGATGCCCTGGTCAGTAGATAAAACCCTGTAACACCCCAAGATAATCCCGGTTACCACAAACCTTTGGTTGCAGAAGGATTACCCCCCAAATTTGTCAGGTAACTCCAATTTGACAATCGCACCGAAACCCGGTGCTGTCAAAACCCGGCCTTGAAAACAAGCATGGCCTTCTGAAAACCAGGCTACCGCCACATGGAGTCTGCAGCATCCGTGACCAGTTCCAAGTCACCATCGCTGATGAGACATGACAAGCAAAAACCCACCCATTGATCGATTCTAGGAAAACCTGTCGCGCCCACCAGTCCCCCCAACAATAATTCGTAGTGCTCACCAAGTGAGCGGGAGCCCCTAATCCCGCAGTAGCCGCCGCCCTTAAAACAAAAAAATTTTTTTTTTTTTTTTTTTTTTTTTTTTATACAAGGGGATTATGCTGCGCCAGGCAACAACAATTTTTTCTGCACCCCTTGTAGCTGACGTACTCTTCCCTTGCGTACTCTAAAGGTCCCTTGGACTACATCTTATAGCCTCCCTGGCTTGTGACCCGGAAGCCCACCTTCCATACCAAAAGAATCCATTGCAATTACTGGGAATGTAATGTTTGCCGCGAGGCCCTCTGTTGTCCCCATAGCAAAGGGCGCCCTGAAACGTACCACCTGATGTTAGAACGTCCCACACCGGCGGCTCAGATATTGGAACCCTCCGGGCAAACAGACAACCAATCCAGGTAAGGCATGCTCGCTGAGATACCCAAAAATCCCCCGACTGGCCATCATAAGAAGGATCTGAACGTTTCGAAAAACGGCACCCTATATGGAGCAACCCACGATCCCCTACTGTGCCCCAGTTCCTGTACTGCCCATCAGCCGAAAGCTGGCCGTATGTACCGGCAATAGCCTAACAGCCAAATCGATTCCCGCATATAAGGAAGTATACTCTTCCCCCCTCTTCAGAGGCAATTGAATCGCAGACCGATTAATGGCCAGGTGATGAATAAATTCGTACCTAGCGGGCTCATTCTGGGCAACCAGCTACCATGGAGAGGCCACCCCTTCCGGAAGCGGCCTGCTAAAGGTGTCTGGCCCTAAGCCTAAACGCAACCTCCTTCCCAATTTTCCCAAAACCAATGCTGTATGACGCCGGGCCGCCTGTCACTTCTCAGCCTAGGGATGGACCGACAATGCGCGAAGTAATACAAACCGTTACTACAAAAACCCTCCCCCACAAAATGACGCTGCTTGGTCCGGGAACTGCTGATGAAAGAAAGCATCCTGTCCGACACCCTTGTGCAGAGAATAGTATCCCGCACTGCCTGAACCCATGTGCTGGACTAAACCGTGTTTTCCAAATTTTCATTTAGCCCGACAATCGAATTAGGAGCTTGCGCCGCTGCCATAGCTTCATCCCCCCGCAGACGACCTAATGGGCCCCAGCGTAGGGCCAATCTTACGGCCATGCGTCGCCGAAACAATGCGTCATGCCTTGGCCAAGCCACACCGCCATAAGTCTTGTGTGTTTTAGCTGAAGGCCTGTAAGTAAACCGACCGAGCTGAACATTGTTCGGGGGTCTTTTCCTTATTACCTTCGCCCATCTGGCAAACGCCCGTAGCCACTTACCAAGGAACTGGGACTAAACCGTTATACCCGTCGTTCCTGGTCCACCATCTTGCTTTCTACTGGCTGCAACCTCCCCAGACTTGCCCTGGCTATACTGAGCCTGTGTAATAAACCGGGGGCCTCACCTACCGCCGAGGCCGTCCCCATAGCTGTCGCAGCTGTCTCTCCTCCACCCTGAGGGCGCCCCCTGACCGTAAGCGTGTCATGTGTCGGTGCCCATGCCCGCCCCGGACTACTTCTTATGCCCGACTCGCAGCGCTTCCCCAACTTACCTAGACCCCGATGGACCCTGTCCGGAGTCCTGTCAGTACGGGAGTAGACGTGTCCCCGACCGGTAGACTAAGCAGAAAAAATTAGTATCAAGTAACGAATCACACTCACCAGGCTGCCCAGGCGGGGGGCCCACCAGCCGTCACTCCTGGAACCACCGCTGCAGGATGTCCTTGGCTATCGTCACACTCCGACCCGGACATTATGCCCCCCGATCCGTCGCTGCCCATTTTCGTCCTACCGACCGTAGGCTGCATCCCGGAAGGACCCACTCCGTTTTTCGCGCATCTGTGGTGTTGCTCTCGCCATGCTCTCCAACCCGTCCCGTCAGACCTGCTCGTTATCCCCCATGACGGGCTCCGGTGCTTACTGCGTGGCTGGGTCCTCGTCGCCCGACCTCTGCCGTCGCTCCCCACATAGCTGTGTTCCTCTCGGACCCTCTGCTGTGCCGCGTGGGATTGTGGGCCGTAATGGCTGTCTGGCCCCCCCATCCTGAAGTTAGGTGTTCTCTCGGTGGGCCGGCTGGCTGCCCAGATCTACCCTTGCAGCCCCGGCCGCATGTTCTGTGAATCTGTGATGAGCCAGGGGGAGCAGAGCCGTGCGCTGCACTGAGCTCCCCCCGCCGCGCTTTTGTCCCTTTCACAGGTCCCGATCTGCTGCCCATACCTGGTCTTCTGGCTCCGCCGTGTGCTGGGGTCGGGGGGGGGGAGTTCACTCCCCTCTTCCTGTCGCTGCCACCGCCGAGAGCCACCATAGCCTGCTATAGCACTTCAGGCGGCCGTGACCGCCGCGCACGAGGTGACGCCGTCCCCACCGTCATTTTGCCGCTCCCTTACCGCCTCCATATGGGCTTGCAGCCAGTCCGCTCCTTCTGCGTGAACCGCCGTTCAGAGCTGGGTGCTAAAGCCCTCCATTGCTGCACAAACGAGGAGAGGAGGTTACAGAGCGGCGAGGGTGAGCGTGCAATCGCTTCCTCCTCCGCTCTACGATTGATGTCACTTCCCCTTCTCCCTTCCTCTCACCAGCTCTGAGCGCCGCCCTCATCAAGCCCCCTCCCCTTTCTAAAAGGGGAAACCCTGTTCTTAAAAGCGGCCACTGTGCCGTCCAGCAATGTCATGTTGTCCCTCCACCAATTTCTCTCCTTTCCATGGCTCCGGGACTCTCTTTCTACAGAGATGGACGGAATGTTCAGGAATTCAGTTCATCTGATCAATATGGAGTCCAGTCCATCCAACTGGAGGATTCTGGGAATTATTTCTGTGATGTGAGATCTTCAAATGGCAAAGTGAGGAAAAGTAGTCACTTCATCCTTATTATGATAAAAGGTGAATATGATTTATTCCCAAACCGATCACAAAATATACCTCCAGCCTTATGGTAAAAAGCAATCTGTGCAAAATTATAGACTGTCATCCAAACATTACAATTGTTTCTGGCAGATTCTGTTCAAGTTTCTAGCAATTTATAGGGATGATCAGACACATTTTTTTTAAATTTCTGCAAAATTTGACCCCCTTATTGACCTCACAATTGGTCATACCTTTGTTAAAATGTTGGGGCTTTTTGACTAAATTTATTGATGTCAAATCTGAATACCAGATATGGATTTTTTGCATTGGTGCCTTTAAAACTGCAAAAAATCCATACCTGGAATTCAGATTTAATGGAGACAATTCTCGCCAAATATTCTGACTTTTGACGCTCATCAATTTTAAGCAAATAGTTATTTATTTTTTGCAGAGCTGTTTTTCACCCCGGTGCTAAATGTAAGCACATTGGAAGTCTTAGAAGGTGACAACATGACCATGAAGTGTGACACAAGTCTCAGTCCCCTCAGACAGAGGACAGAACTGCAGTTTGGTTTCTACAGAGATGGACGGAATCTTCAGGAATTCAATTTATCTGATCAATATGGAGTCCAGTCCGCCAAACTGGAGGATTCTGGGAATTATTTCTGTAAAGTGAGATCTGCATCCAACATTTCTAAGAAGAGCGAGGATGTCTTTGTTCAGATAAGAGGTGATGTTTTACTGTCAGTTAAGAAAAAAGTTAACCTACATACAGTATCTCACATAAGTGAGTACACCCCTCACATTTTTGTAAATATTTTATTCTATCTTTTCATGTGACAACACTAAAGAAATGACACTTTGCTACAATGTAAAGTAGTGAGTGTACAGCTTGTATAACATTGTAAATTTGCTGTCCCCTCAAAATAACTCAACACACAACCATTAATGTCTAAACCACCTGCAACAAAAGTGAGTACACCCCTAAGTAAAAATGTCCAAATTGGGCCCAATTAGCCATTTTCCCTCCCCGGTGTCATGTGACTCGTTAGTGTTACAAGGTCTCAGGTGTAAATGGAGAGCAGGTGTGTTAAATTTGGTGTTATAGCTCTCACTCTCTCATACTGGTCACTGGAAGTTCACCATGCCACCTCATGGTAAAGAACTCTCTGAGGATCTGAAAAAAAGAATTGTTGCTCTACATAAAGATGGCCTAGGCTATAAGGAGATTGCCAAGACCCTGAAACTGAGCTGCAGCACGGTGGCCAAGACCATACAGCGGTTTAACAGGACAGGTTCCACTCAGAACAGGCCTCACCATGGTCGACCAAAGAAGTTGAGTGCACGTGCTCAGCGTCATTTCCAGAGGTTGTCTTTGGATAAATAGTTGTATGAATGCTGCCAGCATTGCTGCAGAGGTTGAAGGGGTGGGAGGTCAGCCTGTCAGTGCTTAGACCATACGCCACACACTGCATCAAATTGGTCTGCATGGCTGTCATCCCAGAAGGAAGCCTCTTTTAAAGATGATGCACAAGAAAGCCCGCAAACAGTTTGCTGAAGACAAGCAGACTGCAGCCCAGACCCTTCGGAGATTGGGTCACAGGGCAGTATTCCAACATGATAATGACCCCAAACACACCTCCAAGATGACCACTGCCTTGCTAAAGAAGCTGAGGGTAAAGGTGATGGACTGGCCAGACCTAAACCCTAATGAGCATCTGTGGGGCATCCTCAAACAGAAGGTGGAGGAGCGCAAGGACTCTAACATCCACCAGCTCCGTCAGTGCTGGAAAATAATGGTGGCCACACAAAATATTGACACTTTGGGCCCAATTTGGACATTTTCAATTAGGGGTGTACTCACTTTTTTTGCCAGTGGTTTAGACATTAATGGCTGTGTGTTGAATTATTTTGAGGGGACAGCAAATTTAAACTGTTATACAAGCTGTACACTCACTACTTTGCATTGTAGCAAAGTGTCATTTCTTCAGTGTTGTCACATGAAAAGATATAATAAAATATTGACGAAAATGTGAGGGGTGTACTCACTTTTGTGAGATACTGTAGGTATGTACATCCAGTTCCGGGACAAGGTCATCCAGTGCCCTGGGACCACACCTCCACTCCACTCCATGCTTCACTCTTATCAATCAGGCAACACTGGAAAACAAAGCATTGACCAGCTCCCAGCACCCCACCCCTCCACATTAAAAATAAATTAAAAAAACAGCATCTGGGACAGGTGCCCCCTCCCCTTCCTTGTCCTGTGTGCATCTACTAATATGCAGTATCTGTTCTCGTGAACTAAAAACTGTTCTATTTTCCTTTATGTAGAGAAAAGTAGCAAGCACACAATACCAATAATCATTGTGACTCCTCTGGTCTTGCTCTTGGTTGCCACTTTCCTGCTCTTCAAGTACAGACACAAGCTACACTGGCCAACCGCTGGGTGTCCGCATCAACGAAGAGGACTGCAACCGGAGCCTCAAATTTCTCCAACATGTATGACCATTATCTATATAGTAAAGGAGTACCAATGACTAGGATGTAGTACAAATATGCTATCAAAAGCCCAAAGGCAGTTTCTCTAAAATATGAGATAAAGCTAAAGTTTATTCTTCTTATTTTTTGTCTTTATTGGTTCCTTCTTTCCCTCCACATCAACATGCTAATAGAAATTTTACATTAAACCTTTTCAATTTTATTACATACTTTATTTTAGGCCAAAAGACATATAATTTCTCTGTCTTTCTGCTTCTGTATGCAATGCAGGCACATCATGGCTGATTTAATATATACTGTACATACACACACGTGTGCACACATCTCTTTTCCAAGGTCTTCTGGCCAGTCTGTTGACATCACAAGTCCTTCCTCTTTGCTTCCAGAATGCTTCCTGTTGGACTGTATGTCACTCTCTAAAACAATTTAGTGCAGTAGTGCCCTGGGCTCACAGTAGGGATGAGCCCCCCACCAGAACATGCGAACAGGAAAAAAGTTCGTTCGAACACGCGAACACCGTTAAAGTCTATGGGACACGAACATGAATAATCAAAAGTGCTAATTTTAAAGGCTAATATGCAAGTTATTGTCATAAAAAGTGTTTGGGGACCTGGGTCCTGCCCCAGGGGACATGGATCAATGCAAAAAAATTTTTTTAAAACGGCCGTTTTTTCAGGAGCAGTGATTTTATTAATGCTTAAAGTCAAACAATAAAAGTGTAATATCCCTTTAAATTTCGTACCTGGGGGTGTCTATAGTAGGCCTGTAAAGGGGCGCATGTTTCCTGTGTTTAGAACAGTCTGACAGAAAAAATGACATTTTGAAGGAAAAAAGCCATTTAAAACTACCCGCGGCTATTGCATTGCCGACAATACACATAGAAGTTCATTGATAAAAACGGCATGGGATATCCCCAAAGGGGAACCCCGAACCAAAATTTTAAAAAAAAAATGACGTGGGAGTCCCCCTAAATTCCATACCAGGCCCTTCAGGTCTGGTATGGATATTAAGGGGAACCCCGGCCAAAATTTTTTTTAAAAAATGACGTGGGGTTCCCCCTAAATTCCATACCAGACCCTTCAGGTCTGGTATGGATTTTAAGGGGAACCCCGCGCCAAAAAAAAAAAAAAAAAAACGGCGTGGGGTCCCCCCAAAAATCCATACCAGACCCTTATCCGAGCACGCAACCTGGCAGGCCGCAGGAAAAGAGGGGGGGACGAGAGTGCGCCCCCCCCTTAAACCGTACCAGGCCACATGCCCTCAACATTGGGAGGGTGCTTTGGGGTAGCCCCCCAAAACACCTTGTCCCCATGTTGATGAGGACAAGGGCCTCATCCCCACAACCCTGGCCGGTGGTTGTGGGGGTCTGCGGGCGGGGGCTTATCGGAATCTTGAAGCCCCCTTTAACAAGGGGACCCCCAGATCCCGCCCCCCCGTGTGAAATGGTAAGGGGGTACAAAAGTACCCCTACCATTTCACTAAAAAACTGTCAAAAATGTTAAAAATGACAAGAGACAGTTTTTGACAATTCCTTTATTTAAATACTTCTTCTTTCTTCTATCTTCCTTCATCTTCTGGTTCTTCTGGCTCTTCTGGTTCTTCCTCCGGCGTTCTCGTCCAGCATCTCCTCCGCGGCATCTTCTATCTTCTTCTCCTCGGGCCACTCTGCACCCATGGCATGGGGGGAGGCTCCCGCTCTTCTCTTCATCTTCTTCTCTTCTTCTTTTCTTCTCTTCTTCTCTTCTTCATTTTCTTCTCCGGGCCGCTCTGCACCATGCTGGCATGGAGGGAGGCTCCCGCTGTGTGACGGCGCTCCTCGTCTGACAGTTCTTAAATAATGGGGGGGCGGGGCCACCCGGTGACCCCGCCCCCTCTGACGCACGGGACATGACGGGACTTCCTTGTGGCATTCTCCATGACATCACAGGGAAGTCCCGTCAAGTCACCGTGCGTCAGAGGGGGGCGGGGTCACCGGGTGGCCCCGCCCCCCGTTATTTAAGAACTGTCAGAGGAGGAGCGCCGTCACACAGCGGGAGCCTCCCTCCATGCCAGCATGGGTGCGGAGCGGCCCGGAGAAGAAAATGAAGAAGAGAAGAAGAGAAGAAGAGAAGAAAAGAAGAAAAGAAGAAGAGAAGAAGATGAAGAAGATGAAGAGAAGAGCGGGAGCCTCCCCCCATGCCATGGGTGCAGAGCGGCCCGAGGAGAAGAAGATAGAAGACGCCGCGGAGGAGATGCTGAACGAGAACGCCGGAGGAAGAACCAGAAGAGCCAGAAGAACCAGAAGAACCAGAAGATGAAGGAAGATAGAAGAAAGAAGAAGTATTTAAATAAAGGAATTGTCAAAAACTGTCTCTTGTCATTTTTAACATTTTTGACAGTTTTTTTAGTGAAATGGTAGGGGTACTTTTGTACCCCCTTACCATTTCACACAGGGGGGGGGGCCGGGATCTGGGGGTCCCCTTGTTAAAGGGGGCTTCCAGATTCCGATAAGCCCCCCGCCCGCAGACCCCCACAACCACCGGCCAGGGTTGTGGGGATGAGGCCCTTGTCCTCATCAACATGGGGACAAGGTGTTTTGGGGGGCTACCTCAAAGCACCCTCCCAATGTTGAGGGCATGTGGCCTGGTACGGTTTAAGGGGGGGGGGGCGCACTCTCGTCCCCCCCTCTTTTCCTGCGGCCTGCCAGGTTGCGTGCTCGGATAAGGGTCTGGTATGGATTTTTGGGGGGACCCCACGCCGTTTTTTTTTTTTTTTTGGCGCGGGGTTCCCCTTAAAATCCATACCAGACCCTTCAGGTCTGGTATGGAATTTAGGGGGAACCCCAAATTCCATACCATTTTTTTTTTAAATTTTGGTTCGGGGTTCCCCTTTGGGGAATTCCCATGCCGTTTTTATCAATGAACTTCTATGTGTATTGTCGGCAATGCAATAGCCGGTAGTTTTAAATGAGTTTTTTCCTTCAAAATGTCATTTTGCTGTCAGACTGTTCTAAACACAGGAAACATGCGCCCCTTTACAGGCATACTATAGACACCCCCCAGGTACGAAATTTAAAGGGATATTACACTTTTATTGTTTGACTTTAAGCATTATTAAAATCACTGCTCCTGAAAAAACGGCCGTTTTTAAAACTTTTTTTTGCATTGATCCATGTCCCCTGGGGCAGGACCTGGGTCCCCAAACACTTTTTATGACAATAACTTGCATATTAGCCTTTAAAATTAGCACTTTTGATTTCTCCCATAGACTTTTAAAGGGTGTTCCGCGGCATTCGAATTTGCCGCGAACACTCCAAATTGTTCGCTGTTCGGCGAACTTGCGAACAGCCAATGTTGGAGTCGAACATGAGTTCGACTCGAACTCGAAGCTCATCCCTAGCTCACAGCAAGTGGGTTGAATTATGCTGTCATTCAACCTGGAGGTTTAGGACACTGAGGAGGATTGATGGTAAATATTTTCAAAGGTGATTTTTTTTTTTTTTTAGTTTCACTTTTGCTAAGCTACAGTATTTATTTTTTTATGTTTAAGTGGAGTTCTACTTTAAATATATGTTGCATTGTACAAATTTAATACAGAAGAATACGTCATTATCATCTCCCTCTTTCCCAGATGTTGCTGGAGAGTCAGCCGATGACGCTGAAGTCACTTACACCAACCTTATTCTGCATCGTGTACCTAAAGGTAATCCCTGTGCAGGAGTTCATGTTCTGGTTTGCTGTTTACAAATCTATATGGCATGGACACATAGAAAGCAGTGGTAGTCTCCTGCTTGTAAGCTCTCTCTTTGTATGACTGAAACCCGCCCTGACTCATTCACCTATGTATGCAGATCTTGGCTTGAGCTACTGATCCCTGTAGACATAGGCCTTTTACAACACCGTGGTAAGAAGATATGGAAAGCATATGAGGAGTCTCTATAGCTCTATCTGGTGGCAAGATAGCAAACTATTATATATGTTATAATTCCATACTTGACGAAATAAAAAATGTCTAAAATATGAGTATTTTTTAAAATAATTTTTTTACGTCTGATCATAATAATCAAATAAGTAAAGCAATGTAAAAAAACTATTATACATTTCCTTTAAAACCCGCCTGTTTAGCCTCCATATGGCTTTATGCCCTGTGTCAGACAAATCATATATTTTTGTATTTATTTGCTACGAATTGATAACATAAAAAAAATGTTGTTATATTTTGCAATATATTTAAATGTGGATATAAGAATAGAAAATAAAAAACTGCGCTTGGAAAATAAGGTAAAAGCTGCGGTTATAAGTGAGGCACAAAAAAAAAAAAAAAACAAAGAAAAACCACGCTATAAAGTATTATACAAAATCATGAAAGTGTATAGTCCTATACAGAGAAACTTCCCCATTGAAAACAACAACGTATGACGAAACACGTCTGGGAGGGACGTGCTGACGTCACCACATCGCCCTGTTGAGGACGGGAGATTGTCTGAGTGCTGGCCGGCATCGCTTTTATCTTTCGTTTTTATTGTAAGTGTTATTTTATTTAAATAAATCCTAGTTTGATACAGTATCACACTATTGGCTGCTTCTTTATACATTATCCACTGCTGAGCTCGGGACAAGATTGCCAGGACGTATCCACGCTGTTCCTGCCAGGAAGTTCGGTCTGTGTTTATGTTAATCTGCTCACTTATATTTGACATCTGGTAAGCAGGATTTTCATAAGGTTCGCTGGAATTTTATACCCTTTTGTCACTCCTTATGGTGTTAAGTCTTCAGCTGTGTGGAATCTGCTCACAATAGTTTGCCATCTGGTAAGCAGGATTTTTATGTGGCTTGCTGCACCTAGTGGGATTTCTTTCCATGCCTTTCATCTGTGGGATAGTTATATGCTCACTTGTCTATAATATCTGGTAAGCAGATTCTTTGTAAGGTTCACGCACTATTTTTTCCCATTTGGGAATATACACTCTATTGCATGATTGCATGGCACTCACCTAACGATCCTATGTGTGTTTATGACACTGGATGTTTTTATGAACATATGTGATTTTGTTTTTTGTTGAGTGTTGCACTATTCTCTTCTTTTGAGTTTTTTATTTTATCAGTATTACGCTATGTTTTGCAATATATTTTTTTGGGTAATCCTTTGTGGATCTGAATACACGGTACGAGTGTGACCTATCCTGTCTCATTGGGATCATTCTCTAAAGGCCCAGGCTGGGTTTTAAGCCACTCGCCCGTTTGGCTTACTTTCTGGTAAGCATTTCACCACATAGATGTGTTTCATTTGAACTTTCACCCTACAACATATGGACTATTGAAGAATTTCACGTTACTCACCTTATGATTGTTGGACGTTTCTCTGTATAGGACTATACACTTTCACGATTTTGTATAATACTTTATAGCGCGGTTTTTCTTTGTTTTTATTTAAATGTGGGATGAAATGGATGAGGCTTAGGCAGGACTTGGCAGATGGGGCCCGAGTATAAAAAAGTTGAGAACTGATGGGATAAAGAATCAGTGACTGGAGAAGGGGATGGATTACTTTTTGATCATGGAAAGTAGGCCCTGAAAATCAGAATTTCCTTCCTGTTGAAAATATGAATTTAAAATCTGTTTATCACTATGGATCAACATAATTATAATTCATGTGTATAATGGGGGACATACACACACAGCAAAGTTTGAAAAACTACAGCACATTTTTAATAAATTCCCATTCTGAACTATTTTTTTGTAAAGTATACCACAAAGTATATTTTCACATTTTCACTTTTGTTTTAATTACATTTTCATAGCCCACTAGTGGATATCAGTTTGTCAGAAAGGGCAGTTGGCATCATTGCGGGACACTTGTTGAGCCTAAACCAATTGCACAGTAGATGGCATATTCTTTTCATTGCCTCAATAAAGTCTGTCCATGCACTTGTTATGGACTAGGAGAAGTAGTAAATTGTGAATATTGTGTACATTTATTGTATGTTCATTTTCCAGGGTCTTCAACATTGACCAGAGAACCTGTGAGTATACTTCAATATTTAAAAAATTGGTTAAGTACAAGATTTACAATATCAGCAATATCAGCAGCAGAAGAATAATTGGAAGGATCAATGGGTGGTGATGGGTACCCAAAGTAGTGTTTCCAGATGGTGGTGTGCAGATAGTGGCAACACTAGACTGGCTCTATTCCCAAACCAAAGGGCTTCCAAGCCCACGTTGGACTGATACTGGGAAAAGAGATAAGGACTGGAGGGTCACACCAGAGTATTGAACCATTAGATGTTGAGGAACATGTTTAAGAGCTGCCTTATAACAACTCTGTGGCTTTAATGCCTAAAGTCTATTCAATAGAACAACATTTCTCAACCTTTTACCCCAGAGGAACCCTTGAAATAATTTTTTGTTTTATTTTTTGGTTAAACTAGATGGACTTGTGTCTTTTTTCAACCTGACTAACTATAGAACTATGTAACTATGTGTTGGGGAACCATTGCAAACTACAATTAATTGGTGGTCAGTGGGAAAAGTGCCCCCTACATTGCTGACCAGTGGGAAAAATGTTCCCCTTTAGTGGTGGTCCAACTGCCATCCTTACAGACAGCTAAAAAGATCATTGAGTTAATAGTTACATAGTTAGTCAGGTTGAAAAAAAAAGATACAAATCCATCTAGTTCAACCTATAGAAAAAAAATAGAACAAATAAAATTAATAGAACAAATAAAATGCAAGTAGTGTTGATCCCTGAACTATGCAGGACCATCAAATAAGAGGTCAGTCAGCCAAAGCTCAAGGTGCCCCTGGCAACCTCTGGAGGAACCCTAGTTGAGGATGGCCGCCTTAGACATTCCCTCTGTTTATCAAGCCCTGATGAAAAGGGTGTCCTAGAGGCTGAAAAGAGTCGGCTATACAAGCAAATTCTGCTTGAACTTTATATTTGAAATAACATTTTTTGGACTTTAATACTCTGATGAGGCGCTCCAGTTCTTATCTCTTTTTTGAGATTTAGGAAGAATATGAACACTGTGTGAGCTGAACAGTAAGCATAGACCAGTTCAAGTAGGTTGAGCCTCTACAAGAAACAGTAATGTATTTTTCAAATGTTATTAGTATTGGGTTGGCAGGGTAACTAGAGCAGTAGGCAAAGGTCAATGCACAAGTAGGATGAGACCTTCAATCCAAAATTTGTACAAGGAATAGTAATATATTTTTCAGATTTTGATCCTGGCAGGAGCGCTGGGTTAGTAAGATAACTAGAGCAGCAGGCAGAAACGGACCGTACTCCTCTACAGGTGCAAGTGTTCTGAAGCTCTCCTACAAAAATGTTCACATTTGTAATCATAAGATACATGGCTCCTCTCTTACACAATCTCCAAATGCCCCTTTGTGGTTCAACATGAATCTGGCAGAGCTCGCTAAGCTTCCTGATGTACCATGCTGGGCTTAAGTATGCTCATCAGCTGTTTTCTTCCAGGACATTTAAATCATTTTCAGCACTGAGAGCTGAACTCAGCATTCCTAACACTTATTTTTTCCCTTATGTACAACATCATCATGCAGTAGCAGCCCAGTTTGGATAGGAGGATGTCCTACTTCAGCCATTGGAACTGGAAACTCTGTTATTCGAAAAGGATTATTCTAAGTTGGTTTCTAAATTTTATTCCTTGGAATTAGCACTAATGCACGAGCGGCCCCAGTGTGAAAGGGGTCTTACTATCCTCATCTAGACAAGATTAAAGCTCAATGGCAGATGACTATACCAGTATTGCAAGATGACTCTTGGGTGGAAGTGTTGGGGAACCAGCTTTCTGGGGTCAGAACAGTCAGGAATAAGGTGATAGATTGTACAAAATTGGTAGATTGGATTCCCCAAAATGCTATAGGTGCCACGTTGCCACTGGAGACTTTTTCACATGATATGGGATTGCCCAGGTATGCGGCGGCTTTGGTCTATGATTACTAATTTTACAGAAGAGAAGTTAGCCTTTCCCAATATATGCACCCCCCTTTGATGACTCCTAGGAGACCTTGAGGATGAGGGCCTTCGTGATTCCCAAAAAACTTTGCTGAGGTTCCTCTTCTTTGATGCTAAAAAAGCTATTGCTTTACAGTGGAAGAAACCAGACCTTCCTAGCTTGCAAATGTGTGGATCAATGTAATAAACAAAGCCCTACCTATGTACAAAATGACTTACACCACGAGGGGTTGTCCAAAAAGATGCAATAGAATTTGGTCGAGTTGGACTTCTGCAGTCTCAGACAACATAGAGGTGGAGGTTGATTTATATTCTGTTGCCTTAGTGGTCCTGGTCAAGCTATGTAAGTTTTGTGCCTTATTATTTTACCTATACTGGCTACATTTCCATTTTGCACCTTATGTTGTGAATTCACCAGCTGTTTTCTGTTGGAGTTGTGCTTAAGACAGGCTTTGCAAACGATGTTTATGTGTCTATGTACGAAATTGCCCTTATATCTGTATGTATTGCTGGTCTGTAATTGTATATGTACCCTGTTCAGTTTTTCTCAGTTTTGTTGACTGAAAAATGAATAAAACTACATTAAAAAAAAAAAAAGAAAACCATAGCAGCCCACAAGTAGGACAAGATCTTCATTCCAAAATTTTTACTAGAAAAAGTAATTATATTTGTAACAGAACCCGATTCCACACACTCTGCTTGAGTGCTTCTGTCAGTACACCGCATCCTCCAGTTGGAACTTCGATATCAGATATTATAGCGGATCGTACAAGACTAGCCGACAATAGCTTGTCTGAACACATGGAACATTTTATTTGAAACTCAGACACATACTTTTATATCCCACAGGAGGACAGCCCCTCCTGATCATATTACCCTAACAATACAAACTGTAACCAGAAACATAATTAACATGAGCTAATTAACTTGTCATTTAACCAGCCTAGGTGACTCAATGCCCACCCAGACAATGTTGTGATTAATCAGATACCCCCACTTCAGGTCAGACTTGCCGGCATGAAACTCCCAAAGTACAATACACATTATTATAAGTATAAACACAACCCACAAGAGTTTGCTAGCAGAGACAAACATTATTCCAATTAGCACAATTAACAATACAAACAGTGATCTTCCTCAGCCTAGTAGGCAACAGACTATAGCAGGAGACCTCAGTAGCAGACTGTCCATCTCCAACATTGAAGACCATGGAATCCACATCTAAGCAATGTTTTGATTAATCAGGAATTGCAGGCGGCATGGCAATAGTCTGCAACAGGCTATGAGGCAAAAGCTCATACAATGTCCCATTTGAAGTAATCCAAACGACATTCGCAGTGTCATCATTTTCTCGATCACCCTGTGCCCCTAATAGACACAGGGTGACTTACACATAAGAGGGACATGGGGATCTGAAACAAGGGTTTCCCAACCTCTCCAATGGAAGCTGGGTTCCATGGCCCCCCCGCCCAAAGAGCCTCTCATCACAATATTCTTCAGATTTTGTTCCTGGTGGGAGTCCTGGTGTGGCAAGGTAACTAGAGCAGTAGGCATAGGTCGGTGCACAAGTAGGGTGAACACCTCATTAAAAAATTGTATAAGGAATTGTAATTATATTCTTCAGAGTTTGGGCCTGGCAGTAGGTAGAAGCCTTGGGGTGGCATGATAACTAGTACACACATATGGTGAGGCGCTCATTCCAAAAACTGTCCCAGGAATAGTAATACAGTATATTCTTGCAAAAGATTTTGGTCCTGGTAGGTCCTGGTAGGCAAGGTAACTAGAGCAGTAGGCATATCCTGGTGCACAAGCAGGGCCAGGTCCTCATTTCAAAAATTGTACAAGGAATAGTAAAATATTCTTCAGATTTTGGGTCTGGTAGGAGCCTTAGGGTGGCAGGATAGAGCAGTAAGCAGTAGCGTGAGGCAATCATTCCAAAAAATTGCACAGAGAATTATATTCTTCAGATGTTGGGCCAGCAGTAGCCCTGAGTTGGCAAGGTACCAGGGAAAGCAAGATTTTGCTCAGAGTTTGGCCCTGGCAAGGTAACTCAAGCAGTAGGTGCATACTTAGATGCCATAGTTGAAAAGTGTCAAAGCCAAGTTACATTTTTTGCTTGCTGGTTAAGGTTGACATCTATGAGGACAGATGTTCAGATCACATTTGAGTTATCAATGCCCTTAGGTGTTGATCCATGTGTACAGTGCAGTGACTCTGTTTAAGGTTGCAAGCTTTCTATGGTTAACAGGATTATGGAGGGCATATATTAAAAGGTTTAAAATAAAGTCTATAAAAAATAGATAAAATAAGAAATGATTTATATCGATCAATGTATATCATTCTTGTACTTTTATAGGATGTCACCTATGCCGCTGTGAAATGCAGAAAAGCACCATAATAAAGAAGACCTCTGCTGATCTCTAATGACCAGATAGCATCACCCTATTATAATATTTTAAAGACTAACCCTTGTTTGGGGAATAAATTTACTTTCATTGTTGCTATTATGTACATATTTATTATGCTAACAGTGCTGATGTATTCCACTGTGCTTTGCCTAAAACTGCATCTGTTCTTGGACCCACTAAAGCAGATCCATGTGTTAAAACTTTTTTTTTTTATAAGGCCAGAGATTTTTTTTACCAGGTCACTTCCTTAGTACTGTAGCTGGTGTTAAATACAGAAAGGAGGAGAGGAGATGAGAAGAAAAGAGGAGAGGAGAGAAAAGGAGAGGAGAAGAGAGGCGAAGAGGAGAGGAGGAGAAGAAAAGGGGAGAAGAGAAGAGAATAGAAGGGGAGAGGGAAGGGAAGTGAAGGGAAGGGAGAGGAGAAAAGAGTTTTTATTTTCTCGCTATAGATCTATGTTAGAGAAAAACTGTCATTATAATGTAGCACCCTCTAGGTAGGTAGGTGCTAAAAGGTGGGATATTTTGTAGGACAGGTAAATTTAGGCAGGTCTGGCTGGCAGCCAGGCCTGTTTGTTTTGATCTGTTCTGGCCTGGGAGTGACTCAGGGTAGAGGCTGGTGACTCACAGGCAGCATCACTGAGACCTCCCTCTTCTTTCTAGAGTTTGCTGGAAAGTTCTGGAAAAATAGAAGGAAAGGAGAGGTGGCACTGCCTGGGGTGTTTTAGGGAGCCCTGACCAATCCCCAACCTGGATTGGTAGGGGGCAGGCCTCCTTAAATACCCAGGGTTAGACCAGGTGGGGAGAAGTTTTGGGTGGAAGAGCTGGAGGGAAAGAGTGCAGAGGCTGTCCGGGCCTTTGAGGGAGCTCCCCAGTCTAGGGGGATTGCCTTGGGCCTGGGCCCAGGTGCAGTCTGGACCACTTTCAGGAACACATGAATTGGTCCTGGACCGGAGGCACAAGAGAGAGCAAGGAGAGGACAGCAGGAGAGAGCACTGCTAAGAAACTCCAGGGAAGACAACTGGTCACAGCCAGGAGGGCTGGTGAGTGAGGCACAGTCAGAAGGACTGGGGAGACATGCCTGAGAGGACTGGGAGTTTGCAGTCTGAGATGGGTGCAGAACCAGAAGTGTGGACTGTGGTGGAAGGGCAATGGAAAGAGGCAGCTGCAGCCAGGAGGGCTGACAGGGCCTGAAGAGGGCCTAACTAGGATCAGTAGCTGTAGTAGGGCAGCTAGCACAAGGACTTTTCTGATACACCATTGGGGCCCATGGCCCCAGCCTGAAAAAAGCATTTGCTGAGGCCTGGCTGAATCAGTGTCAGACCTAACCAACAAATATTGCTAACTGTTCCTGGGGAATCAAGTGATGTTCTGGAGGTGGCTAGAAGTAACAGTCTGCAGCAAGTGATGTTCTGGTGGAGTGAGGAGTGATGAGCTTCAAGAAAGTTGTGCAGGAGAAAGCTGAAGGAGTATGTACAGGGAGTGTTCATAGTTGTCCCAAAACCAATTGTTGTTCTTTTATCCATGGTGGGCATTCCATAGCTCCCATCCCCTTCCAAGTTATACCCCTTAATAAAACAAAAAAAACTAAGTTCACTGACTGCTTTATGTCTCGGAGTGCCTGAGAGTGAATGCTGGGCTGGGCAGGGTGACAGACACACCACAATTCTCAGCAGCCCATATGGAGGTACCACTACAATAAAATATAGGTGGGGGGGTGTAGCATAAACAGTATTTATTGTGAGTGTAACTTCCTCCAGCATCTTGGGTGTTTGAACAACAATCATTACGTTTGACATGCAAGTTTGAGTATCAAAGTCAACATATCCCTTTAAAGTAAACACGCATACTCATTATCAGAGATAAAAAGAAAGTGAAATAAATCCACGACCACTTAAATAGTAAACATGTCATTTCTTAGAGCCTCATTAATTATTACATTATTCTACATAAGCAAGGTAAAGTTTGAAACCAGTAAGAGAGGAATAAAGAAAGAAAATTAAAAAGCATGAAAGGGGATGGGAAAAAAAGAGAAAAAAAAAAAGGGAAAAAGCGGCGAGGAAACAGTGTAAGGAATCGGCAGGTTCCCCACCCTGCTTCCTTGCCCTTTTTTCCTTTTTTTTTTTTTCTTTTTTTGCCATCCCCTTCCATGCTTTTTCATTTTCATTTTTCCCATCTTGACATGCCACACCCAAGTGTATTGTGGTATTCGTTGATTTCAAGAAAGCAGATGACATAACCACTTCAGCTCCAGAAGATTCTACCCCCGTTATGACCAGGGCATAGTTTGCTATTCGCCACTGTGTTATTTTAACTGGCAATAGCGGTCATGCAATGCTGTACCTATATTAAATTGATATATTTTTTTCACACAAATAGCGCTCTCTTTTGGTGGTATTTGATCACCACTGGGTTTTTTCATTTTTTGTGCTATAATTTAAAAAAAACATTCAAAATAAACTATTTTTTTTCTGTTATAAAGCATATCCAATAAAAAAAAAAAAATCAAATTTCTCCTTAAATCTAGGACAAAATGTATTCTGCTACATATTTTTGGTAAAAAAAAAAAACAAAAAACCCAAATAAGTGTATATTACCTGGTTTGTGTGAAAGTTATAGTGCCTACAAACTATGATATATATTGGAATGCTTATTTATGTATTTATTTATTCTTGTAATTAGGGTTGCACCAATACCGAGTATTTGCACAAGTATCGGTACTTGTGCAAATGCACCGATACCTGAAACTGATACTTTCAGGCTCGGCTTTTAAGCTGTCAGTGGGTCTCCCCAGTGTTAAAGAAGTCCGGTAATTGGAGCTGTCAAAAAAAAAGCAGCCGGCAATGTTTATTAACAACATTGCTCAGCCCTGAAGCACTGAAATAAAAAGAAACATTGTTTCTTTTTGTATTTTTCTGTTTCTTCATCTGCAGATCAAAGGGATGAACAAAAGTTCCTCTGTTTAACCCCTTAATAACCATTAATTTACTTTAATCAGCCTTAATTAGTTCCCTATTTTCCTCCATTTAATTATTATTTTCCTGTTTTTTTTCTTTTGTTCATGTCTATTTTTTATAAACGATAAACAATTAAAACTTTTTTTTGTTTGCTTTGTTAGTGAATATTTTCACACATATATAAAATAACATATATTTAAATCATTTCACATTGAAAAAGCGCTAAATTAAAAAAAAATCTATTTATTTAAACTGTAAATAACTTTTTAATGCTTTCTACCATTGCTGACAGCTGACGTTAAAAACAAAACAGTTGCGGTAGGTATCGGTAATTGGTATCGGCGAGTACTAAAACAAAAGTATCGGTACTTGTACTCATTGTAAAAAAAAAAATGGTATCGGTGCATCCCTACTTGTAATGGCAGTAATCAGCAACTAATAGTGGGACTGTGATAGTGCGGTGAGCAATCTGACACTAACTGATCCTGGGGGGGGGACTGACTAACTGCCACGGACATCATCAGTGACACTAATACAGAGATCAGTGATAATACTATACACTGTCACTGTACTAATGACACTGGCTGGGAAGGAGTTAACATTTAGGGGCAATCAAGGGGTTAAATGTGCGCCTAACAATGTTTAGTGTGTGTTCTGTGTGCTGATTTTTACTGAGCGAAGTGCATGGAGGGACAAAAAATGCACATCACTGCTGTCTGTAGAGAGCCCTGTGTTGTTTACTTACACAGTGCTCTCTTCTGCCATTCGGTCAGCAGATCAGTGAGTTCTGACCATAAATCATTGATTTATGGCCGGAACACACTGATCGGCACATGCTCACCCTACCTGGAGATAAGAAATCATGTACATGTAATTAATGTACATTCACATGATCCAGAGAAGCAGAGCCATCCTGCCGCAGTATAAGTGTAGCTGGCGGTTCTGAACCGGTTAAGAAAAATATTGTTTGAATATGGGTGTATCAATGAAAACCCACCAAGACATCAATGCTTGTTGAAAATTATTCAGATTTGTCATTATCCCGCGCAATCATATGTTCCATTCATATAAGATCGTTCGGAGCCTCAAACCACTTCACCGGAGTAGGGACAACCGGGGACTTCCAGCGCCGTGGGATGACTCGCCTGGCAGCTACTAAAAGAGGTCCCAAAGTGGAATGTTTCACCACTTTCACCGTTTTCAGAATCAGAGATAGCAAGGCTGCTTGTTTCTATGATTTGTGAGGTCACAGTCATTATATAACTCAAAACTTGTGTCCTAGAGTCGTTCAATAGGAGGGCAACTCCACCAAGTGTAGAGGAAAGTACTCACTGCTCTCACCATACCCGGAATCAGAGGTGGCAAAGAGAGGAGAGCTTTTATTGTCTCTGTTTTCATCTTCAGCCCCAGAAGGATTTACCCCCTTAATGACCAGGTCATATTTGGCACTGCGTCTCTTTAACTGACAATTGTGCAGTCAGGCAATGCTGTACCCAAACAAAATTGATGTCCTTTTATCCCCCGAAATAGAACTTTCTTTTGGTGGTATTTGATCACCTCTGCGGTTTTTAATTTTTGCGCTATAAACAAGAAAATACAATTTTTAAAAACACTATATTTGTTACTTTTTGCTATAATAAATACCCCCCCCCTCCCAAAAAAATTGTGTTCATCAGTTTAGGCCAATATATATTCTGCTACACATTTTTGGTTAAAAAAAAGCGCAATAAGCAAATATTGATTGGTTTGCACAAAGGTTATAGCATCTACAAAATAGGGAATATTTTTTAATAAGTTTTATTATTATTTTTTTTAATAGTAATGGCGGAGATCTAAGAACCGTCAGAAGAGGAGAAGCGTCACACAGCGGGAGCCTCCCTCCATGCAATCATGGATGCGGAGTGGCCCGAAAAGAAGATGAAGACAAGAAGATGAAGAGAAGAAGATGAAGAGAAAAAGATAAAGAAAAAGATGAAGAGAGAAGCGTTACACAGCGGGAGTTTCCCTCCATGCCATCATGGATGCGAAGCGGCCCGAGGAGAAGAAGATAAGAAGACGCCGCGGAGAAGATGCCGGACGAGAACACCGGAGGAAGAACCAAAAGAACCAGAAGAACCAGAAGATGGAGGAAGAAACCGAAGGAAGATAGAAGATAGAAGAAAGAAGATAGAAGATAGAAGAAATAAGAAGCATTTAAATAAAGGAATTGTCAAAAACTGTCTCTTGTCATTTTTAACATTTTTGACAGTTTTTTTGTGAAATGGTAGGGGCACTTTTGTACCCCCTTACCATTTCACACGGGGGGGGCGGGATCTGGGGGTCCCCTTTTTAAAGGGGCTTCCAAATTCTGATAAGCCCCCCCGCCCGCAGACCCCCACAACCACCGGCCAAGGGTTGTGGGGATGAGGCCCTTGTCCCCATCAACATGGGGACAAGGTGTTTTGGGGGGCTACCCCAAACTACCCTCCCAATGTTGAGGGCATGTGGCCTGGTACGGTTCAGGAGGGGGGGCGCTCTCTCGTCCCCCCTCTTTTCCTACGGACTGCCAGGTTGTGTGCTCGGATAAGGGTCTGGTATGGATTTTTGGGGGGACCCCACGCCGTTTTTTTTTTAATTTTGGCGCGGGGTTCCCCTTAAAATCCATACCAGACCTGAAGAGTCTGGTATAGATTTTGAGGGGGACCCCACGCCATTTTTTTTTTTTTAATTTTGGCCGGGGTTCCCCTTAATATTCATACCAGACCTGAAGGGCCTGGTATGGAATTTAGGGGGACCCCCCACGTCCTTTTTTTTTTAAATTTTGGTTCGGGGTTCCCCTGTGGGGAATTCCCATGCTGTTTTTATCAATGAACTTTTATGTGTATTGTCGAACCGGCAATTCATTAATAGCCGCGAGTAGTTTTAAATGACTTTTTTTTCTATGAAATGTCATTTTGCTGTCAGACTGTTCTAAACACAGGAAACATGCGCCCCTTTACAGGCATACTATAGACACCCCCCAGGTACGAAATTTAAAGGGATATTACACTTTTATTGTTTCACTTTAAGCATTATTAAAATCACTGCTTCCGAAAAAACGTCTGTTTTTAAAACTTTTTTTTGCATTGATCCATGTCCCCTGGGGCAGGACCCAAGTCCCCAAACACTTTTTATGACAATAACTTGCATATAAGCCTTTAAAATTAGCACTTTTGATTATTCATGTTCGTGTCCCATAGACTTTAACGGTGTTCGCGTGTTTGAACAAATTTTTTGCCTGTTCGCAAGTTCTGGTGCAAACCGAACAGAGGGGTGTTCGGCTCATCCCTAATCTCCATTCTGTCTCTGTCTGGAGAGATTGCGGGTGCCGAGCAGACATCGTGGCTGCTGGGCATGTGCAGTAGCTCCAACATCACGCCCCCTATACCCCTTAAAGTGCCCGCCGTACAGCTACAGTGATTCTGCAGGGGAGTCAACCTGCCGCCATCAAACAATGGCGGCTGGTTGGCGAGTGGTTAAAGGTAAAGATTGTAACTATAAATCAGTGGTGGTCAACTTTCTTTCTTAATACAGAAGATGGTCAGAGACTGTAAACATGATACAGGGGATGGTCTGAGACTGTAAACATGATACAGGAGATGGTCAGAGACTGTAAACATGATACAGGAGATGATCAGAGTCTGTGATACAGGAAATGGTCAGAGACTGCAGACATACTACAGGAGATGGTCAGAGACTGCCGACATACTACAGGAGATGGTCAGGGACTGCGAACATGATACAGGAGAAGGTCAGAGACTGCAGACATACTACAGGAGATGTCAGGGACTACGGACATACTACAGGAGATGGTCAGAGACTGTGAACATGATACAGGAGATGCTCAAAGACTGCAGACATACTACAGGAGATGTCAGGGACTACGAACATACTACAGGAGATGGTCAGAGACTGTGAACATGATACAGGAGATGGTCAGAGACTGCAGACATGATACAAAAGATGCCCAGAGACTGTGAACATGATACAGGAGATGGTCAAAGACTGCAGACATACTACAGGAGATGGTCAGGGATTGTGAACATACTACAGGAGATGGTCAGAGACTGCAGACATACTACAGGAGATGGTGAGAGACTGTGAACATGATACAGGAGATAGTCAGAGTCAATGTGTTCACATGGTAGGTACTGTTCCAATTACAGCCCATCTGTACCATGTGATTAGCTCTGGCCAATCACAGCTAATCACAACAAAACAAAAAAAAATACTGATCACTTCCCAGAGTACTACAATGTTAATGGTAACATTATATTGCTCTGGTCAAAGTGTGTTTAAAGAAAACATTACCACAGGGAGGGAGAGAGTATGGTGGGCAGTAAGGAGAATCAGTTCCTGCCATACAGTGTTTACATAGGGTTAAGAACCCTCTCACCAGTCCTGTACTTCAACATTGAATGCCAATGAAGGAGGGGCCCGTCATGGATCGATGATTTGAGCTCTTGCAAACCCGCACAATGAATGATGGTGATGCTGAAGATGATCAGCCAACCCGCTTGCTTTCTTTGGAGCATGCTGGAACGGACGAGCGGCAGTTGCAGCAATGTCCCCTTACTGCTGGCAGTGGTGCTACACAGGCCATGCTCCTAGCAGAGACCCTGATCAGTTGGGAGTGCTACCCCAAAGGTGTGTACTCGTCCACGTCCTGTTGTCAACTGCCTCAAACTTTCCCGGGCAGTGCACTAAGAATCCCTCCACTCCTCCCTCCAGTGCCGTGGCCTCCTGGGTACTGTAGTCTTTTCCAGCATTAGAGCAATACCTCCAATCTACAACAGAAATACATCTCCCATAATCCTCTTCAGCAGCACTTCTTCCCCTACAACCCCATGCTGCCCAATGGAGGGAGGGCATATAATACTCATAGAGAGATAGCAGACAGGCTTGTATGAGCCTGTAATTCTACATTACCAGTCTTAGACATTTTTAAAGGGGCCAATCCAACAGTACCTGGCGCTACATATAAAAAAAGTATTTCCCTTTTTGTCATTGCATTAACAAATTGGATTTAAGAATTTGGGTTTGCACAAAATGACAAATATTCTGGCTGATAAAACAGTTCACATACTTAACATACATTTCTAAAGTGTATAAGTGTATTTAGCGGTTTTGTTAAAATACAACTTAAAATATGAAACCCACTTGTTTGCTATTAGTCACTACATTCTGCTCATACCCATAGACCTTTGCAGGAACTTATTATGTAGAAACCAAGATGAGAGAGAGAATACATGTCTGACTTGAAGCATATTTTTCCAGAAAAGAAAGCTTTTTTAAACATTTTAGCTGGTTAGCCTCAACCTCAAAGCTAACTATTACCATCTCTATACACATGCCACGTATCTGTGTGGTCTGTTCATTGGTCTGAGCTCTCAGAATTGGGCACTGAAATGGAAAATGACCCAGACACACCATTTACCCAACCTGCAAATTAGGTTTGGTGCATTAACAACATCTCAGCAGTTTGTTGAAAGGTTTTGAACACAAAACAAGTTTTCTGGTTCACTGGACTCACAACCTGCCATAGTAGACCTCGCTAACCTCTAGAAGCCATATCAAGATGAATCTCCTACTTTTATTTGTGTTGGTTTTTTGGTACCTTCCAACAGGTGAGTCATCAGTTATGTCCTCCTTGGATCATTCTAATTACTAAATAAATGATGTTAAGGCATTAGAATTTTTTACAGGAAGGGCAAGAATGAGCAAAACTTATTAGGAAGCAAAGGTTTCAAGGAGCCCATTTTGTGGGCTTAAAATGATAAAGGTCCTCACTGGAATACCATCACCAACTTCTGTCCTACCATCCTCTAGTTGTAGACATGGTATTTGCCATGATTCCTGTGCTGGAATGATAGGCTGTTCGGGCGGAGGCAACCAATCAGTAACTCTGCCTGCACATTGATCCCACAACTTGCCAAAGCTCAATCTTGCACAACAGAAAAGAGGAATCAGCACCACAGAACTATCTGGACAATTGTGAGTCACAATTAAGAATGCTGCTGCTCAGTCCTTGTAGAATACTAGTAGATAATGCAATAAATAAGTTTATCCACAATTGTATTCAAAATTTGTAGCAAATATATATTAATTCTAGAAAAGATTCTAAAATCTCAGCCCTTCACTGGGACAATCTACCCCTCCTATTATTTCTGGAGTATCTTAAATAATATTCATAATATGTGAAATAGAGTGTAACTGAAAACTCTCTATATAATAATCTAAATAAAGTGCAAAAGCTTATTCACTGAATAAATGTCCATAATAACACAACATTCAATGTGTTGAAAACAATACTCTCAAGTCCGTGGACAATAGTGTGTGTGAAAAAATGCAAAAAACTATTAATTACCATATGATAAACAAATAAAAAATGACAATGAAAAATAAGTGTATAAAACTAAACGACTGAATTTATATACACCTAATCTTTAAACTGTGCAAGACCATATATGTGTCATAATTATGTGTTGACTTTTTTTTTTTTTTTGTATATATATGGTTAATTATTGAAATATTTTCTTAAAACAAAAATTTCTTAATATCCCCCAAAGTGCAACCATGCAAAACAAAGTCCAAAAAATTCCTGAAATCCAAATCCCAATTCTCAATCAAAAAGGCTGAAACAACGTGATCCAACACTTCTTAAATTCAGATGGCTAATGTGCTCCTTTCATCCGAAAAGTTCTAAAGTGACTCACCAACAGTTGTGGCTGGAAAAATTATAAACCAGCAAATAAGCACTTTATTTAGATTATTATATAGAGAATTTTCAGTTTCACTCTATTTCACATATTATGAATATTATTTAAGTCACTCCACATATAAGAGGAGGGGTAGATTGTTCCAGTCAAGGGCTGAGATTTTTGAATCACATAAAGTCCATCTTTTCTAGAACTAATATATATTTGGTACAAATTGTGATAAATTGTGGATATTCCAGAGCTTTGCGCTGCAAACTTATTTATTACAAAGCTCAATCTTGGCACTACAACCCAAAAGGAACCTGAAGCTTGAGAAAGGTAAATATTCCAGTAGCATTTTTTAGTGTAGAAGGTGATGAAATATTGGTGAACGTACTATAACATTTTGGTCCTCTTTAATTTTTAAATAATTTTATGAGAGGTTGGTGTGTCACATGCAATTTTCTTTAATAATGTGTTTTACAGTGGGGTAATACATGTTTTATCCTTGGCGGTAGAAATTTTTTATGATGATTTCAATTAATATACTGGCATAGGGTAAATTAGCAATAATATAAGTAATATAAAGGACATAACAAAAAGAAAAGACAAATGAGACATTTCTTACCTTGGGTGTTGTAGAGCCTCTCTTGGTCAAGATCTTTGCTTAGAAGGTCTTATGAAGACCGACTTCAGCTTGTAAAGGAGTTGTATAGACTGTTAGCTTTCAGGGCATTTGCAAGACTTTCAGAGAGCTTCAAGTCTTTTTCATGAAACCTAAAAAAGGGATGTGTGTGTGTATATATATATATATATATATATATATATATATATATATATAAAATGCACTATATTGCCAAAAGTATTGGGACACCTACCTTTTCACGCACATGAACTTTAATGACATCCCAGTCTTAGCCCATAGGGTTCAATATTGAGTTGGCCCACCATTTGCAGCTATAACAGCTTCAACTCTTCTGGGGTGGCTGTTCACAAGGTTTAGGAGTGTGTCTATGGGAATTTTTGACCATTCTTCTAAAAGCGCATTTGTGAGGTCAGGCACTGATGTTGGACGAGAAGGCCTGGCTCGCATTCTCTGCTCTAATTCATCCAAAAGGAAGTTTTTTTATCGGGTTAAGATCAGGACTCTGTGCAGGCCAGTCAAGTTCCTCCACCCCAAACTCATCCATGTCTTTTAGGACCTTGCTCTGTGTACTGGTGCACAGTCATGTTGGAACAGGAAGGGGCCATGTGCGTGCAAAGGCAGGCGTTTCAATACTTTTGGCAATATAATGTGTGTACGTATATATATATATATATATATATATATACAGGGGCGGACTGACCATTCGGTCGATCGGACGCCGACCGAGGGCCCGCAGCCAGTAGGGGGCCCGGGAGACATGCTCGTCGGATCTAGGGGTATGCTGCTGGGCGTGCTGCAGTGGAGCCGTTCTGCCGACTGCCGCGGGGGGGGGGGGGGGGGGGGGTGCGGGGGGATGAGGCGGGCATCTCCTCTTTCAGTTTGGGATGCAGTGGGGAGAGTGGGAGGCGGCGATCAGCAGCTTTATGGTGCTTGCAGCATCTCCCGGGGACTTGTATTTCTCCTCCAGATTGTAGAGTGGAAAGGGGAGGGGCCTCTGACCCGGGCAGCTACAAGTTTCACTCTCTGCTTGTACGCTGTTGCCGACTGCTGCCCGGGTCAGAGGCCCCTCCCCTATCCACTGTACAGAATTAGAAGGAGGACTACAAGCCCCAGTGAGATCCACAGGCACCATAGAACTGCCGATCGCCACCTCCCACCTCCCCCTTGGGTTGGAGGTGCACAGCCAGGTACAGGGGAACCTCTGGGGGGGTTAAGTCTGGGGACCCTGATGTATGGGGGGTTCTCTGGGGACCCTGATGTATGGGGGGTTCTCTGGGGACCCTGATGTATGGGGGGTTCTCTGGGGACCCTGATGTATGGGGGGTTCTCTGGGGACCCTGATGTATGGGGGCTCTCTGGGGACCCTGATGTAAGGGGAGGTTCTCTGGGGACCCTGATGTATGGGGGGCTCTCTGGGGACCCTGATGTATGGGGGCTCTCTGGGGACCCTGATGTAAGGGGAGGTTCTCTGGGGACCCTGATGTATGGGGGGCTCTCTGGGGACCCTGATGTATGGGGGGCTCTCTGGGGACCCTGATGTATGGGGGGCTCTCTGGGGACCCTGATGTATGGGGGGCTCTCTGGGGACCCTGATGTATGGGGGGCTCTCTAGGGACCCTGATGTGTGGGGGGCTCTCTGGGGACCCTGATGTATGGGGGGCTCTCTAGGGACCCTGATGTATGGGGGGGGCTCTCTGGGGACCCTGATGTATGGGGGGCTCTCTGGGGACCCTGATGTATGGGGGGGCTCTCTGGGGACCCTGATGTATGGGGGGCTCTCTAGGGACCCTGATGTATGGGGGGCTCTCTGGGGACCCTGATGTATGGGGGGCTCTCTAGGGACCCTGATGTATGGAGGGGGCTCTCTGGGGACCCTGATGTATGGAGGGGGCTCTCTGGGGACCCTGATGTATGGGGGGCTCTCTGGGGACCCTGATGTATGGGGGGGCTCTCTGGGGACCCTGATGTATGGGGGGCTCTCTGGGGACCCTGATGTATAGGGGGGCTCTCTGGGGACCCTGATGTATGGGGGCTCTCTGGGGACCCTGATGTATGGGGGGCTCTCTGGGGACCCTGATGTATGGGGGGGCTCTCTGGGGACCCTGATGTATGGGGGGGCTCTCTGGGGACCCTGATGTATGGGGGGGCTCTCTGGGGACCCTGATTTATGGGGGGCTCTCTGGGGACCCTGATTTATGGGGGGCTCTCTGGGGACCCTGATGTATGGGGGGGCTCTCTGGGGACCCTGATGTATGGGGGGGCTCTCTGGGGACCCTGATGTATGGGGGGAGGCTCTCTGGGGACCCTGATGTAAGGAGGAGGCTCTCTGGGGACCCTAATGTAAGGACGAGGCTCTCTGGGGACCCTGATGTATGGGGGAAGGCTCTCTGGGGACCCTGATGTATGGGGGGAGGCTCTCTGGGGACCCTGATGTATGGGGGGCTCTCTGGGGACCCTGATGTAAGGACGAGGCTCTCTGGGGACCCTAATGTAAGGACGAGGCTCTCTGGGGACCCTGATGTAAGGAGGAGGCTCTCTGGGGACCCTGATGTTTGGGGGGGCTCTCTGGAGACCCTGATGTGTGGGGGGGCTCTCTGGGGACCCTGATGTATGGGGGGGCTCTCTGGGGACCCAGATCTTTGGGGGGCTTTCTGGGGACCCAGATCTATGGGGGGCTCTCTGGGACCCTGATGTATAGGGGGGCTCTCTGGGGAGTTGACCTTGATGTATGGGGGGGCTCTCTGGAGACCTTGATGTATGGGGGGGCTCTCTGGGGACCTTGATGTATGGGGGGGCTCTCTGGGGACCTTGATGTATAGGGGGGCTCTCTGGGGACCCTGATGTAAGGAGGGGGCTCTCTGGGGACCTTGATGTAAGGAGGGGGCTCTCTGGGGACCTTGATGTAAGGAGGGGGCTCTCTGGGGACCCTGATGTAAGGAGGGGGCTCTCTGGGGACCCTGATGTAAGGAGGGGACTCTCTGGGAACCCTGATGTAAGGAGGAGGCTCTCTGGGGACCCTGATGTAAGGAGGAGGCTCTCTGGGGACCCTGATGTTTGGGGGGGCTCTCTGGAGACCCTGATGTATGGGGGGCTCTCTGGAGACCCTGATGTATGGGGGGGGCTCTCTGGGGACCCAGATCTATTGGGGGCTCTCTGGGGACCCAGATCTATGGGGGGCTCTCTGGGGACCCAGATCTACGGGGGGCTCTCTGGGACCCTGATGCATGGGGGGGCTCTCTGGGGAGTGGACCCTGATGTATGTGGGGCTCTCTGGAGACCTTGATGTATGGGGGGGCTCTCTGGGGACCTTGATGTAAGGGGGGCTCTCTGAAGACCTTGATGTAAGGGGGGCTCTCTGAAGACCTTGATGTAAGGGGGGGCTCTCTGGGGACCCTGATGTATGGGGGGTTTCTCTGGGGACCCTGATGTAAGGAGGGGGCTCTCTGGGGACCTTGATGTAAGGAGGGGGCTCTCTGGGGACCCTGATGTAAGGAGGGGGCTCTCTGGGGACCCTGATGTAAGGAGGAGGCTCTCTGGGGACCCTGATGTAAGGAGGAGGCTCTCTGGGGACCCTGATGTAAGGGGAGGCTCTCTGGGGACCCTGATGTAAGGAGGAGGCTCTCTGGGGACCCTGATGTAAGGGGAGGTTCTCTGGGGACCCTGATGTAAGGGGAGGCTCTCTGGGGACCCTGATGTAAGGGGAGGCTCTCTGGGGACCCTGATGTAAGGGGAGGCTCTCTGGGGACCCTGATGTAAGGGGAGGCTCTCTGGGGACCCTGATGTAAGGGGAGGCTCTCTGGGGACTTGTTTACATAGGCAGACCACAGTTCTGCCTCTGTTGGAAACGATCGTCGGGGCCTGGCGGACATGGGGTCCTCCGGACCCGCTGGTTAGCTCTCGGTGTGTCCAATCACAGCGGCAGCAGGTCAAACAGCATGCAGACCCGCAAGTGCAGAATCAAGTACCTGTACATGATTCTGCTCACAGGAGACGCAGCCCTGCAGTAAATGTATGTGGTTAAAGTGAGTTTATTTTTCTTTCATCTTTAAACATTTATTTTGAACATGAAGTAGAGAAATTCTGTGACCAATGCATGTAATGTAGCAGTGCAATATATACGTGGGGCTTTGTGAGGGTGTGGCTTGTGTGTGGGTGGGTGGGGACTAAGGGGGCCCCATGAGCCCCTATTGCCCGGGGGCCCCATGAGTTGTCAGTCCGCCCCTGTATATATATATATATATATATATATGTATATGTGTGTGTGTATATACAAAATAGAACAGGAGAGCAGAGCACACAGTTATCAAACAGTGCAAAGTAATCTGGTCATCCCACTGGCCATATATAAAAGAAGTCAAAAAAATTATTGCACATAAAATTTATTGAACCAAATGTTCATACATATCGGAAGTATTCCATTATTAGGCCTCATGTACACTGCTGCTGCTAAACGGACGTTCAGAGGCAGTTGGATGCTTTTTTCAGTTGCCCCTGAACTCATCCAATGTCATCTTATGTGTACATGTACACAGGTTCGTTTAATGTCGTTTTTAGGCAGTTGCGTTTATTGGCATTTCTTTGAAGGCAAAAAAATTAGTTCAGACGCCGAATTTTCCATAGTTTCAGGCGCTAAACGCAGCTAAGCCCGATACCGACGTTTAGCCGCGTTTTCGTTTTTACATTACAAAACTTAAATGATAGCAAATGATGAAAAACCGCAAAAATTGAAAAAAAAAAACTTGTAATTGCTTGCAATGCTTCATAGACCATTTTATATACCCCTAAGGAGCCCATGATCCAATCCAATACACCACTAGCATTCCTGTTAGCCAAAGTAGAATTGGAATTTGACCCATATGTTGTTAGATTTGAACCAGATGACCCCACCATTGAGCTTGACCCCTGACTTGATCAAACATAGTTGCATGAAATTTCATTTCTGGCTTTTTTATTTGTTTATTTATTACCTAAATTTTTTTGAAATAAAATGAGAAAATTGTTAATGTAAATTTTGTGGTCCAGAATGTTGATATTTAGGGTTAGGGGGTTTCCCCCTGAAGAACAAGGTTAGGGTTAGGGTTTCCCATTAGGGTTAGGGGGTTAGGGTTTCCCCCTGAAGAACAGGGTTAGGGTTTCCCCCTGAAGAACAGGGTTAGGGTTTCCCCCTGAAGAACAAGGTTAGGTTTAGGGTTTCCCCTTGAAGAACAGGGTTAGGGTTAGGGGGTTAGGGTTATGGTTTCCCCCTGAAGAACAAGGTTAGGGTTTACCCCTGAAGAACAAGGTTAGGGTTAGGGTTTACCCCTGAAGAACAAGGTTAGGGTTAGGGTTTCCCCCTAAAGAAGGCATTCCTCTGGTGGCACACTCTTCCTCATGTTCGTGTCCATGCGTGTCAGACTGGGCCGAACTTTTTCAAGGAGAAGGTCAAAGGTGGCAATGGACATGCGAGTAAAATTAAAACATTTATCAGGAAAATTACACAGCTGTACATACATGTTGGAAAAATATCTTACAGACATGCGCTGCACAATCAATGGATGAGTCCAGTAATCTTTAACTCTGGTCCTCGCACGCAATTTCCGACGTCTTTCCAGCCTCATCAACAGCAACGTCAGAAGCATTTCCTCACATATGCTCATTATGGGATCCATAGTAAAAGCACTGAAATTGAGGTAGATACAAGGACACTGCTGCTCTCTCAGTTGCTGCTACTCACTCTGGTCTCACAGAATGACTGAAATAGTTAAACAATACTGTTTTTTGGGCTTTGGGAGGGTCTTATGATGTTATCTTAAATAAACGCTCCTAGACGTGAACACGACAAAACACCACTAAACGAGGCTAAACAGGCATTTTTAAAAGCCAGTTTCAAGCTGTCAAAAAAAACGTTTCCGGCTTACAAGTTCAAGCCTCTCATTAGATCTATACATCTAAATATTTGAATACATAGACATCAATTTACAGTAAATGTTTCAAAGGCACATTTGGAATCAATTATGTAATTAATCATCAATTAGAGCAATTCCAGTCCTTCTTTCATTAGTTTTCAATAGTGAAGAAATGGTTAACAGAACAGTTGCCTTCCCGACATTTCATCAGAAGCTTCCAATTATCAGCCTGTCAGAAATATATATGAATATAACACAACTTAATAACCATATAGAATCCCGTGTGATCGTTTCAAAAATACCTACATATATCAATTCCATAACTACCTAGTAAGATTATAAAAATATTACACATCCCCATTAGTAATTGATAAAATAAACAGATATAAATTCATATCTTTATTTAACCCTCTGGGGTGCAATGTATCCAGAAAAAGAATCCAATGCATCTCCCGTTTCCTTAAAAGTAGCTCTCGATTTCCACCTCTTCTATTTTTATTTATCCCTTCTACCACCACATATTTTAGTTGAGAAACCAAATGACCTTTTTCCACTAAGTGTCTTGCTAATGGCAACTGTACCAACTTGTCTCTAATTGAATATTTATGCCTTGCTATACAGTCTTTGACCTTCGGGGTAGTCTCACTGACATCAAAAATGACGATTGGCACGTATGATAGCCTTTAATCTGTATATCATATCCTCTATGTGGGTGAGATATACACTTCCCCTTCATCATAGAGTTAGATTGTATACAGGACAAGCATGGAAATTACACTATATTTTGTGGTCCTAAAAATGTGGTGATCGGATGAGAAGGACTATATTGGTCAGATTTGACCAATCTGTCCCTTAAAGTTTTACCCCTTCTATAGGAGGATAAGGGGAGAGTTTGGAATTCAGTTACATTTGAATAACCTTGGCACATGTTCACCAAATATGGAAAATTGTGCCCACCTGTCCACAGGCCTGGAAGAAAAAAAGGGAGGACCCCGGGATTATATTGGAGAGATGGTCCAGGACAAGATACCACAGGGAAAGCACCTTAAAACCTGTTTCCACAAAAACAACATTCATGACACCCTTATAAGTCCTTAGGGACCTCTATCAACGATTTGTATATGCTTAGCTGTTGCTTTATGTTATTTTATCTTTTGTACTTGTAACCTTGATGAAGAGGGCTTTTTAAAAAAAAAAAAATAAGTTGGTATTTTTTTTAAAGCGGTTGTAAAGTCACTAATCACAAATCCTGGAATCCCCTCTGTTACAGCACGATATACTGTGCAGCATATGTGTTTTTTTTTTAATTATGAGGCAAAATACCTTATTTTACAGACTGCTGTGTGGTCACGTGACCTCCCAGCGCTCTCGTTCTCCAATCTGAGGACTACAGTCGGAGGGGCCAAGATTTCACTCTTACGTCAACCGTGAGGAGAGGAGGAGAGCAGCAGGAGGCCATGTGAGTGCACAGTGTTGCTCTGAAAAAAAGTATTTTGCTGCATAATTTTAAAAACATACACTGCACAGTATATCTTGCTGTAACAGAGGGGATTCCAGGATTTACGATTTTACAGTCATAGCCTCAGAAGGGGAGGGGCGGGGATGAGATGGCTTACACACACACACACACACACACTCCCAAGCTGACAGGCAGGGAGGGAGGGGGAAAGGGAGAGACTGCGGGATGATGGAGGCACATAAACTGACCACGGTATCATGGATCATAAGCCATGATTACTGTGGTCAGCACACTAAGGGAGACACAGGAGCAGACATAATCAGTTAGGTATTTTACAGCATAGAAAGGGATAAATGACACTGCACAAGCACTATGCTGTATATCCTGCTTTAAAATAACAGGATCATTTTTAGGGTTACAACCACTTTAAGCTTGCTGTATCAAAAAAAAAAAAAAAAAACATTTTTGGGACAATTGACTACAGTAAAGCCCAAAACCCCACTAATCTAGCAGTAAAAACCCAAAGGAGTGTACAAACTTTACCCAATCTGTCCAAATCTTAAAAAAAAAAAGTTGACGTCACCTTTTAAAAAAAAGGACCGCTTAAGAAATAATATGGAGTACTAACGAAGTTGTCAATTAATGAATCCTTTCCTCAGGTGGGAATTGCAGAATTCAAGTATCATGACATGCCAATGGTGAGAACAGTACATATAGAAAGGGCTTGTGTGTCTGTTGCCCTCCCCTTATCTTAGCCTGATATAGATGTCAGAGACTGTTCTCTAGAAAATAAGTCTGCTGGGAATCTCTCTATGTTGTGTCTAAATATGATTTTTATCCCATATCAGGAGTGTTAAATGTTGAGCTGTGTGGAGAGAGAAGAGATGTGATTGGCACAGAAGGAGGAGATGTCACTCTACCTGTCGATTACACTGACATCACTACTGTCAGCTGGGTAGTTGGGCATAATGAAGAGGTTTTTGCTGTAACAAAGCCCAATTATGTTACAATTAAAGATGATCGGTATGAAGGACGGCTGAGCGTTGCAGTTGATGGATCCTTAATTACTGTATTTATTGGCTTATAACACTCACTTTTTCACCATGAAAATCGGGTGCAAATAGCGTATGCGTGTTATACGCCAATACTTCAATTTTAGCTGCCTCGGAGGGGACAGGGAGGGGGGCGGGACGAGTGCCGTCAGATTACATACAGTGAGAATCTCCTGTTTACTTGGTGGCCTCTGTAATAGGAAGTTCAGTCTCCTGGGCCGCCATTGGACCACTGTTCTATCATAGGAGATTCTCACTGTATGTAATCTGTCAGCGCTCATCCCACCCCTCTCCCTGTCCCCTCTAGGCTGCAGATGGGCATCGATCAGGTTGCACTGATGGCAATGGTGAGGCTGCTGCATTGATGCCAATGGTGAGGCTGCTGCATTGATGGCAATGGTGAGGCTGCTGCATTGATGACAATAGTGAGGCTGCTGCATTGATGACAATAGTGAGGCTGCAGATGGGCATTGAGCAGGCTGCATTGATGGCAATGGTGAGGCTGCAGATGGGCACTGACCCTTATTTTGCTTCAAAATTCCTTATTTATAATTTAAGTTTTTTTCCCTGAAACTTCCCTCTTAAAATGAATGTGCGTGTTATACGCCTGTGCGTGTTATACGCCGATAAATACGGTATGTTCAATGTAACTAACTACGATGAAGGAATTTATGAAGCATTTATAGAAACACAGCCATCAAGGCAATGTGTGCAGCGTTATCATCTCAGCATTTACAGTAAGTCATTGCTTTTATAAAAAAAATTATTGTGTTAGCATGCTGTTTATACAGGATGGTGCAACAATCATTCTCATACATTATAATGTGATTAATATTTCTGCCACAAGATGGTAGTGTTTAGTACTAACTTAATGCAATGTTTCACGGCTACGATACAATCCCCTGCCTTTGTGTTTCTCTTATTTTCTACAAAAAACAAAACAAAACAATAAAGGCTCAGCCATGTGCCCAGTATAATGTTTTTGGTAGAAGTCATATCTGCATCAGCTTTCCAACATATTGTAACTCCAGTAAGATTTCAAAGATAAATATAATACAAGATTATAATGATTATATATGTAGCAAACCGCAAGTGTAGAGTAGGCTGCTAGGCAAATTTAGTTTAGCTCCTCTGTAATCAGTGGAGCAGGGGTTGATTATTTAGGGCTTCATTGGATGCTATTCTGTTGCTTAAACACGGCTAATCACGTAGTAAAGAGCCTCCATCTCTACCGAGATCGGTGTAGCGGTGTGTCAGACTGACACGCCACTCCACAGATCGCAGGGCTGGACATCATATGACGCCCAGTCAGGATAACTGAATCACCACCCGGCCGTCATTTTGGTATAGGCCGGGCGAAGTGGTTAAGCATAGAAGCGAGGGTCACTTAACCTCTTCCGTCTTCCTCCTTCTTCCTCCCTGGAAACTGAGTAGCTCAGCGTGGGCCGACTTGCCCTGACAACAAGCACCCTGTCTCTATAAATGGGTCTCCCAAGCCACCACTCTCGCTGAATGTCCTTGAAACAGACCCAGACCTCACTTTCTGGCGTCCGTAATGGCAAGGTAATATAGAGATAGTCCCAGAGCGGGTCATCCTCCTACTCTCCCCAGGAGTTCTCCACAATGTCCATGATCTGGGTGGTCACATACGGGAAGTTCAGGCCTCACTCCAGCTCTACCCTTCTCTGCATCTCTCTCTGGAACTGGGAGAACCTAGGCAGTTCCCTGGGATTTCCTCTTCCAGAAAAGACGCAAGCATCCTGGGCCCTCATGACCCACTGACGGTAGGTGGGCGCTCTGGTCTGGGTAGTGGAAAGCCTGTTCAAAAAGAGCTGTCTGCTACTTTTCCAGGTTCATTCGGCTTGCTCAAATCTTGCTGCTGGCTCTGGTCCACCTGTTAGGGACTTAGGATTCTCTGGTTTCCCACTCCTCTCCAGACTCTTCGCTAGGAGACGACCACTCCGCCAACTTCTCAACGACCTGGCCCTCACTTTCCCTGTCCTGCTTATCTGGAGGCGCACCTCCCTCCACTGATGGCTCCTTCTGGGCTGGGTTGGCAAGGGGCTTAGAGCTGGCTGGCTCTTCAGGGCTTGCATCTGGCTCCTGCACAGCAGTACTCACAGTCACCAGGTCCCTGGCCAGGCCACTGGTCACAGCAGTGTCTTCTTTGCTGATGTCCTCTTCCTTCACCGAGGAGTCGCCTGGCTGCAACTCCACTCTGCCTTTAGGGGGTGATTCTAGGCCCTCTTCTGCCTGGTACCTCTGCTGTTGCAAACTACAAAGTCCTGAAAGCAGGTCTACCGTGTAGTATGTCAGCTCCTGCTGGATGGGCCCCAGTCAGGTAAGAGGCTCCCCACAATGGCCGCACCGGGCCCAGGCAGTGACCACCGCAGCTGAACCCAGCACACTGGACAAAGCAGGTTTAGTCGCTCCACTCCATCAATCACTCCCAGGGCGAACCCTCCGCGAGGCTCCAGTCAAACACCGGTGTCCACCAGTGCCCTCTCCTGCGTAGCAGGCAACCACTGTAAGATGGGTAGCAGCCGACTACCCTCCGCCATTTTCTTTCTGCCTCGTGGTGTCTGCTGCTAGCAGGAAACTTTTGGTCTCCTCCAGGGCATGGCACTGCCCCTCGCTTCCAGATGGGGTGGCGCCTGTGAAACTGATAGGCAGGCTCCTCCCTGGGCACGCTGCAGTAATCCCTTGTTAGACTCACTGAAGTTTGCAGGTAAGCTGATGCTAGAAGGACTTGTCCAGGCATGTTGCCCGACACCAACTGTGCCCGAGCAACTGTAGACAGATGACTCTTGACTTTCCCAGTGGTTGCCGTTGGCAACAGTAAAGTTAATCATCAATGTCCTACTGAAAGAAACAATTTTAGCACAGTCCCTTCCGCAGGCATCCGCAGGTTTACCCCGATCACCCCGGGCAACAGTAGACACTCTCAGGCTTGCTTTACTGTCTATAGCAGGAGTTTGCATAGTTGCCAACAGTCCCGATTTTCCCGGGACAATCGCGATTTTGGGACCCTCGTCCCGATCGGAGGCTGTCCCTCCCGAAACGGGATTTGCCCAGGGAAATTCGGGAATGTTTGCATTCTACTTATTTTTTATTATTTTTTGGCAACAGGCTTCAGTAAAATGGCGGCCGGTCCCGCCGCCACCGCTAGAACGCTCCCCCTTGTGTTTAGTAGAGAGAGGAAGGTGGCTCGATCTGTGCAGCCAATGAATCGGCTTCTCCTCTCGCACAGATCAGCCCCTCCCCTCTCCACTGAACACACTGCACCGGCTGCCGCTGTAAGGGACATGTTATGGGAGGGGGGGTCTGCACTGAGGGGGGTCTGCTGAGGGGGGCCTGCTGAGGGCTTCTGCACTGATGGAGGGGGGTCTGCATTGATGGAGGGGGGTCTGCACTGATGGGGGGTCTGCACTAAGGGGGTCTGCATTAATGGAGGGGGGTCTGCACTGAGGTGGTCTGCACTGATGGGGGGTCTGCACTGAGGGGGTCTGCATTGATGGAGGGGGTCTGCACTGATGGGGGGTCTGCATTGATGGAGGGGGGGTCTGCACTAATGGGGGGTCTGCACTGAGGGGGTCTGCACTGATGGAGGGGGTCTGCACTGAGGGGGTCTATAGTGACTCTGCTGGGGGCACCTGATGCAAGGACGGACTCTGCTGGGGGCACCTGATGCGAGGACAGACTCTGCTGGGGGCACCTGATGCAAGGAGGGACTCTGCCGGGGGCACCTGATACAAGGACAGACTCTGCTGGGGAGACCTGATGCAAGGACAGACGCTGCCGGGGGCACTTGATGCAAGGACGGACTCTGCTGGGGACCCCTGATGCAAGGACGGACTCTGCTGGGGACCCCTGATGCAAAGACGGACTCTGCTGGTGGCACCTGATACAAGGATGGACTTGGCAGGCGACGTGGCAGGTGACACGCTCAGGGATCGCACTGATTCTGCATTATGGTGAGTTGAATGATTTATATTTATATTACAATGTAATAATAGAAATAATGCGCTTAAATCATCCTGACACCATAACAATCATGGTGCCAGGATGATTGAAGCGTTAACACCAGGTGTTTGGAGTATCTTTATCTGATGATTGTTAAACTTTCTAGAATACACATAGTTCTATTGTTGTGTAGGATCTGGGGCTGCTGTCCCGTCATTCCTCTCTCCCCCTTTCCCTCTCCATCCCTCATTCATCTCAGACTCTAACCACACCCCATTTGAGCCACGCACGTTTAAGCCACGCCCACTATTTCACGCAAACCACGCCCCATTTTCACCGGTTTTTATTACTAAGCCACGCCTACAAACGAATGCCCCGCCCCCTAATTATTGTACGGCTCCGCCTACAGCCAAAAAAGTGTCCCACATATCTTTTTTGCAATGTTGGCAACTATGAGTTTGGAGCAACAGTTCAAGATGTTCAGCATTAACAGAACGCTGGACCTATTTGTAATTCACAGTGAGACGTCCAGTAATAGCAGAAAGCTGGACGTATTTGTAATCCATAGGCATAATGACCCGGCATGGTTGCCACGGGTGACAGCACATATTGAACAGTTCCTGAATTGCAGGATTGGTGCAAGTGACCGTCGCAGCACCAGTTGGGGCAACTATGTAAGCAAGGGCAATTAAATAGCTGGCCTTCGCTGGTTGCTAAGGACAAAGGCACTTGTTATAGGACTGAAACAGCAGGCAGAGCACACAAGTCCTTCCCCTCAATGGTGATGGAACAAAGCAGAGTTCCCCCACTCGATCAACCTCAGTTGCTAGAGGCAACAACTGGCAGGTTACCTTGAACAGGTGGTCCCGGAACGAGTCCCCAAATGTAGCAGTACCCCTAAGGGGCTGCTGAGTGATGTGGTCCACCTGTCACCCTGCTCAGCCGGGCATTCACTTCCAGTCACTCCAAGACAATGAAAAAGTCCATCAGCTTTTTTTTTGTATTTTATTGAGAGATTAGAACTTGGATGGGATGGAATTCATGGAATGCCCAGAAAAGATTCTTGATTAGCTTGGAACAACTACTGTACACTCCTCCTGCACAACTCTTCCTGCAGACTATTCCTCCTCTTTTCTCTCTAGCACAACTCCTCAGGCACAGCTAGTACATGGTTGGGCCTGCCTCTGTTTTCAGCCAGGCCTGTAGTAGAAATGCCTTAATACAAGCAGGGACCTTGGGCCACTATGGTGTAGCAATGGAAATTTTTAGTGCCAGCTGCCCTCTTTGGTGAACTACTGCTCCCAGTAAGTCCTCAACAGACACTGCCAGTCCTCATGGCTGCAGCTGCCTGCTATCAATGCCCATGACACCACAGTCCTCACTGGCTCTACATCCATTTCAGATTGCATCCTCCCAATCCATTCCGGCATGCCCCCCTCAGCGTTCCTGGCTGTGTGTCATTCACCGACACCTGGCATATCCCTCCTGGAGACTTCCATAACTGGCAAGATTGTAAAAAAATTTATAGGGACACAATTTGCCTGTAGGCGGAGTCTTATTATAATTAGGGGGCAGGGCATTCATTTGTAGGCATGGTATAATGGGGAAAGAAAAATGCTGTATCAAAAAATGGGTGTGGTTTAAGTGGAATATTGGGCGTGGCTTAGAGGGGGCGTGGCACAAAGGAGTGTGGTTAGAGTCTGAGATGAACGAGGGATGAAGTGAGAAAGAAAGGGAGAAAGAGTGAGGGAGAGAGAAAGAAAGAGATAGGGAGCGAAGGAGAAAGAAGGAAGGAAAGAAGGAGGGATGGAGGGACAGCAGGCCCAGATCCTACACCACAATAGAAATATGTGTATTCCAGAAAGTTTAACAATCAGCATATAAAGATACTCCAAACACCTGGTGTTAGCGATTCAATTACTCCTGGCACCATGGTTGTTATGGTGTCAAGATGATTGAAGCGCATTATTTCTATTATTACATTGTAATATAAAATGAAATCATTCAAATCAACATAATGCAGAATCAGTGGGAGCCCTGAGTGTGTCACCTGCCACGCAGCCTGCCACCAGATGCCATCATGTGCCCCCCAGCAGAGTCCCTCCTTACATCAGTGTCCCCATAAGTGGAGCCCCTCCTTACATCAGTGTCCCCATCAGAGGAGCCCCTCCCTACATCAGTGTCCCCATCAGCAGAGCTCCTCCTTACATCAGTGTCTCCAGCAGCGGAGCACCTCCTTAAATCAGTGTCCCCATCAGAGGAGCCCCTCCCTACATCAGTGTCCCCATCAGCGAAGCCCCTCCTTACATTAGTGTCCCCATCAGTGGAGCCCCTCACTACATCAGTGTCCCCATCAGCGGAGCCCCTCCTTACATCAGTGTCCCCAGCAGCGGAGCCCCTCCCTACATCAGTGTCCCCATCAGTGGATCCCCTCTTTACATCAGTGTCCCCATCAGCGGAGCCCCTCCTTACATCAGTGTCCCCATAAGCGGAGCCCCCCCTTACATCAGTGTCCCCATCAGCAGAGCCTGAGTCCTTACATCAGTGTCCCCATCAGCAGGGCCCCTCCTTACATCAGTGTCTCCATCAGCAGAGCCCCGCCCAACATCATTGTCCCCATCAGCAGAGCCCCTCACATCAGTGTCCCCAGCAGCAGAGCCCTGCACTACATCAGTGTCCCCATCAGTGGAGCCCCTCCTTACTTCAGTGTCCCCAGCGGAGCCTGAGTCCTTACATCAGTGTCCCCATGAGTGAAGCCCCTCCATACATCTGGTGTCCCCTCTCCTCGTCGGACACGGGGCAGAGGGTTGGCCACAGCTACATGAGTTCCCGGCTTTTCCTGTGTGTTCAGGGGAGAGGGGAGGGGCCCCAATTCGTGCAACCAATCGGCTTTAGTGTACAACTGATTGTCTACTTGTACACTGAAGAGAGAAGCTGATTGGCTGCCCCTCCCCTCTCTACTGAAACAGGGAAAACATTCCTTGAGGCAGCGGCCATCTTTTTGTAGCCAAAAATGTTTTTGCCAAAAACAGCCCAGATTTCCCTTTACAAAAGCAAAATCCCAGGATTTTAATTGGGACGAGCTCCAATCGGGACGGGGGTCCAAAAATCGGAATTGTCCCGGGAAAAAATCGGGACTGTTGGCAAGTATGGACTTACCTGGCAGTACTCTCCACTGTGCTCTCTTGCTCCTGGTCAGGACACCCCTGTGGTTTGTACGAGGGTCCCTTCCACTCCCAAGCTCCAGGCCCAAAGTCACCCCCCCAGAATGGAGAGCTTCCTCAAAGGCCCATCGACAGTCTAGAACTCCATCTCCACATCTTCCACCCGACTAACTCCTCTCCAGCAAGGCCTGCCCCCTGCCAGTCCAAGTTGGGGATTGTTAAGGGATCCTTAGAACACCCCAGATAGTTCCCCCTCTCTCCCTCCTCTCCGCTTCTAGAATCTTCTAGAGGCCAGAGGGAGGTAACCAAAAGGTGATGCCATCTGTGAGTCACCAGCCTACACTAAGCCACTCCCAGCCCCACAGATCAAAACAGCTAGGCCTGCCTAAATTTCCCTGCACTGACCAAAAATCGAACTCTAAGCACCTACCTAAAGTAGAAGGTGCTACAGGAATACACAAAGTATCAGTGGAAGGGCAGCTTGAAGGTGTTTGCTCAAGAGCCTAAACCCACCCGAGCTATTTCAAAGGCTTTCCCCGCCCTGCAGCCTCACGCATGTCTCTGTCTCCCCAGCCTAAGATTGGTGGAACGTGCACCTGCGTGCTCTGCAGCTGTACGAGAAAGCACAGCGCTGGCAACATGGGCCCCTGTTCGTGATCTACCTGTTACCTGCCCACTGTTGACAGGTATATCGTGATCGACGGGTTGTTAACCCTGGCTCTAGATCTTCAAAGCTCAGACCACCCAGTGGGTGATGTAATAGTGATGTAATTCAATAGATGGTCCTATCGAAAAGCATCTGAAGTGACGCTGTGGAAGGAAGTGACGTAAGGACTTTTTAGCTCGTAGCTTTCTTATTAAATGATCCTAGTGAAGTTACTGATTGAGATTTACATACTAAAGATTTGATCTTATGAATCTCTTCCCTCAGGTGGCTAAACAAAAATGGCAGCCTCGGCCTCCCCAATTCTTAACTAGCATTTAGAGCAAGGTGGAAATAAAAGGGCTTTGGACACAGAAAACAAAATAGAATGTTACTCAACACAAACCAGCCAGCAAAAAATAAAAAATAATAACAATGATGCTGTCTAACAATTTGTGTCCCTTATGTGGAAATTGCAGAATCCAAGCTGATGATTCATGACCTGTGAAGGACTTAACTTCAGTCCTAAAATCTACCCCTTATCAAAACTAAAACCCTCTAAATGCTCCCACAAATGACGTGACAAGGTGGTGGAGTAAATGGCCTTGCCGGCCTTTTATTAATAAAATATAAAATCAATAAATAACATTTATAAATAACTTTTTAAATAACTTTTAATAATAACTTCTCAGAACTTATTGGAGTCTAGGAGGGGAACACACCCACAGGTCACTGCGTAAAAAACTCGTAAACTTTTTAGGCCTCCAGTCGCTAACCCCAGACTGTGAGACAGTACACAACCTTCTCAGTGACCTAACTTTTCCCCTTCCTGGTTAACCCCTCGTAACCGGAAGGTACATAAAACAGCCCATATTATATATGGGTACCAACCATGTTATCTCTCCATACCATCAATCTACTCCTCCTCACAGACCCAAACCACTGCCACTGCACGCAAGGGGTAAAACCTTACCCTTGCGCGCAAATCCACACCTTCAAAGCTCGCTGTACCCCCTCCTGCAAACCAAGTGCCCAAAGATCAGTGCCCACATCATTAAGGTGCACCCCATCACTCCTAAGGTACCTCCAGGTATCCACCTCCAACTCCCTATGCTTATGGTCACACCCCCATTCCTCATAACAAACCTGCTGACCTCCTTGTTTACTTTTACACGGGCCCTATCAACCTTTTTATCCGACAAAGCCCAGCGCCATGACCTCCTCCCCACCATGTCTGACCATACTGTCACCATCCCAGGAAATGCCACCTGTAGGCGTAAAACATCACATTTTATATCTCGGATGAGATCCCTCATGGACCTAACCCCCATGTCGTTCCCCCCCACACGAAGAACTAAAAAATCTGGAGCCCTGTCCCACCGAGCAAACTTGTGAACTTCTGACCTTACCCTATTCCACAGCATCCCCGATAACCCAATCCACCTTACCCGTGCCTCCTGCCTTGGGATACCCAGCTGCCTACCATTCGGCCGAACATCAGCCCGCTTGGCCCCCCAGAAAACGAATGAGTGGCCCAATATCCACACCAGGGCCACCGACTCACCTGTAAAGCAAGATTGACAGAACAGTAAATCACCCAACCTTAACCCTAAATCCCAAAATTGAAAGAAAAACCACCCCCCATTCAACAAGCTTGTAATAAATGTGGGCGGATATAAAGCTTGAATCTATCTGAGTCCCACCTGCCAATGCGCTTCACTGCCTCGGAACTAAGACCCGCCCTGGCAGCTTCCATAGCCGCCCCTATACGGAAAGAATGGGACGAGTAGCTAGTGGGGTCATAGCCGGCCGCCGATAAACACTTTTTGAACACGGCTATAAATTGAAATTTCGACAAGGACGACCCGTCTGCATGAATCAAAACTCTAAAATCTCTAAATCTCTAAACGCTGCCACCGCTGCTGCCGGACATATCTGTGATTCCGCAATCCAGAAAACCTCCAGTTGTACTCCCTTCCCCACCTGATTAGTTTTTGACCGTTTGATATAAATCCTAACTGAATCATTTGAATACTCCAGATCATCCCATTGTAGTCCTACGTTTGCACGCTTAGACGGGCTAACCAGTTCGCTCACCCGCAACGCCCCAAAGAACGCTAATGCAAATGCAACGCAGAATAAAGCGCTTTCAAACTTTGAACTGCAAATCCCTTCTATCTGTCTAAATAGTCCGTGCAACATCTCAAAAGACACCGGGCGTCGACCATCTCTCCACTTGTGCGCTTTCCTGTAACCTTTCACTGCCTGCCTCACCCAAAAATCTTTTGTATGATCTTGCAGCCCCTGCAACTTATAAAGAAAGGCCAAACCCGCCATTTTCTTATCGATGGCGGCTGCCAAGATGCCCCGCTCAAATCCCAAATTAATAAAATATAGCATCGCCTGAGGTACCTCCCGGCTCGCAGGGTCGATTTCCAGCCTAGTTAAGCATGCCAGCCATCCTTGCCATACCTTGGAGTAAGCGTCCCAAGTGGCCTTACTCACGGAGTTTTGGATCCACCTTGCCACGTTCCCAAGGCAACGGTCCACATCCAGTCCGGGCAGGTAACCCCCTGCTGCTCCGCATCTGGTGCCAATTCCCGAAACCTGTCCCACTGAAAATGAGACAGTGCATCAGCTAAGGTGTTGTCCACTCCAGGTAAGTGTACAGCGTAGATGAAAACATTCAGTTTCAAACAGCGCAATACTAAATGCCTCAGCAACCTAACAACTGGCAAAGACTTGGCTGACAAATGATTAATCACCTGTACAACACCTAGGTTGTCGCAGTTGAGCCACACCTTCAAGTTCCGAAAGGATTCTCCCCATATTTCCATTGCCACCACAATTGGAAACAGTTCCAGCAGGACCAGGTTCTTCAACAACCCAGCCGCCACCCATGTTGGGGGCCAGCGGGCTGCGCTCCAAGTTCTTTGAAAAATGGCCCCGTAGCCCGTAGAACCTGCCGCATCCGTAAATAATTTGAGATCCCAATTACTGATGGGACCTGACATCCACAAAGTGCGCAGATTAAATGATTCCAGGAACTCATGCCATACCCATAAGTCCTCTCTGTGCTCCCTGTTGAGCGTCAAAAAGTGAGTGGGGGCCGTGACCCCCGCAGTCGCTGCCGACAACTGCCGACAAAAAACCCTGCCCATGGGAATTATTCGGCAAGCAAAATTCAGCTTGCCCAATAATGATTGGAGCTTCCTCAATTGCACCTTGCGCTTGCCAATGGTCCCACGCACTTCCGCCTTGAGATTTTCAAGCTTGTCTGCCGGCAGTCGGCACTCAATCCCCATGGAATCTACCTCAATTCCCAGAAAAACGATGGTGGACGTAGGGCCCTCCGTCTTTTCCGGTGCCAACGGGACCCCAAAATGTTCCGCTATGTGCTGCAAGGTCCCTAAGAGGACAGCACAAACGTTGGAACCTGCCGGGCCAACACAAAGGAAATCGTCCAGGTAATGGATTACCGATTGGATCCCCGACACGTCCCTAACCACCCATTCAAGAAATGAGCTTTTCGAAGAAACTTTTCGAAGAAAGCGCATGAGATAGAACATCCCATCGGAAGGCAGCGATCCACGTAGTACGCCCCATTCCATGTGCAGGCAAGCAAACGGAAACTATCCGGATGAACCGGCAAAAGCCGGAAAGCAGATTCAATATCCGCTTTCGCCAGCAGTACGCGCCGCACCCATGATATCGCTTCATCAAAGGAAGTATACGTCACCGCACACATTTCTGGCGCAATCGAATCGTTGACTGACGCACCCTTTGGAAAAGAAAGGTGATGAATCAACCTGAATTTATTTGGCTCCTTCTTAGGGACTACTCCCAAAGGGGAAATCACCAATCCCGGAAGTGGGGCCGAGGTAAAAGGACCAACCATGCGCCCCAATTGTACCTCTTTTTCCAATTTATTAGCAACCACTGACGGATGCATGAGGGCCGACCGTAAATTCTTTGCTAAGGGGGGTGCCGCATCCAAGGAACACGGTATTTTAAAACCACTCTCAAAACCTGAGTCTAATAACTGTGCTGCCTCTCATTCGGGGTATCTACTGAGATGTGTACCGACACATACTGTACATACTGTACTGTCGCCTGTCGCCTGTACCGACACATAGCAGCTATGAAATCAAAAGATCCAGACTCCCCATGGGGTCGCCACATAGCATTAATGCATAATGAACGCTTCCCCAAGATCTCGGTCTTGGTTCTAGATCGCATCCACCAAACTTCTAGAGGCGGAGACTCAAATAAGTTGCTTCTCCAACGTGAAATGAGGTGGATTGCAAACTTGAACGCCACTTCACCCCCAGGCCTAAATGAAATACTAAGCTTCAAACCGTTTCTACAAGGCTTTACATCAGGGGGTTACGAAGGGAACTTATAAATATCGAGTTTGATCTGATAGACTTGCTCTGTAGCAATAATTCGCCTCATAGTCACAATCACAGACATACCTCATACATGAAATTTATTAATATATGTCATAAATTGATCTCTCTTTAAAAAGATGTTATTGTAGAAATTATTGACACTGTATCAATATGATGTTATGCTTTATCACATGAGACATATACTGTACATAGAGGCCAACATGATCACCTGTACCCTTATAATTAAACTGTATTCCACTATATGGTACTTTGTGACATTGTATATATATTGTATAATCATTATCTGCATGTGTTATTATGCATCTCTGATGGTTCAAGTTTTATGTATGTAATTGTTTACATATCCATAGTTGTACATGGCCTGTTATTATTTCGTTGTTTTTCTACATGGTTAGCAATGTTTATGTATCTACATTATAGAACTGTCATGTCTGGATGCCTGATTACATATGGGATCGATCGCCCTGTGATCGGTCAGGTCACGCCAACCACCGGCATCATGTCCTCCGGCACGGGTAGGCTCCAGTGCTTCTGTCAGTGGGGCCGTACCTAGGACTCCGGGCCGCCCACTGGATCTGCCGTTCGCAAATGCACGATACGGCCGATCCTTGGGACGGCCCACACTGAGTCCTCCTCTCCTGTGTCGGCGGTGCTGCGATGTCTGACGTCACCGCGCCTTAGGACGCGGAGGGCGTTGTACGCCGCTGCTCCGGGGGAACAGCTTCCGGCGCACAATACCTCCTCTGCTGACACTGATCAGCGGAGGGGTAGTGACGCCGAACCCCATCTGCTCCTTAATGCATTAGCCTTAATTACGAGGAATATACACTCCCCACCCAATACAGGTGTATTTCATATATATCCCCTATCTATAAAAACCTCTAAATGCAGACACAGTGCTATGCTGCATACCTAGATCGTATCTCTAGGAGGAGGTCGCTGCCCCTTATACTCTACCAACTTTAAGTAAGTACTAAAACCTTAACATCTTAATGTTATGCACATCTTTATATAGTGGCATATCCTCACCTTTTACTACATTGTTAGAAAGCTCCATACACTGGTATTTGTACCACTGACCCTCCTCCTTAACATAACCTCTTTATATGTGCTATAATGCATGGGGATTATAGGATAGCTGACTTAAATCAAACTAATACACCTGACATTTGTTTGATATTGGTCTGGGTGCCGCATAGATCTATTATATATGCTTGTACCACATCCTTTTGATGCAACCCCAATATAACAGCAAGGCTTAGATGGATTTCAATTGTATTGATATAACCATACATACTGAACATTGGACACTCTCCTCTTGGTGGACTGCTGTCCAATTATTTTCACTCATTGATATTTTTACCACAATATATATATTTTTTCTTTATATGTAGGGACGCACATTCCCCTGCTTGCATTTGTTGTTCCTCGTGGACGCTGGTGTTTTGGCGTGCCTTACCGCATCTGAGTGGCTTCAAAGATCTCCCTTTGACACACATCATAAAGTCTCCAGACTACCCCTAACCTTTTGACCTCTTACCACTTACATCCACACATGGCCTTCTGTGATGTGCAACTTATGATATGGCAATGATGTCTTAAAGCACTAGCTGACAGATTGTCAGGCGACAACCTAGCTGCGATATGCAGCTAACTTTTTGAATTGAGTAAGTCCCCTCATTATCTCCTACTGTTTTTGGTTTCTTTGTCTCTCTAGAGTCCCTTGTTTTCCTTCTCCTTTGCTTCTATAGACTCTGACTCTTCATTATCTATACCTATGATATACGTCCATTGTACATGTATACTAATAATTGGTATGCCTTACCTATGTACCTCCCCCAGATCATACAATAATCCTTACAGGAAACCCCTGAAGAAGGAATTGCATTGTCTATCCGAAACATGTTGGGTTCCTACGTACCACATATATGTATGCTTCTTTTATCCAGAATGCTCATTTATATGGTCTAGGTATTTTGTATGGACTGTTCATTGTTTTAAATATTGTTTTGGTACATTTCAAATAAAGTATATATTTTTTATATTACCTTTGGGCACTTGTCATACCAATCACATTACCTATTACTTTTTCCTTCCCCCCATACTTATTTATTTATCAACATTTCCTACCCCCCCACCCGTACAATCCCAGGGTCCCTTTTCTTGTACTTTTTCAATATATTATTGGGATGTGGTGAATTGGGTAGTAATCTACCTCTATACTCTTATGTGGCAGTACATCATCCTTAATTAAACTATCTACTGAGAAAAGGACGCATCCTTTCCACCAGCACTTGAGTCGTCCCTTTTGTTCGCAGGCTCTCCACCATGCCCTTTTACTCTTCTGAAGCACTTGGACAGGGCATGAGATCCCCCGCAACCAGAGCATATGTGCTTGAACCGGCAGGTTGCACCAAACTTACAGGTGGCTTCATTAAACTGCCAACAGAAGCCCCATTTTTTGTCGGTCGGTTGTCCTGGAGCTGTGTTACCTCCGACCCCTACCTGAAAAAACTGGTTCGGAGCCCTCGCCGCAGTCATAAGTTTCATCCACAGGCTGATGTCCTTATGATCCCAGCGTAGTGACGGTTGGACGGCCATCCGTTGCCTAAACTGCTCGTCGTAACGCAGCCACGCCACTCCGCCGTATGTCCGGTGTGCCTCGCTAATAGCATCTAAGTACACAAACAAGGCCGAGCAGTGCTCGGGGGCCTTTCCCCAACCACACTCGCCAGGATAGCAAACGCCTGCAGCCAATTAGAAAAAGTATGCGGAATCAGCCGATACCTGTGTTTTTCCTCATCCTCTTTTTTGCGTTCTTCTGGTTTCAATCTATCCAGATTGAATTTCTCTAAAGGCAATAATGTGAATATCTCCACATATTCCCCTTTCCAAATTTTTTCCTTTACTTCTGCTTTAAGATGTGCTCCCAATGGGCCTTCAAAGCAGACATACACTTCACTTTTTGCAGCATCAGCCAATCTGACTGACTCCGCCTTCTTTTCCCCTGTTTTTTCCTGGCTGTCCGTGACCGAAACGCCGATTGACGTTCCAGGCAGCTCAACAACAGCCGACCCCGCACCAATTGCCGTTGTCTCAGGACCTCCACCGACCGCGACCGCCGGCACAGGCGTACTTACCACAGCCGTCTCCTTTTCCTGTGGTGTGGCCCACGCCCGCGCCGGTGACGATCTGTCCCTCGTGGTTGGTTCAAAACGCTGTACTAAATCCCGCAAACCAGCCAATAAATCCTGCAAGCCCCTACTGCTCGCCCCCTCACACCTAACCACACTCACCCCCCCTGAACCACCCCCCCCCGGAGGAAGCCCCTTCTCTGCCCTGCTCTAATAATTTTTCTAACAAAGAAGAAATAGCAAAAGTAGAGCTGCACTCACCGGGCTGCCCAGGACTGGGCCCAACAGCCGCCATTCCGGAATCCACCGCTGCCGAATGTCCCTGGTCTTCATCCCTCTCTGACCCGGACAGCTCCCCCTCCGATCTGTCGCTGACTTCCTCCTGACGAACGACCGCTGACTGCACTCCAGAGGGTCCCGCTCTAGCTGCCGGGGGTCTCCGCTGTTGCTCTCTTCCTGCACGCTGCGCCGCAACACCAGACCCGTGTCCTGGCCTCGTAGACGAACTTCTGTTCCTCTGACCGTACCGGGCCTCAGCTGTTCTCCCTCTGCCTCTGTTCACCACCGAAACAGCGCTCCTCACGGTTCTTCCTCTGGCTGGCATAGGGCTGCTGGCCGCCTGACCAGCCCCCCGATCGACTGACGACGCCCGCCGGTCTGACTGACTGCTCGAAGACCCCCGCGACTCACCATCCGGCTGTTCCTGACATCTGCGACGCGCTGAGGGGGGGGGAACCGAGGGTTGCACTGGTCTCCCTCATCCCTGCACTTCGACCTCTGCGCTGTGACCGCTGGCCGTCACCTCTTCTGGCTCCCCGAGCCTGCTGAGCACTGGGGGATGGCTGGCTCGATCCTTCTCTGGGCTGATGCTGTGGCCTCTGACCCCCAGGAGCAGAGTCAGGGCTGAAGCACTCTGGCGGCCTGGAACGGCGCGCACGTGGAGCCTCCGGGCCCCCCCCGCTCGGTGCCGCTCTGTCCTCACTCATGATGGCTGCGACCTGAGCCTGCAGCCAGTCTGCCCCTTGTGCTGCGGCCACCGCTTGTAGCTGTTCGAGCATCGCCGCCGCCGTTAACGCTGCCATTAGAGGGGAAATACAGTGGAGCGATGTAGGAGCGTGTTGAATCTTCTTCCCCGTCGCTCTCCACTGACGTCACTTCCCCCTTCTTCCCCACTAAACTTCTCTCAGGCAACCTCCCCTGCTACAGCCCCTCCCCCTTTCTTAAAGGGGAAACAAATCAGCGTATTACAGCGTGACTGTGCAGTCCACACAAGTCATGCTGTCCCTGCGCTGATCCCCTGCTTTCCTCTGCTCCGGGACCCTCTTTATCAAAGAAAACTACATAGGGCTTGTGTGTCTGTTGCCCTTCATTATCTTAGCCTGATGTAGATATCAGAGAATGTTCTCTAGAACAGTGCTTCTCAACCCTGTCCTCAAGTACCCCCAACAGGCCATGTTTGCAGGTTTTCCTTTATCTTGCACAGGTGTCTTTAAATTAGAGTCAATGGCTTGGTATTTTAAATTCCCAAAACATGGCCTGTTGGGGGGTACTTGAGGACAGGGTTGAGAACCACTGCTCTAGAACATAGATCTGCAAGGAAATTCTCTATGTTGTATCTAAATCTAGTTTGTATCCCTTATCATCAGTGTTTAAGATGGAACCATGTGGAGAGAGAAGACATGTATTTGGTATAGAGGGAAGAGATGTCACTCTGCCGGTCGATTACAATGACATCACTGCCGTCAACTGGACAGCGGGGGGTAATGAAGAGGTTTTTGCAGTAACAAAGCCCCATAGTGTTATAATTAAAGATGATCGGTATAGAGGACGGCTGAAATCTGAATATGATGGATCCTTATATATATACAATGTCTCTGAACACGATGAAGGAATGTATGAAGCACTTATAGAAAGGCAGACATCAAGGCAATGCGTGCAGCGTTATCAACTCTTTATTAAAGGTGAGTTTTTGCTTTTATTTAAAAAAAAAAAAGAAAGTATTGTGTTAGCATGCTGTTTATATAGACATAGGTGCAACAACAATTCTCATACATTATACTGTAATTGGAAGTTCTGCCACTAGATGGTAGTAATTCATGCTTGTTATTGTAATGTTCTGCTACATGATTACTGCAAGAGATCAGGCAGCGATTGTGATTGGTTGCTAGAGCTTACAGCATATCAATGCCACTCACCGATTGGTTAATAGAAGTTACAGCACACATTACAGCTAAAGATTAGTTGCTAGAGGCTACAGCATTTCTGCTTGCTGATTGGTTGCTAGAGGTTACTGCCCATTATTTCCGCTCAGTGACTAATACAGAGCGGTGCTACTCTGGGTATATATTCTTTTTCAATATATATATATATATATATATATATATATATATATATATATATATATATATATATATATATATATATATATATATATATATATATATATATATATATATATATATATATATATATAAAATCATTAACAATCATCTTTTATATCACATGCCCTTTATGAAAAATCCTATTTATCTCCAAACCATACTACAATAGTAAAAATGTTTTCATAAAACTTAATTAAATTGGGATGTAAATTTTTATCATTTGAATTATAATATTATGTTGTAGCGCAGTCACAATTTCTCTTTTGAATTTAGGAATGGACCAATATTCCAGCAATCTAGTGGGACTTATAGCTCCTTTCACACTTGTGGCCAGAGGGGCAGTAAAAACAGGCGGTTGATCCACGTTTTTACCACACCTTCAACTACTACTGATGTTGCAGCAATATGAACACTACATGGAGAATTCGACAGGTAGTGACACATGCCTGACAAACTCTCTCATGTAAGTAAATGGGGCCGTGCTGTAACCTTGAGCCAAGCACTCGGTTTGCAGTTGTGATGCATTCCTGCAATTCAAAACAGTCATTCAGCAATAAAAAAAAAATCTCCTTTTACTGTCCTCCAAAGAGCGATCCACTGGGGATCGACTTTTCAGAGAGGGTAGTAGATTCTGTCACAAGTGTGATAGAAGCCTAATGTAGATCTCTGAGAATGTTCTCTAGAAAATTAGGATGTAAAGAATCTTTCTTATCCTGTTGTAGCTAAATGTAGTTTTTGTTCCTTATCAGGAAAAGCCAAATTATGTGGAGAAATTAGACGTGTATTTAGTGTACGGGGAGGAGATGTCACTCTGTCTGCTGGTTACGGTGCCAACACTACCATCACCTGGGTGGAATGGGATAGGTTTGGTGAAACGGTTATTGCAGTAACAGAGCCAGGCAAACCTGTTCTAATTAAAGATGATCGGTATGATGGACGGCTAAAGGCTGCAGCTGACGGATCCCTAATTATAACCAATGGAACTCGATTCATAGATGGACATTATGGAGCATTTATAGAAAGACAGCAATCAATGCAATGTGTGCAGGGTTATGATCTCATCATAATTAATGGTAAGTTACTGATTTTATTTTAAAAATGATGTATTATCATCACATTAGAAATACACATAAAGTGAAATCATTATGATTTTACATGTACATTCCTATTAGTATAAAACCATTACAGCTGTTCTGTTTCACAAGCCGCTTTATGCATTGAAATACCTCCTTATATCCAGTCTGTCAGGACAGTATGCTCACTTGCTGACTTGGCACCATCCACAGGCAGTTTAACTCTTCAATATAAAACAGAAGTTGAATCCAAATCAATTTTAATTCAGCTAATTGCAGAGGATGTTTTTCCAGTCTTTTGAAGGACACAATGCCTTTCCTGAGCCCTGTCTCCGTGAATAACTAACACTGGCTGAAGGCTGAGGGAACATAGAAGAACTGAGGAGGATCTAGCTAGGAATAAATGAAGGTGACATTAAGCCTAGGTTCACATTGATGCGATTTGACATGTCAAATCGCATGCCAAATCAGCGGCTATTGCCAGCAATGGCACCATCCGAAATGGTGCGATGCCAACATTGCGGGGCACCAATTCCCAAAAGTAGTTTCTGTACTACTTTTGGTGATTTCAGGTGTGATTTCAATAGACATCTGTGCAGGAAACCACACAGATGTCTCTGAAATCATCGGACTGACATGCGCTAATGAAATCATCGGACTGACATGCGCTAATGAAATCATCGGACTGACGTTCAGCTGAACTCACACAATTTCATTCCCACAGCAGTGTGAACCTGGGCTTAAGCTTGTTTTTTTTTTTTTTTTTAAATTAAAATAACAAACATCTTACCTGCTCTGTGTAATGGTTTTGCACAGCGCAGCCCCTATTGTCCTTTTCTTGGGTGGCCTGCTGGTTCTCCTGGCTCCTCCCCCACGCCGAGTACCCCCATAGCAAGCCGTATGCATGCTCACTCCTGAGACCCACTCTGTGTGTCCTTAAGACACAAAAAACAGGGCTTGGCCCCACCCCCCGCTCCCTTGACACTGGCTGTGATTGACAGCAGCAGGAGCCAATAGCTTTGTTGTACCTGAGCCAGTTTCCCCGAAAAAACACTCCAGCGCTAAAATCAGGGGTATTCTTCAATCTTGCTTCTACCCATCATGCCACTCAAAGGTGTAGCCCTCCACAGACCGGGTAGTCTTACAAACAAGCTGTAAAAGCACACACCTTGTGCATTACTATAGATACAATTATTAGATAAATGGGTACTCACATGCTAATATATGAATACAAGTAATACTGATGCACTCCAGCTGGACACATTAAAACTCATCCTAGGACCAAAGCATTGGAAACTGATGCCTTTTGGGGCCATGCCCCTTTCCTCAGAGCTCAGCAAAAGGGCATGACCCCCGAAACATGTCAGCTTTCCAACCATTTGGGACTACCCATTTGTCCCTTTTTTTTTGATCGACTCAAATGTATCTATGGTAATACACAAGGTGTTGGCGCCCTCCTGTGTGTTTTTTGCAATCTGAGCGAGTGAGGAGGGAGAGAGCTGAGAGAGCCTTGGCCTATTAATCCTTTACTTTAATCCTTTTACTTTACTTTTACCTTGTGGTTTGTCCAATAACCCACTTCCTGTCTCAGGGTGGTCCATCTGTCCATGGAGAAGCAATAGAGTAGGGTGACCAGATGTCCCCAGACAGAGGAAACTGTCCCCTGACCAAGTCTGTCCCCAGGCAGGGCCGCTAATAAGCCAGAACAGCCCTGTTGTACCAGGCCCGGCGTCCTGAGCTCAGCGCGGGGGGGGGCACGGGCAGCCTCACAGATGATTGGTGCGGCGGTGGTTGGAGTTACAAGCACTGATCGCCCTGTGTGGCTTTCAATGAAACAGCTGACAGTCGCTTCTCCTCCTCTCCCTCCGTGACTGTCAGCTGCTTCATTAAAAGCCATAGAGGGAGATCTGTGCTTGTAACTCTCCCCCCCCCAAATGCTGCACCGATCATCCCTGACTGCCCATCCAATGTCCCTCCTCCGGCTCTCGGCGTCCTTCTGCAGCTTCTCCTCTAGCTCCCTGGCTCCCCTGGTCCTCCTCCAGCTCACTGGGTCCTCCTCTGGTCCCCCTCTGTGCTCCTTCAGTCCCCCCCCCCCCCATATCTGTCAGGATGGAGAGCTAAGGAAGGAGCCGGTAAATGACATATATATATATATATATATATATATATATATATATATATATATACACACCGGCTCCTTCCTTCGCTCTCCATGCTGACAGATGGAGACAGTATGACTTCCTTTTCTGAATGCACAGAGTCAGTGATCGCTGACTGTCCATTCATAACTGAGCATCGTAAACTGTGGATAAATTATGAATGAAAAATTATGAATGAACAGGAAGCCTCTGTTTCCTGTTCATAGATCTTCAGTGCAGCTGAGGCTGCAGAGAAAGGGACTGGGGAATCTGTGTCCTCAGTCACCTTTCCTGTCTCAAAGGGGAGATGTGAGTGGTCTGTTTGGACCCCTCATATCTCACCAAAGCCACCCCCCCCCCCAGAGAGAGCTCTTTGCTTTTACTCATCAAGATATCTTTCTTGTGTGACACTTTGGTAATGAGACACCTTTTTATAGGCCATCAGTGGAGACTGAACCAGCTGATATTAATTTGCACTGACAAGGGGCAGGATTGCTTTCTAATTACTGATAAATTTCAGCTTTCCATGCTTTTTCCTTGTGTCATTCTAATTTATTACACAGAACTTGATTTACGAACTTATTTGTTTTGGTGTCTTTGTATGTATGGATTGCATGGGTTGTTACCAACATGTGGTGAAAATTTCAAGTCAATAGCAACTTTAGAAATATATTTACCTAGAAAATGGTGACATGTTCAATTCTTATTTTACCTGCTGTATGTGTCAGATCCAATTTCCACCAAATATTGATTGGCTCTGAATCTGAAGGTCCATCTTGAAAAGTGAGGTCCTGTCCACTTGAGGATGCTTGGAGCATCTACAAAAGGATTGTTAACATTGGTCTTTATTTGCACTGAGAGTGATTTTGTATCAATTTATTTCCAGAAGTATTCTTTAGTCATTTTCATTTATCAATGGATATTACAGCAAAAGGGAACCTGGGAGAAGGGCCCGCATGACGGGAGACAGCTGTGGAGGTAGCACAGGTTAATTCCTACTAAAAAGAGGTACAGGTGAAAGGGGGGGGGGGGAGCTGGTCAGTGGGGAGGTGGTAGGTGTGGCATTAGATCATTTTGTCCCTGGTGGGGGGAGGGGTCAGCCCAGTCTGGGGGCAACAGGAGTGGAGGCAGCACAGAAGCAGGATTTTTTCCCACCCACCCTCCCTGATTTTAGGAGTATGTTTTTGCAATGTTGTGTGTATTGTGTTGGGTATATATATATTTAAAATTGAGTTATTTTTATGGAAATTTGTTATATGTTAATAAAGGGGCCAGATGGCCATTTATTCCAGATGGAACGGTGTACTTTTTCGTTTAGGTAAGTCAAGGTAAAAAGGTTGGGTTATGGTTTTTCAGGTGGGCAGACGGGACGTCAGCTATACACTAGTCATGTACAATTGCAGTATGCTGTCAAAACACAATGTTTAAAAGTTGTTGAAACTGAATAACACTCTTTCTCTTCCTCAGATATGGTCACTGTGCTAACTTGTGGAGAAAAAATTGCTGTATCAGGTCTAGAAGGTGGAGAGGTTACTCTGCCCGTGGATCAGATGGACATCACAGATGAAGTTGCATGGTCAACACTGCGTGCTAATTTGGTTCAAGCAAACCATGGTATGTGCTTATTTCTGTTAATAAAATTTTGTCACGAAGTCCACTGGTCCAATCCGCTGTGGCCAGGGAATTTCCCACCCCGCAATCACATGAGGCGGAGATGCTGGGGACATTGTTGACCAAATATGGTCATGTGCAAAAACATGGCAAAGAAAATGTAGAAAAGGCGCCACAAGCTTTGAGGTGACACCAGGGCTGCCGTTAGAAATCATGGGGCAGCTTACTTGACAGGGCCCCACCCCCGAAAATATCAAATAATTTTTTTGTTAAAATCTTATGGTTGTGATGCTATGCTTTGCAGCCATGGCAGAAATTATGTAAGACACCACATCTGCATGTGTAGGAATGCTGTCTCCTATGGGAACAGTCTTGTAACAGTTTCTAACACAAGTTGTAATGAACTTCTTTACTTTCTCTACAATCTCCTCTTGTAAATTTTCACTATACTGAGCTCCCAGTCTCTCTCACTAGACTTGCTTATCTACTGCCATTGGATCTCCTGAGCTCTTCCGGCCTTCTCACTCAGTATCTTCCTCAAGCGTCACACCCACTTCCCTGCTGGGTCCCTAGCTTTGCATTCACAGATATTCCTCAAGTGTCACCTCACTGGCCTGCTCGGTCCCTGGCTTGCCACACAAGACTGCTCTGCAAGTGTCACCTTCGCTGGCTGGGTCCCTGGCTTGACACCTGCTAAAGTTTCCCAATTCTTCACTGTCCCTGGTTGGCAAGAATGCTGCTCTGCTACTTGCTTTAGCTACTCACTGTGGTCCCTGGTTACAAGGTGGATAGTCCCTTAGTGGAAGCTTCCCCTCTACGTCCGACCAAGGCAGGTTCTCCGGCCAGCAGAACCGCCCCTTCTGGTTGGACTGCAAGCCGAAGTCCCAACCCTACGCTGCTCTCTTGCTTCTGGATAGGCCCTCAGACAGCCTAGCAGCCAGATGTCCCTGGGAAAGGCCTCAGGCTCTGGCCTAGCAGTCTGGGGCAGCACAACACACGTCCACCCAGACAGCTGTCCAGGTGGCACAGAACACTGATAACCTAACCCCAGCCAAATAAATAGGCTCTCCCAACAGGCCAAGGAATCCAACAAAAACCCCTCCCCATCCCTGCCCATTGGCTGAGACACCCTATCTTTTTCTAATCTGTCCTTACAATGCCCTTGTCTTATCTAATGCCACCAGGCACCCGGCCACCCAGCGACAGAAGAGAGAAGTGCAGCAATTCCAGAATTAGGTGAGATCAATTGACCCCTAACAATTGGACAAAGCATCTTCACTTGGCACATAAATTTAGTAGCCACCCTGCCTAAACATCAGGGTGCTACAAACTCGCCCTGCCTAGGAAACGATGTCTTGGAGTTTGCAGAAAAAAATAATTTGAACCCTCAAGCCTGAGAGCGAATGTCCTGGCAAAAACTGGGACGGTTGTGGAAACAAGGAAAACAATAATAATAAATACACGTGGCATACTACATGAAATAAACATGTCTAACATATACATAAGAGAATGGTAATCCACACAGGTCAGGTAAATATCAGACATTATGTACAATTTACGTGTGGTGTACCACCCAAACACTTGAGGGAAAATATGAACAACGTCCTTATATCCTAACTAAATATCTAATATATACAGTAATAAAGAGCATGAATAGTTATCATTATTATCCATGTTGGGTCATTGTCTCTCCTTGTCCAAGGAAGACGCAATGGTGCAGAAACACCTGAAAGAGAAAATAAACAGCGATGCAAATGCATCCTATCCCTAGGATAATACAGTGCAATATGAACATAAGTAAACTTCAAAAGTTATTGATTGCCCTCGCCGAGGACAGCATAGCAGTGTAAGTACACCCTACAATATGCCTAAATCATACACATAGCAATGAAAGTGGGCCCCATTCTCAGCCGAGAATGCCATCCCCTTCCACAACTAATCTGCAAAAAAAAAAACTTTCCTCAGCATGTTCTATCAAGTACTCATAACATGAATAAAAGCTCTCTCAGGTCGGCACCGCTCACGCCACCTGATGACCAACACGAGAAACAATCCTGGTACATTGATTAGTCCATCATCCAAATGGAAGGTAAGAATTTGCCCCTTTGCCACAGTTAATTCTACCCGACTAGCTAAGCACCCCAGTGTCCTTGACGTGTCACGGTCCATCATTTTTTTTTATTCGGGGTAGAACAGTACTTCCGAACAGTTTCCCTTCTTCCTTAAGGATAACTCCGGGGACAGAGGACACAGCTGCATTCAAGCAACAAGCAGCCAGGCCATGGTGCAAGGGGCTGCACTTCTGAACATAGGTCCCCTTGCAATGGTAGTCTCCAGGGCTGGTACAAGGTGTGAGCGAGAGGGGCGGGTGCCCTGGGCGGAGTGTGAGAGGGGGGCGGATTTCTTCCCCTCCCTCTGCTCGCTGACTCTGAGCATAATACGAGAGACGGTCGCATTGCCACGGCCGCCCGATCTGCTCCCTCCCTCTCATTGACAGGGAGGAGAGCGACTTTAGAAAGGACTGAACCAGCAGGGGAGGGGCGGACAAGCCTCCCATTATCTCAGTAACCGTGAAGAAACAGACTGATTTCTCCCATCCATAGGACAGGAGAATAAGTCTGTAAAATGTGAGACTGGTGGCTGCAGCTCTGTAGTGTCTGTGACACTTACACAGCCCAGCGAACACATCACCTCCCCACCTCACTGACGGGAGATCAGGGAGGAATACAGCTCCTCCCACCTCTGCTCCTCCAGTGACTTCCTGCCCCGCCCACACTATCCCTGATGTGCAGATGTATCTGAAGTGAGGGGATGTGTGGGCGGGAAATATGAAAACAGCAGCTGCAGATTCCTCTGTGTGCCAAAGATGCCTGATCTTCCAGCCTGGACCTGGGTGAGTCATGTGCACACTGCAGTACACAGTGATCACTGAACTGTCCTTATCTCCATCCCCCATCTGTCTCCCCCCCCCATGTTCTTTCAAGACGTTCACTAACTTTCACTTTCAGTTAGACAATAGATGGTACAAAATTTGCACTCTTTACTTGATGCCTGGTGATATGTGAGATTGTATTTCTTTCTCCCCCCTTGCAAATAAGTACTTTTTCGTTTGAGCAACTGATTGGCACCTTTTTTCCACTGCATTACCTGATGTGACCACAAGATGGCAGAAAATAGCTATTTGGCATGGTTTGATCTGATTGGACAGTGTTCCCTATTTAAATCAACCTTAATTCAATGCCAAATTGTTCTGAAGAAGTACGCGGAGGCGTACGAAACGTCAACGCAGCCCCTGCAGGGCTTGTCAGCAGGCCTTCAACATGCTTCCTTTTCCAGCAATGTAAAAGGGTTTCCCTGTGATTTGCATACAGCACCATACTTCACAAGCTAATTCCGCATCAGCAATTGAATGCAAAGTTCCTGGTTCCTGGTCTCTTCCTAACCATGTGACCGGTCATGTGATCACACAGTCTGCAGTGTCTACTATTGAGGAGAATGGTGTGCTGTGACTACACACTGAATGTTGCTCTGAACTGACTGTGAGCCGCTCCATGCCAAACAGCAAGACAGCAGAGTCTGAGGACATCCCCAGTACTTGAAAGAGGTGAGAGCCCAATGGGCAGTTTCTCTTTCCCTCCTTACCTGCTTATCAATAGTCTTTGCATCTGTTTGCCATTCACCCTCCTGCATGGATTGACACACTTGAAACTGATGAACTGTGAAAATATCATCCTGGTCTAGATTGGAAAAGAGACTAAGCCCTTTCTTTGGAGTGGTTTGTCCTTTGCTCCTTTTATGCTGCATTGAGGAAATAGTGTTTGTGCACTGGACATACCTAGTAACAGGAACGCTGGTCTTTCCATTTCCAAAACAACTGGTGTAAACACACATTTAGTGCACTGAGGTTGGAAGCTGCTTGTGGAGGATTTCCTTCTAATAGAGGTTTTTTTTAAAAAACCCCACCTAATTCAGCTATGTAAGGTCCTGTCTATGTGGATATATGTGGGTTTTTTTTTTTTTCTCAGTACTGCTCAATCTGATGCACAGTTAATACTAGACCACATAAGACTTGATATCCCATCAGTAGCTTACTCCATGTAATGTTTGGTGCTATACTTTTTTCTTTGGATTCAAATGGACACTGCATGCGTTTTTGGCCTGCAGGCACGCTCTGCAGTTTTATTCATCAATGTTGCAGCATGGTTTTTAATTTTGGTTTAGTGTAGTGAGACGGACTGTGTTATTTAGATACATTGTTTATCTTACATATATTTGGAATTTTTTGTATATGTAAATACCCCCACCCCCCCTACCCTTAATAAAGCCTTTTTGCATTTTTGTACCATAAGCCGTAGTTGACCATTCCCCTTTTTTGCTTTCTGGGGACTCCCTTGTCTCCTCTTTCTGTTGTTGATATAGTGCCATTGCTTTTAGGGCAGGTATCCCGTCACATATTGACGAATCGGCTGGTACTCCATTTGCTGTTTGCTACTTTGGTGAGTGTGGATTCAAGGACTTTTTACCCCCCATTTTTTGCTTTACTATTTTGACCATTCTACGGTCCTCCTTGAGTCTGGATCCCCTCCCTTGTTTTTGGCTCCAAGTGTAGGGGGTGGCGGTGTTATATCTCTCTCCACTAATACCGTACTGGTGCCTCTTTGTAATTGTCATGTCTTTTTGATTTATATTTTTTCCCTTTGTGGTGGAATGGCCTTTATACCTGGGGATGATTTTGCTGCTGAAATAAGGGCCACTTTTGATGGGAGTTCAGTGGGGGTGGAGCCGCCAGTGCAAGACGACCTAAAACCCTTATTCAAGGAACACAAAAAATTAATTATTAAATCCCTGAATAGAAAATGGGACATTTTGTCACTTGAGTCTTATATAGAAAGGGGTATTGTCCCACGGGGACTAAGGGAGAGGGTAGTGCCGGCTACCCACCTTCATACTGAGAAATTCCTAACTAAGTGGAAAGAACAATGTATTAAACATGGCCTGGAAGTAATGCGGTTGATTGTAGAGGAGGAGAAAGATCAATTGACCTCGTTACAGATCCAGATTCAAGAGACTAGTGAAAAGCTTGAGCCATTGAAGGATAATCCTGATTTTGAGAGACTCAACGATTTCCTCAAGAAGGAAGTCGATAGAACTCAAAAAAAATCTTAAAATTACCAAACACAACAAATTTAAGAGGGATTTAGATGACTGGGCAAAAGGGGAAATTTTTGACCTGTCAGTAAGGGGAAGCAGAAGTAGATCGCGGAATCGTAGATTCCCCTCTTGCTCTGATACAGAGACAGGTGCCCAGTCTTCTGGTAGTGAAGACGAAACACGCCATACCGTGTCTTTTTTAGACAAAGACCTACTGGACCAGCAGAAATCTCCCCCGTCCAGGGGTATACTAAAGGGAGGCAAACAAGGGACAACAGGAGGAGGAGGGAATCGAGGAAAAGGAAGACAAGGAAGGAAGGAAGGAAGGGGGGACCCAATAGGAACAGAGCGGACAACGACTCGGAGCCAAAAACGCCCCAGCTAAATGCACTCCATTTGAATGACCCAGTAGAAGATTTTAAAATCATTAATCTCTCTGATTTTCAATTGGAGAAACGACATATTGATTTATTAAGCAAGGGTCTATCCTTTTCCCCTACTACGAGTATGGACCACTTTGGGGTATATAAGGACCTCTGCCTTTTTTTGAGGAAAGTATACCTCAAGGAGATCTATTCTGACAAAACTCCCCTAAATGATCTACAGCTAGATACCAGAGAAACTGAGGCCCTAGAATCATTAATGATATTGATGGAAGAAGAAGGGCAGTCCTCTGGTGAGGAGGAAGCTCCAGAGATGTCGGGGTGGAAAAGAGATCCCAAATTAAAGATCAGTTCAACCAAAATGCCTTTATTTCGGAAGAACAAATGGCTTGGGGTGTTCCTCGACCTTGTTGAGGAGGACCTCAAAAAATTAAATTGGGAAACCATCATGGGTGATAACCTCACATATGAGGAAAGGAAGGCATTAAAAGAGCTTAGGGAAGCGGACCAAGTGATTATCAAAAAGAGTGATAAAGGAGGTAATGTCGTCCTCCTCTCGGTGGATTTTTACGAGGGGGAGGTACGACGACTCCTAAATGATGAATCTACCTATAAAAGACTACACCATGATCCATTCCAGGACCTGGTGGAACTTATTAATGAGAAATTACAATGGGCATTTGAGGCCAATTTAATTTCTAAAAAGAAATTGGAATTCTTGAGAGTGGTGGACTTCAATAAACCAACATTTTATATAATCCCTAAGGTCCATAAAAATAGAAAGGCCCCTCCAGGAAGACCTATTGTCTCCGCCATTCGTGGTCCCCTGGAGAGACTGGGGAATTATATAGATTCCTTAATCAAGGACATGGTCTTGTCTTTGACTTCGTACGTACGTGACACAGGGGACGTATTGAATAAGATTAGTGCATTAGAATTCCCGGAGGGTGCCCTACTCGTGGGGATCGATGTGGAGTCGCTTTACACATCTATTCCCCACGAGTGGGGCATTTTGGCGGTATATCACTTCCTAGAGAAACACTTCCCAGAAATGGGAGCCCAAAATGAATTCATCATTGATCTCCTAGAGCTTGCACTCAAGCACAACTTTTTCCAGTTCTCTGGGTCTAACTATCAGCAGCTGCGTGGCACCTCTATGGGAGCCCCATGGGCCCCGGCCTATGCGTGTCTGCACCTGGGCTGGTGGGAGGAGGAGAAAGTTTATGCTTCATCGATGTACCTCGGCCATGCATGCTGCTGGCTGAGGTACATCGATGATGTCCTGATGGTATGGGCAGGGACTTCAGATGAACTGGAGGTGTTTATGGCAGAGCTAGAAAACAACACTAGAAATATACATCTAACTTATACTGCGGATCCCCATCAACTCTCCTTCCTGGACCTATCTATCCGACTTGAGGGTGGTAGGTTGATTACTAGTACTTTCCGAAAGGAAACAGCCGCAAATACATTACTACAGGCGGATAGCCACCACCCCAAGTCTCTGATACGTGGGATCCCGGTTGGACAGTTAATGAGAATCCGCAGAAATTGCTCTACTGAGGAGGACTACTTTTCCGAATCCTAAACAACTCTACCAGAGATTCAGGGAAAGGGGATACCCCCACCGTACCCTCAAGCGAGCAATGAGCATCGCAGGACATAAGAGGAGAGCTGACCTCCTCTTACCCCAGAAAAAGACACAACAGGAGACTGAGGGACTGGTGAGATTTATCACCCCCTATGGGTCCCAGTGGCACCAGGTTAATACAATCCTCTCAAAACATTGGCACATACTGTTGCGGGCTGTTGGGTCGAGGCAAATTATCGGTGAGAGACCGTCAATGGTTGCTAAACGAGCCCAAAACCTCAATGACATGCTGGTGCAATCTGAGTTTGTACGGCCCTCAAATAGAAGTTGGCTCACTGATATGCCTCGGGTCAACGGCATGTTTCCGTGTGGCCACTGTGGCACATGTAAGTATGTGGACCGCTCAAAAACCTTTAGACATTCGGATGGTAGTCAACAATTTGAGATTCGGTCTTTCATTAACTGTGCCACAACCAGAATACTCTATGTTCTCGAATGCCCATGTCATAAATTGTATGTAGGCAAAACTAAGAGACAGCTGCGTGTTAGATTCGGGGAACACCTGAAGAGTATCAGGCTAAAGGAAGAAACTTCAGTGGCTCAACACTTTTTGGATTTTCATCAGGGCAAAACCACAGGTCTGAGGGTAAAGGGCTTTTATGCCCTTTCTCTGACAGACCGTAGGGGTGACTTTGACAGGGTACTCCTACGCAAAGAGAAAAAATGGATATTCAGGCTTGGTACTCTTCAACCTAATGGCTTGAACCACGAACTAAGCCTGAGTGTCTTTCTTGAACCATAAACATTAGGTTTGAAGTGTTTTATAAAGGCTCCCCGGCTGATCTCTTGTTTTGGTTGTTTTTGATAGAATTTATTTCTGACCATGAGGGCCATTCCACCTTATGAGGAAATTTATTACAATGTCTATTGCGCTCTTTACTTGATGCCTGGTGATATGTGAGATTGTATTTCTTTCTCCCCCCTTGCAAATAAGTACTTTTTCGTTTGAGCAACTGATTGGCACCTTTTTTCCACTGCATTACCTGATGTGACCACAAGATGGCAGAAAATAGCTATTTGGCATGGTTTGATCTGATTGGACAGTGTTCCCTATTTAAATCAACCTTAATTCAATGCCAAATTGTTCTGAAGAAGTACGCGGAGGCGTACGAAACGTCAACGCAGCCCCTGCAGGGCTTGTCAGCAGGCCTTCAACATGCTTCCTTTTCCAGCAATGTAAAAGGGTTTCCCTGTGATTTGCATACAGCACCATACTTCACAAGCTAATTCCGCATCAGCAATTGAATGCAAAGTTCCTGGTCTCTTCCTAACCATGTGACCGGTCATGTGATCACACAGTCTGCAGTGTCTACTATTGAGGAGAATGGTGTGCTGTGACTACACACTTAATGTTGCTCTGAACTGACTGTGAGCCGCTCCATGCCAAACAGCAAGACAGCAGAGTCTGAGGACATCCCCAGTACTTGAAAGAGGTGAGAGCCCAATGGGCAGTTTCTCTTTCCCTCCTTACCTGCTTATCAATAGTCTTTGCATCTGTTTGCCATTCACCCTCCTGCATGGATTGACACACTTGAAACTGATGAACTGTGAAAATATCATCCTGGTCTAGATTGGAAAAGAGACTAAGCCCTTTCTTTGGAGTGGTTTGTCCTTTTGCTCCTTTTATGCTGCATTGAGGAAATAGTGTTTGTGCACTGGACATACCTAGTAACAGGAACGCTGGTCTTTCCATTTCCAAAACAACTGGTGTAAACACACATTTAGTGCACTGAGGTTGGAAGCTGCTTGTGGAGGATTTCCTTCTAATAGAGGTTTTTTTTAAAAAACCCCACCTAATTCAGCTATGTAAGGTCCTGTCTATGTGGATATATGTGGGTTTTTTTTTTTTTTTCTCAGTACTGCTCAATCTGATGCACAGTTAATACTAGACCACATAAGACTTGATATCCCATCAGTAGCTTACTCCATGTAATGTTTGGTGCTATACTTTTTTCTTTGGATTCAAATGGACACTGCATGCGTTTTTGGCCTGCAGGCACGCTCTGCAGTTTTATTCATCAATGTTGCAGCATGGTTTTTAATTTTGGTTTAGTGTAGTGAGACGGACTGTGTTATTTAGATACATTGTTTATCTTACATATATTTGGAATTTTTTGTATATGTAAATAACCCCACCCCCTACCCTTAATAAAGCCTTTTTGCATTTTTGTACCATAAGCCGTAGTTGACCATTCCCCTTTTTTGCTTTCTGGGGACTCCCTTGTCTCCTCTTTCTGTTGTTGATATGGTACAAAATTTCTTTCCAGCAACCACAGATTGCAGGAAAGAGATTTGTGCTGACAGGGGGATCCCTTTTGCTGAGCAGTTGTATTGTCCCAACAAACAGTGATTATCACTAGCAGATATAGCAACCGCTAGTGATAATCATAAGAGAATCCGGCAGGCTGGTTGTACCCAATTTGATCGATCAACTTGGTACATTCAGCCTGCCCATTATTGGTTCTAATCTCAGCCTGCTAGGTGGCATTGATAGGTGGCACTTGTGGGCATTGGTAGGTGGCAATGGCAGGTGGCACAGATGAGGCATAATTGCCTCTTCCTCTTCGGGACCGATGTCCCTTGCAGATGAGCCGATGATCAGCTTTCTTCTCTCCTCGCGCTGTCAGCGTGAGGAGAAAAAAAAAATGATCACAGAGCTTTTGTTTTGATCATGTGATCAGCTGTCATTGGCTGACAGCTGATCACATTGTAAGGGGCCGACACTCAGTGACTTGATGATCACAGGGCACTCCCGGAAATTCAGGTCCGCACTGTGGCGCACTCATTAGGCTATAGCGTGGATGTCAAGAGGTTAAACTATCTTAGTCTTAGCTCTTGGGCAGCCCATACATTGATTACTTTTTTCATTCAACTATTAGGTTGAATGAAAAAAAAAAGAATGTTCCACTTCCCCCATCTACACATTCCAGGTGGACGGGGGAATCCTTCCACTGTGAACCAGTGGTGGAATCCATTGTGGTGGTGTATAGAGCCAAAAAGATTAGAATTGTGTCAATGGCCCAATATTTATGGACCTGACTGTACATATAATTGAAAGGTGTGAGTGAACTCTGTTTCTATCGCATTAAACCTAATTGAATTTGTATTGTTTTAAGTATATTCTTGTTTTGAAACGACATTTATTCTTTCGTAAAAATGGGGGGGGGCGCAGTTTGCCATCTTCGCCCTGGGCACCAAATGGCCTTGTCCCAGCGCTGGTAGTCTCAGTCTGTCCACATAACAGCCAGGGACTGAGAAAAAGAGTTCCTCATTGGTTGAAGAGCAAACATGTTGAAAGTCACATCAACAGGTTACTTTTCAGAGGGGAGACGCAACATTCAAAGCAGCATTCAGTCCAGCACAATCTCGGCAGTACAGCCAGCAAGAAAGTTCTCCAATAGCAACAACTTCTGTGCAGGGGTGAAGTGGCTTACAGCATGGCTTCCTTAACTCCACAAAGCACACATTTGTAATCCACAGGGTTTTGTACAAGTGTAGTCCCATAGCAATTACCAGTAGTACCTGGGATCTGGCAACTTCAAATCCTCTCCTTTGGTATTTACTGTGGTGATGTAGTGTTTAATGTCCTTCTTGTCTGGCCTGCGGATGATCTCACTGTCCAGATTGATCTTACGGCCATATGCCGAGGTGTGTATCTCTCAGCTATCATAGGTGAGAGCTTTGGGAAATCCACCCACAAAGGGATTCGGAGGAAACTTTGCACAGCTTCATCTACCCATTGGGTTTCTTTATCCAAGATCTCTTCCTCTAGATGATCTGGTATGTAGGGATACAGGTATCCGTATTCCTCAGCTACTTTTTTAATGACAATTCGCTGTACCTTGGACAGCCTGGGCAGGGTCTTATTGTCTCCATACCCAGGTAGGACCCGTGCGTCTGGAGCACGCTTAACTGTGTACCCAGCAACAACATCTGGCTCGCAATCAGACTTGGCCACAGGCGTTGGCTTGGTAAGGCGAACTTTGGGGACCCATCAGGCCCAACGATCCTCTTTAAAAGATCTAGTAATGCATACCGATGGAGCTGCATTGGCAGACAGCTCAATTTTAACACTAGCAGCAGTAGCAGAGGGAACTTCATCCTCCTCTATGTCACTAATTTTCTCCTCACCACTGTCACTCCACCTCCCAGTCCAAGACAGGATGTCCAAAAGTAGTTCAGACATCATGTCAGAGGGGATGTCAGAATTAGATATGGTGGAGCATTCTTCTGCCGGGAGATAGTTGCGCTTGGCACTGGCTTTAACTGGCACAACCGTGTTGTCTCTCTTGATGGCTACAGGTATCACGTCCCGCACCGGAACACTGCTTTCACCCCTTGCAGGCTTACCTGACCCCGGTATTCTTTCCCTCGGTGACTCTGACACCAAAGCGAGCGCTGGGTCCTGGGGCAGCCTTTGAGACAGGGAGAGCAACTTCAAGCATGACTCGGGTGACGGCAGGTGGACACTTAATATCACTCCCAGCTGGGATAGCAACATTCTTGTCCCAATCTCCTTGCAGTATCCGCGGAGGTTGGGCTGGTGAGACTACCTTGATTAGGTGTTTCCCGCAACATCCACAGACGATCCAAGGCCTCAGCTGCGTGGCCAGATCTGAACACTTCCCACAGATCAGTCTCAAGGCATCATAGCCTCCAACCGTGTACAGGGCAAGACTACCCTTTGGTATATACCGCACTCCGGTGTCAGTCAGAGCGCCTTTTGACTCGCTCAGACTAAGGCCAACACCTGGAGTGTACATTTTCCAATCCGCCATTGTACTTCCAAACTGTGCCATCTTCTCCAACCCACAATCCGACACTTCCTTATCCTCCTCTGCAGAGCGGGGGCTCCTCCCCCCGCTAACAGATCGGTGAAGATAATTTCTGGAAACTTTAGCGCCCGCTCGTTTGCTTCTGCAGTGCGCCAAGTCTGTAATGGAGTCTGTTTTAACCATAGCAGCACTGCCGGGAAGTGTCAAAAGACCAGGCTGGTACTCTCCCATGAGCAATGAGACTTGTTGGTTCTTCCCCACGTTGTTAGAAATCCTGATAGAGCTATAGCCAGTTGCTATGGGTGACTGCTGCGAGGATAACGCCTTTGCCCCACTTTGGGCGCCAAATGTAGAGGAGTTCCGGGCCCCCTTTGGTCTAATAAGAACCTCCAGAGTTGGGGACAGCTGACATCCTTCCATGTAGAGTGGGTTACGAGGCATGGTGGGTGCAAGTTAAGGTATATTAATGAGCACAGACACTTCTTGAATGCAAAGAGATTTATTGTCTCTTGAACAGAACTGTGGGAGAGAGGGTTGGGGCCAGGACACCCTTTAGTAGTTGCAATATTAATTGGCAGACTCTGAGACTTCTATAGGCAGACAGCCATGCAGGGAAAGGCATCCAGCAAGACACCACATCTGGCAACAGTCTTGTAACAGTTTCTAACACAAATTGTAATGAACTTCTTTACTTTCTCTACAATCTCCTCTTGTAGATCTTCACTCTACTGGGCTCCCAGTCTCTCTCACTAGACTTGCTAATCCACTGCCACTGGATCCCCTGAGCTCTTCCAACCTTCTCACTCAGTATCTTTCTGAAGCCTCACCCCCGTGTCCCTGGCATTCACAGATACTCCTCAAGCGTCACCCCACTGGCTTGCTTGGTCCCTGGCTTGGCATACAAGACTGCTCTGCAAGCATCACCTCCTCTGGCTGGGTCCCTGGCTTGACAACTGCTGAAGTTTTTCAATTCTTCACAATCCCTTGTTGGCAAGAATGCTGCTCCGGTACTTGCTTCAGTTACTATATTCACTGTGTTCCCTGGTAAAAAGGTGGATGGTCCCTTAGTGGCGACAACTTCCCCTCTACCTAGGATCACGACAGGTTCTCCAGCCAGCAGAACCGTCCCCTCTGGATGGCCTGCAAGCGGCAGTCCCAACCCTACGCTGCTCTCCTGCTTCTGGATAGGCCCTCAGACAGCCTAGCAGCCAGATGTCCCCGGGATAGGCCTCAGGCTCTGGCCTAGCAGCCCGGGGCAGCACAACACACGTCCACCCAGACAGCCGTCCAGGTGGCACAGAACACCGATCACCTGACTCCACCCAAATATATAGGTTCTCCCAACAGGCCAAGGGACCCAACAAAATCCCTAGCTACACCCTAACTATTCCTAATCTGTCCTTGCAATGCCCTTGTTTTATCTAATGTCACCAGGCACCCGGCCACCCAGCGACAGAAGAGAGAAGTGCAGCAATTCCAGAATTGGGGTGAGATCACAAGTGTGCACACAGGGTATGCCAGGTGTGCCTAGGCACACCCTAATCACCCTGTGTGGCACAGATTCCCCCCACTTTAGACTCCTGATTAGGGATGAGCCGAACACCCCCCGGTTCGGTTCGCACCAGAACCTGCGAACGGACCGAAAATTCGCACGAACGTTAGAACCCCATTGACGTCTATGGGACTCGAACGTTCAAAATCAAAAGTGCTCATTTTAAAGGCTAATTTGCATGGTATTGTCCTAAAAAGGATTTGGGGACCCGGGTCCTACCCCAGGGGACATGTATCAATGCAAAAAAACTTTTAAAAACGGACATTTTTTCGGGAGCAGTGATTTTAATGATGGTTAAATGAAAAAAAAAAAAAAAGTGAAATATTCCTTTAAATATCGTACCTGGGGGGTGTCTATAGTATGCCTGTAAAGTGGCGCGTGTTTCCCGTGTTTACAACAGTCCCTGCACCAAATGTCATTTTTAAAAAAATCTATTTTAAAACTGCTTGCGGGTTTAATGTAATGTCGGGTCCTGGCAATATGGATGAAAATCAGTGAGACAAACGGCATGGGTACCCCCCAGTCCATTACCAGGCCCTTTGGGTCTTGTATGGATATTAAGGGGAACCCGGCACCCAAATTAAAATAAGGAAAGGTGTGGGGCCACAAGGCTCTATATACTCTGAACAGCAGTATACAGGCGGTGCGAACAAGACAGGGACTGTAGGTTTGTTGTTAAGTAGAATCTGTTTGTCATTTTGAACGGGTACATTTTTAACGTGTTTAGCTCCAGCCAAAAAATCTTTTTTAAGCTTTTTGGAGACCATAGGGAAGGGTTATCACCCCTGTGACATTTGTTTTGCTGTCTTTCCTCCTCTTTAGAAGATTTCACCTCACTTTTTGTCCCAATGACAAATGTTTTTTGAAAATTTGGGTTTTTTTGTGGAACAAGGATTGGAAAGCATCAGTGGAAAGGAGAAATGTTTTTCCCATATTAACTCTTACAGGAGAGAATGTCCCTTCCTAGGGGTAGATTTCATCTCACTTCCTGTTGTCTACTTCCGTTTGCAAGTAGGAGTCGTTTGTAAGTTAGATGTTTGAAAGTAGGGGCCTGCTCTATATACTCAGCATAAATTTGGCCCTTAGGTGTTGTGTGGCCACAACAACGTAAGCCCTCACAGGGCCCTGCTGTGAAATATTAGATCAAGAATTGTAATTACATGCCCCTGTTGAACAGGGGCAGAAAAATTGGGCCTGTGGTGGTGGTGGTGGTGCTGGTGCCACAACACTGCAACCCCTCAGACACTCTAGTTGGAACGCAGGAACGAGCCCTGCTGCAAAGTATTGCATCAAAAATTGTAATCACACGCCCCTGTTAAACAGGGGCTGAAAAATTGTGCCTTAGGCATTGGTGGTGGCGCCCAGAACCAAAAATGTTCTTTCAAGCTATCAGCGTGATGATTGAGGAGGAAGAGGATAATTACTCAGGGATAGTCACTCAGCATCAGCATAGGCAGTCTTTGAAGGGATCTGAGATTTTAAAAAAAATTATTCGGTTACATCAGCATCAGGTGCTTGGTAGCTGGTGGTGATCCAAGACTGATTCATTTTTATAAAGGTCAGTCGATCGACCGAGTCGGTGGACAGACGCACCCTGTGATCGGTTACAAAGCCTCCAGCAGCACTGAATGTGCGTTCCGAAAGAACGCTGGATGCAGGACAGGCCAGTAGCTCAATTGCATACTGTGCAAGCTCTGGCCAGTGATCCATCCTCAAGACCCAGTAACCCAGAGGATTTTCGGTGGGAAAGGTGTCCAAGTCAGATCTTGCCCCTAGGTATTCCTGCACCATGTAAAACAGACGCTGGCGATGGTTGCTGGAACCGATCATACCTTGGGGCTGCGGACCAAAAAAATTGTCTGAACGCATCGGTCAGACGGCCACCTTCTCCACCGCTCCTTCTTTGACTGACCGAAGCCTCAGCAACACGTTGTCCAGAAACAGGAGTTTGTAACCTCCCAGTCTCTGGGAACGCGTTGCACAGACCTTTCTGCAAGGCCTCCCGAAGATGTTTCATCCTCTGCTCCCTCTGCGATGGCAAGATGAGGTCCGCAACCTTACCCTTGTAACGTGGATCAAGGAGGGTTGCCAGCCAGTATTGGTCCTTCTCCTTGATACCACGAATACGAGGATCCTTCCGCAGGCTTTGCAGGATCAGGGAGGCCATGCAGCGTAGGTTTGCTGAGGCATTCGGTCCGGAGTCCTCTGGGTCACTAAGGACGACATGGTCCGCAGCCACCTCCTCCCAGCCACGTACAAGTCCATGTGTTTCTTGGGACTGATCCCTTAAAGACTGCTGCTGATGCTGAGTGCCTGGCTCCACCTCCATACTGACACAATCTTCCTCCTTCTCCTCCTCCTCCTCGTCCTCTTCCTATGTGATCGGCGGGCATGCAGAAACACTGTCTGGATAAAGGGGGCCTTGAGAGCTAAGGAAGTCCTCCTCTTCCTGCCTCTGTTCTGCCTCAAGTGCCCTGTCCATTATTCCACGCAGCGTGTGCTCCAACAGGTGGACAAGGGGGACAGTGTCACTGATGCATGCACTGTCACTGCTCACCATCCTCGTGGCCTCCTCAAATGGTGACAGGACAGTGCATGCATCCCTGATCATGGCCCACTGGCGTGGGGGAAAAAAAACCAAGCTCCCCTGACCCTGTCCTGGTGCCATAGTCGCAAAGGTACTCATTGATGGCCCTCTGCTGCGTGTGCAGCCGCTGCAGCATGGCCAACGTTGCGTTCCACCTGGTGGGCATGTCACAGATTAGGCGGTTCTTGGGCAGGTTAAACTCCTTTTGGAGGTCCGTCAGCCGAGCACTGGCATTATATGACCGGCGGAAATGCACACAGACTTTCCTGGCCTGCCTCAGGACATCCTGTAAGCCCGGGTACCTGCCCAAGAACCGCTGCACCACCAAGTTAAGGACGTGAGCCAAACGGGGCACATGGGTCATTTGTCCCTGTCGGAGGGCAGAGAGGAGGTTGGTGCCATTGTCGCAAACCACCATTCCTGCCTTAAGTTGGCGTGGCGTCAACCACCTCTGAACCTGCCCCTGCAGAGCTGACAGAACCTCTGCCCCAGTGTGGCTCCTGTCCCCCAAGCACACCAGCTCAAGCACCGCATTTCATCTTTTGGCCTGCGTACTTGCATAGCCCCTTGAACGGCTACGGAGCACCGCTGGTTCCGAGGACAAAGCACAGGAAGAGGCCATGGAGGAAGAAGAGGAGGGGGTGGAGGAGAGAGGTGTGACAATCATTAGCATTTTGGAGGCGTGGTGGCGGAACAACCTCCAACACTACTGCTCCTTGTCCTGCATCCTTCCCAGCTGCCAGCAGAGTCACCCAATGCGCCGTGAAACTTAAGTAACGTCCCTGTCCATGCCTGCTGGACCATGAGTCAGCAGTAATATGCACCTTACCGCTGACCGCCCTGTCCAGAGAGGCATGGACATTGCCTTCCACATGCCGGTAGAGAGCCGGAATCGCCTTCCGTGAGAAAAAGTGGCGTTTAGGTACCTGCCACTGAGGAACCGCACATTCCACAAACTCACGGAAGGGGGCAGAGTCTACCAACTGAAAAGGCAGCAGTTGAAGTGCTAGCAACTTTGCCAAGCTAGCATTCAACCGCTGCGCATGTGGATGGCTGGGAACAAACTTCTTTTGGCGGTGCAGCAGCTGGGGCAGGGAAATTTGCCTGGTACAATCTGACGTCGGTGTACCAAAAGCAGATTGCCCACAAGTACTTGGCTGTGACACACCTAATTCTACACCTTCATTCCTCTCAGTGCAGGTCTCAGAGAGGACTGAAGGTATAGTGGGGTTGGAGATCTCAGCTGATGAGGAGCAAGGAGAGGTCCTCTTTGTTCTTTGGTGTGGGTCTTTTAGATACGCTTGCCAACGAACTGCATGGCAGGTCAAAATATGTCTGGTCAAGCATGTGGTACCCAAGCAGGAGATGTTTTGGCCACGCAAGATACGCTTGAGACATATGTTGCAAATAGCAGTGGTGCGATCTGATGCACTCGTCTCAAAAAAGGCCCACACCAAAGAACTTTTTGAATAACGCGCAGAGACTGCAGCGCCCTGCACATGTGGAGCTTTGGGGTGTGATGCAGTCAATGTGCTGCCCTTAGGCTGGCCCCTGGAGGGCATTCTGCCTCGTTGGTGATGTGCCGCCTCCTCCTCCTCCTCCTCCTCCTCCTCCTCTCTCCTATCAGGCACCCACGTTGAGTCAGTGACCTCATCATCCCCTCCCTCCTCATCACTGGAGCAAACCTGGCAGTATGCTGCAGCAGGGGGAGCATGACTGCCAGATTGCTGTCCTTCTTGGGCACCCCCTCTATCTGCGCTCATGTTACTGCCTTCATCGAGCTCAGTATCATCATCAGAGCCTTCCAAACGCTGGGCATCCTCCTGGAGCATGTGCCCAACACTGTGGTCAAACAGTTCGAGGGACTCCTCAGGAGGACATGGTGGGGCTAGGGAAGGAGTCACTGATGACATTGAGCCGAGGGAAGAGGCTGCTGCTTTGCCAGACAAAGTACCCTGGGCATGGGTGAGAGAGGATGAGGAGGATGAGGACGGCTTGGTCATCCACTCGACCAAGTCTTCCGCATGTTGTGGCTCAACACGGCCAGCTGCCGAAAAAAAGCCAAAGCGTGTCCCACGGCCACATGCTGATGAGGATGCACCGTCTCCATGACCAGCACTAGACACAGAGCCTGCTTGCCCTCTCTTATTGGCTTGTGACTGTCTGCCTCTCCTTCTTGGCCTTCCAGACATACTAATGGCCTGTAGCTGCACTAAGCTGGGATATGTATATATGTGTGTGTATATGTGTGTGTATATATATATATATATATATATATATATATATATATATATATATATATATATATATATATATATATATATATATATATATACTGCAGCTAGCAAAATCAACTGCCTGCCTGTAGTATGAGAACACCACCAACCTTCTACAGGTAGCTTTAGCTGAACACTGTGAGGTGGACGCACCCCACTAACTTGTAGGTTTAGCTGAACACTGTGAGCAGGACGCACCCCACTAACTTGTAGGTTTAGCTGAACACTGTAAGCAGGACGCACTGCACTAACTGTAAATAGTCTAGCTGCCTGACTGTGGTACTAATAGGATGAAAAGAACACCATTAATTTTCTTCAGGTAGCTGTATATACTGTAACAAGACAAGCCTGCCTGTCAGTAAGAAGATAACAGGAACAAATCTAGCTGAACACTGTGAGCAGGACGCACTGCACTAACTTGTAGGTTTAGCTGAACACTGTGAGGTGGACGCACCACACTAACTTGTAGGTTTAGCTGAACACTGTGAGCAGGACGCACCCAACTAACTTGTAGGTTTAGCTGAACACTGTGAGGTGGACGCACCCCACTAACTTGTAGGTTTAGCTGAACACTGTGAGGTGGACGCACCCCACTAACTTGTAGGTTTAGCTGAACACTGTGAGCAGGACGCACCCCACTAACTTGTAGGTTTAGCTGAACACTGTGAGGTGGACGCACCACACTAACTTGTAGGTTTAGCTGAACACTGAGCAAGACACACTGCACTAACTGTAAATAGTCTAGCTGCCTGACTGTGGTACTAATAGGATCAAAAGAACACCAGTAATTTTCTTCAGGTAGCTGTAAATACTGTAACAAGACAAGCCTGCCTGTCAGTAGGAAGATAACAGGAACGGATCTAGCTGAACACTGTGAGGTGGATGCACCACACTAACTTGTAGGTTTAGCTGAACACTGTGAGCAGGACGCACCCCACTAACTTGTAGGTTTAGATGAACATTGTGAGCAGGATGCACTGCACTAACTGTAAATAGTTTAGCTGCCTGACTGTGGTACTAATAGGATCAAAAGAACACCAGTAATTTTCTTCAGGTAGCTGTAAATACTGTAACAAGACAAGCCTGCCTGTCAGTAGGAAGATAACAGGAACGGATCTAGCTGAACACTGTGAGGTGGATGCACCACACTAACTTGTAGGTTTAGCTGAACACTGTGAGCAGGACGCACCCCACTAACTTGTAGGTTTAGCTGAACATTGTGAGCAGGATGCACTGCACTAACTGTAAATAGTCTAGCTGCCTGACTGTGGTACTAATAGGATCAAAAGAACACCAGTAATTTTCTTCAGGTAGCTGTATATACTGTAACAAGACAAGCCTGCCTGTCAGTAAGAAGATAACAGGAACAGATCTAGCTGAACACTGTGAGCAGGATGCACTGCACTAACTTTTAGGTTTAGCTGAACACTGTGAGGTGGACGCACCACACTAACTTGTAGGTTTAGCTGAACACTGTGAGGTGGACGCACCACACTAACTTGTAGGTTTAGCTGAACACTGAGGTGGACGCACCACACTAACTTGTAGGTTTAGCTGAACACTGTGAGCAGGACGCACCCCACTAACTTGTAGGTTTAGCTGAACACTGTGAGCAGGACACACCCCACTAACTTGTAGGTTTAGCTGAACACTGTGAGCAGGACGCACCCCACTAACTTGTAGGTTTAGCTGAACACTGTGAGGTGGACGCACCACACTAACTTGTAGGTTTAGCTGAACACTGTGAGCAGGACGCACCCCACTAACTCTTAGGTTTAGCTGAACACTGTGAGCAGGACGCACCCCACTAACTTGTAGGTTTAGCTGAACACTGTGAGCAGGACGCACTGCACTAACTGTAAATAGTCTAGCTGCCTGACTGTGGTACTAATAGGATCAAAGGAACACCAGTAATTTTCTTCAGGTAGCTGTATATACTGTAACAAGACAAGCCTGCCTGTCAGTAAGAAGATAACAGGAACAGATCTAGCTGAACACTGTGAGCAGGACGCACTTCACTAACTTGTAGGTTTAGCTGAACACTGTGAGCAGGACGCACCCCACTAACTTGTAGGTTTAGCTGAACACTGTGAGCAGGACGCACCGCACTAACTTGTAGGTTTAGCTGAACACTGTGAGCAGGACGCACTGCACTAACTGTAAATAGTCTAGCTGCCTGACTGTGGTACTAATAGGATCAAAGGAACACCAGTAATTTTCTTCAGGTAGCTGTATATACTGTAACAAGACAAGCCTGCCTGTCAGTAAGAAGATAACAGGAACAGATCTAGCTGAACACTGTGAGCAGGACGCACTTCACTAACTTGTAGGTTTAGCTGAACACTGTGAGCAGGACGCACCCCACTAACTTGTAGGTTTAGCTGAACACTGTGAGCAGGACGCACTGCACTAACTGTAAATAGTCTAGCTGCCTGACTGTGGTACTAATAGGATCAAAAGAACACCAGTAATTTTCTTCAGGTAGCTGTATATACTGTAACAAGACAAGCCTGCCTGTCAGTAGGAAGATAACAGGAACGGATCTAGCTGAACACTGTGAGCAGGACGCACCCCACTAACTTGTAGGTTTAGCTGAACACTGTGAGCAGGACGCACCCCACTAACTTGTAGGTTTAGCTGAACATTGTGAGCAGGATGCACTGCACTAACTGTAAATAGTCTAGCTGCCTGACTGTGGTACTAATAGGATCAAAAGAACACCAGTAATTTTCTTCAGGTAGCTGTATATACTGTAACAAGACAAGCCTGCCTGTCAGTAAGAAGATAACAGGAACAGATCTAGCTGAACACTGTGAGCAGGACGCACTTCACTAACTTGTAGGTTTAGCTGAACACTGTGAGCAGGACGCACCCCACTAACTTGTAGGTTTAGCTGAACACTGTGAGCAGGACGCACCGCACTAACTTGTAGGTTTAGCTGAACACTGTGAGCAGGACGCACTGCACTAACTGTAAATAGTCTAGCTGCCTGACTGTGGTACTAATAGGATCAAAGGAACACCAGTAATTTTCTTCAGGTAGCTGTATATACTGTAACAAGACAAGCCTGCCTGTCAGTAGGAAGATAACAAAAACGGATCTAGCTAAACTGAATACAGTATATATATATATATATATATATATATATACACAAACACCTGGGATGCATATACATACACTGTAAGTGCAGCTAACTGACTGACTGTTCTGCCTAATCTATCTAACTCAAATCAAATGTCACTGTCTGTCTCTCTCTCTCTCTCTCTCTCTCTCAATGAACGCCGGAACACACACTACACAGGGGCGCCGTGCAGGCGGCCTTATATAGTGTGGGGCGTGTACTAAATCCCCTGAGCCATAATTGGCCAAAGCCTCCTTGGCTTTGGCCAATTACGGCTCTCTGTTCAGGCGGCGCTGTGATTGGCCAAACATGCGGGTCATAGTGCATGCTTGGCCAATCATCAGCCAGCAATGCACTACAATGCTGCAGTGAATTATGGGCCGTGACGCGCCACACGAATTTGGCGCGAACGGCCCATATCGTTCGCAATTCGACAAACGATCGAACAGCCGATGTTCGAGTCGAACATGGGTTCGACTCGAACACGAAGCTCATCCCTACTCCTGATATTTCACCTAAAATAAAATGTAAAAAAAAATTATTAAAAAAATAAAATTGTAAAAAAATAAAATAATGCAATTAAAAACTACTGACATCATCCACTAGCCTACTCACACCAGTCTCTGCCCTAATGACACTATCCGCTTCTCTACTGACATCGTCGGTGTATATATACACATGCACACACATATGTGTTTGAGTTTTGGGGTGCACACCCTAATGCAATAGACTGAGCACACCTATAGGTGAGATCAATTGACCCCTAACAATTGGCCAAAGCAACTTCACTTGGCACATAAATTTAGTAGCCACCCTGCCTAAACATCAGGGTGCTACATTAAAAATGACAATGGTTCGACTCACAAACAGGAGTAATAGCAGAGCACTGTAGTGAGGCAGATGAGTCCGTGCTTAAGGCAGGGAAGAGGATCGGTGGACAGCGTCCGGACTGCTGTCATGCACTCAGCTGGGTGGAAGCTGAATACAGCCACCGTGATCCTCCGCTCTGACCGGACCGGCACTAAAGATGATGTCAGAGGGGAAGTTTCAGGCAGAGACTCTGCAGCTGTCCCTGCTGCTCCAAAATCTGGACAGTTTGCAGCTGGAGGGAGAAAGCCAGCAATGCTGCAGGGGGATCCACAGGAGTCACAAGGCAGTACAGCCGGCTCTCTGTCTCAGCAGGTGTCTGGGCTCCCATTTTGAACTGATGGAGCTCGGGCTCGGTACAGGAGGGCCGGCTATACTGCCTTATCAGCGGCCCTGGGTGACACCCATGTTACTAAACACAGGCTCCCATGCAGTGGGGGGTGCGGGTGGGTCGTGGCCCCGGGCGCAATATCTAGAGGGGCGCAGATGTCCCAACTCCCGCTATCCTGACTACTGTCATTCCGACTTCCGACTCCACACCTGGGAGTACTGAGTGTGCCACTGTCTGCCCCCCGCCTCTGCCGCTCTCCATGTTTCTGTGCTAGTGCTGCCGGAGCTTCTCCAGCTGCCCGGCGTCAGCGATGAACACTCTCTGCGATTGGCTGCTCCAATCATGTGTAGGCATGGCGGCAAGCAGAGCTGGCTTTGGCGGTTGATCGCGGGTTTGCTCCCACCTCGCTGTCCAGGGCTCATTGCTGGCTGTGCCGGGGCGAGCTTCCACCACACTCCGCAGTCCGCATATGGGAGACAAGACGAGCCCAGGTGAGTGGTGGCTGTGTACTGCCGTGCCGGGGCCGGGCTGCCTGGAGACTAGCAGGCTCAGCAGTGATTAGGAAACAGATCAGGTAGGATGGGGATGGCCGGGGTGACACCTTCTCTGCCAGGCTGAAATGAGATGGAGGGAGGAAGTTTATCTGAAGTGCCGCTCTTCTACCACTTCTGGGACACTTCACATCCTGGGAAGGGGGCACATTAATACAGACTGGGAAACTAGAACTGCCAACATGTACCCAGAACTTTCTGCTCTGTGCTTCATACATGGGGTTCTGTGTATATATAGTACATGGGATGATGGGGGGCAGTGTATGTATGTATATATATATATATATATATATATATATATATATATATATATATATATATATATATATTACATGAGGGTGGGCAGTCTACATATCATACATGGGGGGGTCAGTGTATGTTTAACACATGGGGGGGTCAGTATATATGACACATGGGGACCAGTGTATATATAATATGTGGGGAGTCAGTGTACATATATAAAATTCATTGTATATAAAATATATGGGGTAATGGGTGGGGTTAGTGTATACAATTTATGGGGGTTAGTGTGTGTGTATATATAATATATGGGGGTTAGTGTGTGTGTATATATAATATATGGGGGTTAGTGTGTGTGTGTGTATATATAATATATGGGGGTTAGTGTGTGTGTATATATAATATATGGGGGTTAGTGCGCGTATATATAATATATGGGAGTTAGTGTGTGTATATATAATATATGGGAGTTAGTGTGTGTATATATAATATATGGGGGTTAGTGTGTGTGTGTGTGTGTGTGTGTGTGTGTGTGTGTGTATAATATATGGGGGTTAGTTTGTGTGTGTGTGTGTGTGTGTGTGTGTGTGTGTATATAATATATGGGGGTTAGTGTGTGTGTGTGTATATAATATATGGGGGTTAGTGTGTGTGTGTGTGTGTGTGTGTGTGTGTGTGTGTATATATAATATATGGGGGTTAGTGTGTGTGTGTGTGTGTGTGTGTATATATATAATATATGGGGGTTAGTGTGTCTGTATATAAAATATGGGGGTTAGTGTGTGTGTGTGTATATATAATATAATATATGGGGGTTAGTGTGTGCGTGTATATATAATATAATATAATATAATATAATATATGGGGGTTAGTGTGTGCGTGTATATATAATATATGGGGGTTAGTGTGTGCGTGCATATATAATATATGGGGGTTAGTGTGTGTGTCAGGGGCGGATCGGGGGGGGGGGGGGCGAGAAATGCGGGTGAGTGTGAGAGAGCCGGCGGGCGGCTCCGTAAGTGAGAGAGCCGCCGGCGGCTCTGCAGGAGAGAGACAGCGGTAGTGGCGTTGTTAGGTGGGTGCGGGTGGTGCGGTCCGCACCCGGGTGACACCCGCCAGAGGGGTGACACCCGTAGGTAGCGGCACGCACCGCTAACACTGCCCAATGACCTGATCTGCTCCTCAGGTCTTGCGCTGTGTGCCTCAGCGCAGCGGACTGAAGCCGCCTCCCCCTCCTCTCTGCTTACATCCACACAGGAGGAGGAGGAGCCCGAGGGACACATGGCTGTGTGTATCTTCCGCGCTGTTCTGAGGTCTGTAAAATTTATGTATATGTGGGTTGACATGTGCAGAGGGGATTCTATATTAATGGGGGTTCTGCACTGAGGGTGGATTCTATACTAATGGGGGTTCAGCACTGAGGGGGGATTCTACATTAATGGGGGTTCTGCACTGAGGCGGGATTCTATACTAATGGGGGTTCTGCACTGAGGGGGGATTCTATATTAATGGGGGTTCTGCACTGAGGGGGGATTCTATACTAATGGGGGTTCTGCACTGAGGGGGGATTCTATACTAATGGGGGTTCTGCACTGAGGGGGGATTCTATACTAATGGGGGTTCTGCACTGAGGGGGGATTCTATATTAATGGGGGTTCTGCACTGAGGGGGGATTCTATACTAATGGGGGTTCTGCACTGAGGGGGGATTCTATACTAATGGGGGTTCTGCACTGAGGGGGGATTCTATATTAATGGGGGTTCTGCACTGAGGGGGGATTCTATATTAATGGGGGTTCTGCACTGAGGGGGGATTCTATATTAATGGGGGTTCTGCACTGAGGGGGGATTCTATACTGATGGGGGTTTGTACTGAGGGGGGTTCTATACTAATGGGGGTTGGCACTGAGGGGGGGATTTTATACTGATGGGGAAGTCTGCACTGAGGGGGGATTCTATACTAATGGGAGGGTCTGCACTGAGAGGGGGATTCCATACTGATGGGGGTCAGCACTGAGGGGGGGTGTATGTACTGATGGGGGGGTCTGCACTGAGGTGGGAGGTTGATACTGATGGAGGGGGGTCTGCAGACTCTGCACTGATGGAGGGTCTGCAATAAGGGAGTGGAGTCTGTACTGAGGGAGGGGGTCAGTACTTAGTGGGGGGTCCGCACTGAGCGGGGGTCTGTACTGATGGAGGGGAGTCTGTACTTAGTGGGGGGGTCTATCATGAGTGAAGGGGGTCTGTACTGAGGGAGGGGGGCTATATTGATGAAGTGGGGTCTGTAGTTAGTGGAGGGGGGTCTGTACTGAGGTAGTTGGTGGAGGAGGGGGTGACACCAATTTTTTCGGCACCGGGTGACACCAACCCTAGTGACTCCACTGGACAGCGGGCTGGCCCGGCGGCTCAGTTGGTGAGATGTGCCGCTTGATGTGTTTGTGGGCATGCTGGCCAATCAGGGAGCCGGCGGGTGGGGGAGCAGAGAGATGACATTGTTGGGAAATGTAGATTGTCTAGGGATATTTTTAGACCCTCGATAAGTCTGCATAAGATGTACCTTACAATCCCCACAGGCCTGTGAGATTAGCCCATTGAGACAATGATAAAAAACTCAAAGTCTCGCCGAGCAAATCTAATCTTTATTCTTTGGTGTGAATATTTAAAGGGGGCTTTCAGAACTACCGCCCCTTGACCGCGTCATACAAATTATCCAATAAAATACAGAAACAATTTATGACAAAAGTGAAACTAATTAAGTTTAAGATATCACGTGCTTTACAGGAAACGAAACACAAAAGATAACAGGGATGTGAGAAACGAAACTAGATTACATTACACTCCGAGTAATATGTAAAATAAAATACAGGGAAAAACACAAAATGGAAACTAAATTATAAGATGGAGGTGGTTAAGCTAAATTTCCCTTCAGACATTATCTCTCACCGCCCGGCGTCTGCCCTGCATCCCTGCAGTTCCCCCCTCACCATGCAGGCAGCTGCGGCAGCAGAGAGATTACATCATCTCTCTGCTGCCTGTCTCTGGGACACAAGAGACCACCTTAACAGGTGGCAAGTGACAATCTTCATCTGGTGACAGGCGACATGGCAAGTGACAATCCGCAACATGTGGCAGGCAACGTGGCAAGTGACAATCTGCATCTGGTGACAGGCGACGTGGCAAGTGACATGGCAAGTGACAATCTGCAACATGTGGCAGGCGACGTGGAAAGTGACAATCTGCATCTGGTGACAGGTGACGTGGCAAGTGACACACTCGGGGCTCCCACTGATTCTGCATTATGGTGAGTTAAACTATTTAATTTTTTATAACAATGTAATAATAGTAATAATGCGCTTCAATCATCCTGACACCATAACAACCATGGTGCCGTGATGATTGAAGCGCCAACACCAGCCATTTCCCCGATAGATGTACCCCAAAAAAATATATTTTCTGGCAGTGCCCCTCCCGGGACTAGACTCTGGATCTGCCCCTGGTGTGTGTGTGTGTGTGTGTATAATATAATATATGGGGGTTAGTGTGTGCGTGTATATATAATATATGGGGGTTTGTGTGTGTGTGTGTGTATATATATAATATAATATATGGGGGTTAGTGTGTGTGTATATATAATATATGGGGGTTAGTGTGTGTATATATAATATATGGGGGTTAGTTTGTTTGTATATATAATATATGGGGGTTAGTGTGTGTATGTATAATATATGGGGGTTAGTGTGTGTATATTTAATATATAGGGTCAGTGAATATATAATATATGGAAGGTAGTGTATATATAAAACATGGGGTGAGGGAGGGCAGTGTGTAATACATGGGGTGATGGGGGGGGGGGGGGGTCAGTGTATACATAATACATGGAGGGGCAGTGTGTAATTCATGGGGTGTTGAGGGGTCAGTGTATACATAATACATGGAGGGGCAGTGTGTAATTCATGGGGTGTTGAGGGGTCGGTGTATATATAATACATGGGGTGATGGGGGGGGGGGGGGGGGGGCAGTGACACAGAGGCATTTTTTTAATTACATACATGTGCTTATGGGGTAAGGGGTTTAATACTGAACTAGTGGAAGGGAGTACTAAAAGTACACGAGTTAGGGGCGCAAATTACTTGACTTGCCCCGGGTGCTGACAACTCACGCTACGCCACTGTTCCCATGTGTTCATCAACTTGAATCACCAATGTGTGCCCTAAAGCCTTGCTCTCTTCGGTTTGGGGAAAACCAGTGCTAAAAACAAACATAAGAAGGTGCACCAGTCTAGTGCATTACTGTAAAATTCTTTAATGAAACAAAAAGTAACCCGGCCTGAGAGTCGTGTCAGTCAACAATTTATTTCTATATAACACGTTTTATTTTTGTACTTTTGCATGAACTTCTGTCTTATGCTTCACACTCATGTCCCCTCCATGGGAATTTCTTATCTGGTTCGCTTTTTATGTCAATAAAAAACATTGTACCAGAATAAAAAAAAAAAATGGAAAACCATTATACTATCAAAAGAAAAAAGAACACAGGCGTTACATTATGCAAGACACCACCAGATACATATCCATTGGATACGGTGCAGCTGACACATTTTAAAGGGACATGCCCTTTTCCTCAGAGCTAACTTGATCCCATATGCTGCAAAATTTATATAGACTATAGATTGTTGGTCACCAACCTTTTAGACCTCATGGACCACTAAACTCTTTTGATCCCGTGGACCAATAAAGGAAAGGATGTAGCAATGTGATACAGTGCCTTGCAGAAGTATTCACCCCCCTTGGCTTTTTACCTATTTTGTTACATTACAGCCTTTAGTTCAATGTTTTTTTTTTAAATCTGAATGATCTGTGATGGATCAGAACACAATAGTCTAAGTTGGTGAAGTAAATGTAGAAAAATATATACATAAAACTATTTTTCAGAAATAAAAAACTGATAATTGGCATGTGCGTATGTATTTTTGTTATGAAGCCCATAAAAAGCTCTGGTGCAACCAATTACCTTCAGAAGTCACATAATTAGTGAAATGATGTCCACCTGTGTGCAATCCAAGTGTCACATGATCTGTCATTACATATACACACCTTTTTGAAAGGCCCCAGAGGCTACAACACCTAAGCAAGAGGCACCACTAACCAAACACTGCCATGAAGACCAAGGAACTCTCCAAACAAGTAAGGGACAATGTTGTTGAGAAGTACAAGTCAGGGTTAGGTTATAAAAAAAATATCCAAAACTTTGATGATCCCTAGGAGCACCATCAAATCTATCATAACCAAATGGAAAGAACATGGCACAACAGCAAACCTGCCAAGAGACGGCCGCACACCAAAACTCACGGACCGGGCAAGGAGGGCATTAATCAGAGAGGCAGCACAGAGGTCTAAGGTAACCCTGGAGGAGCTGCAGAGTTCCACAGCAGAGACTGGAGTATCTGTACATAGGACCACAATAAGCCGTACGCTCCATAGAGTTGGACTTTATGGCAGAGTGGCCAGAAGAAAACCATTACTTTCAGCAAAAAACAAAATGGCACATTTTGAGTTTACGAAAAGGCAGAGACTAAAATTTAACTTTTTGGCCATCAAAGAAAACGCTATGTCTTGCGCAAACCCAACACATCACATCACCCAAAGAACACCATCCCCACAGTGAAATATGGTGGTGGCAGCATCATGCTGTGGGGATGTTTTTCAGCAGCCGGGACTGGGAAACTGGTCAGAGTTGAGGAAAAGATGGATGGTGCTAAATACAGGGATATTCTTGAGCAAAACCTGTACCACTCTGTGTGTGATTTGAGGCTAGGACGGAGGTTCACTTTCCAGCAGGACAATGACCCCAAACACACTGCTAAAGCAACACTTGAGTGGTTTAATGGAAAAAATTTAAATGTGTTGGAATTGCCTAGTCAAAGTCCAGACCTAAATCCAATAGAAAATCTGTGGTCAGACTTAAAGATTGCTTTTCACAAGAGCAAACCATCCAGCTTGAAGGAACTGGAGCAGTTTTGCAAGGAGGAATGGGCAAATATCCCAGTGGTAAGATGTGGCAAGCTCAGAGACTTATCCAAAGCGACTTGGAGCTGTGATAGCCGCAAAAGGTGGCTCTACAAAGTTTTGACTTTAGGGGGGTGAATAGTTATGCACCTTGACTTTTGCTGTTATTTTGTCCTATTTGCTGTTTGCTTCACAATAAAAAAAAAAAACATCTTCAAAGTTGTGGGCATGTTCTGTAAATTAAATGATGCAAATCCTGAAACAATCCATGTTACTTCCAGGTTGTGAGGCAACAAAACATGAAAAATGCCAAGGGGGGGGGGGGGGGGGGGGTTGAATACTTTTGCAAGGCACTGTATACAGAAAGTGCTTCCAGCAGCACTGACATCTACAAAGGAAAAATGTTTTGAAATTGATGGTCAATGAGGTAAAAAAAAAAAGAAAAAATAATACACAGATCTCTCCAAGGGTCTGCTATGTAACCCAAGAAAAAAAGTACCGTATATACTCGAGTATAAGTCGTTCCGAGTATAAGTCGAGGCCCTAATTTACCACAAAAAAATGCATTGACCCGAGTATAAGACGAGGGTGAGAAATGCACAGCTACTGTAAGTGGAAAAAGATGGTCAACAATGCCCATCTACAGCTGTATACCTCCGTGTCCTGTGCATATGTGTCATGTGTCCTGTGCATATGTGTCATGTGTCCTGTGTATATATGTGCATGTGTATATGTACCTGTGTCCTGTGTATGTGTCATGTGTATATGTACCTGTGTGCATGTGTCTGTTTGCATGTGTGTGCATCCTACCTGTGTCCTGTGCATCCTCCGTGCGCCGCTCTGCACCGATCACCGTGTAGTATTCGGCGGCCATTCACTGTTCAAAAGCCGCGCCTCCTCCTCGTCCAGAAAAACTCCATTTCCCAGCAGTCAGCGGTCAGCCTATCACGGACCTTCTCTCATCCTCATACCACGGACGAGGATGAGAGAAAGTCTGTGATAGGCTGTACACTGACTGCCTATTACAGACGAGGAGGCGCGGCTTTTGAACTGTGAGAGCCCAGAGCCGCTGCCGAGTCTATGCAGCACACGCTGGCCGCTGTCTGCCTGCATGACACGCTGATCATGTAGGCAGACGGCAGTGACTCGTGTATAAGTCGAAGGGGGCACTTTCAGCCCCAAAAAAGGGGCTGAAAAATTCGACTTATACACGAGTATATACGGTAAGTTAAAACCGCGCTAAAAATTAGAGATACCACATGAACTATAACTAAAAAAGCAGCTATTCAAAAAATATATAACACATATACATCAAATAAATAGAAAAAAAACCCTGAATCGCGCTATAAATGACTTAAATGGTGAATATATACCTAATGAAACCACATCAGATTGATGGGTTAAAAAATCCCATCAATGCACTGATTCGTGTCAATAAATTTCTGCACAAACACTGGTGAAGTCGACAAAAATTATATACATGTGAATGTAAAAAATAATTAATAACAGTGTAGAAAATATAAAGAAAATCTCTCATTGATTATGTGTAAAAGTCCACCCGTGCAAACAGCAGAGGCTGAATAAAGTCCACACAAAAAAGAATCTTCCGTTGTTGATTAACAAAGCAAATTGTGATCCACCACCAGTATGGAAGGGGTTACTCCTTACCAGACAAAAATGATCCCCCATTACAGAGGATCATAGAAGGCATGTCAGCTGTGTTGGTAAATGGAAAATTCGTGCTGAGCTGCTGAACTCCGGCTGTACCTCAGACCATCGTGGGGGCCAGTTCAGTGCCAGGTTTGTAATAACATGAAATGAAATTAAAAAAACTCCAATCGTGTAAAAACCTTTTAACTTTTATTCTAAAAATGACAAAAACACACTTACATAAGCAATCGATAGTAAAGCCTTAAGTCTGTTGTGTCGGCCGAACACATACAGACAGACCCGTCTCTCTGGAGAACACACACAGACTGGAGGTGACGTCAGCGCGTCGTCCTGCTCCGACCTACGCGTTTCGTGATAGGTACCTATCACGAAATGCGTAGGGCACTGAACTGGCCCCCACGATGGTCTGAGGTACAGCCGGAGTTCAGCAGCTCAGCACAAATTTTCCATTTACCAACACAGCTGACATGCCTTCTATGATCCTCTGTAATGGGGGATCATTTTTATCTGGTAAGGAGTAACCCCTTCCATACTGGTGGTGGATCACAATTTGCTTTGGTAATCAACAACGGAAGATTCTTTTCTGTGTGGACTTTATTCAGCCTCTGCTGTTTGCACGGGTGGACTTTTACACATAATCAATGAGAGATTTTCTTTATATTTTCTACACTGTTATTAATTATTTTTTATATTCACATGTATATAATTTTTGTCGACTTCACCAGTGTTTGTGCAGAAATGTATTTACACGAATCAGTGCATTGATGGGATTTTTTACCCCATCAATCTGATGTGGTTTCATTAGGTATATATTCACCATTTAAGTCATTTATAGCGCGATTCAGGTTTTTTCTATGTATTTAGTGACAGTTATGCCCCGTACACACGGTCGGACATTCCGACGGAATATGTGCGATTGGAGCGTGTTGTCGGAAATTCCGATCGTGTGTAGGCTCCATTGGACTTTTTCCATTGGAATTTCCGACACAGTTTGAGAGCATGCTATAAAATTTTCCGACAACAAAATCCGATCCTTTAAATTCCGATCGTGTGTACACAAATCCGACAGACAAAGTGCCACGCATGCTCAGAATACATTAAGAAACTAAAGCTATTGGCTATTCCCCCGTTTATAGTCCCGACGTACGTGTTTTACGTCACCGCGTTCAGAACGATCGGATTTTCCGACAACTTTGTGTGACCGTGTGTATGCAAGACAAGTTTGAGCCAACATCCGTCGGGAAAAAATGCATGGATTTTGTTGTCGGAATGTCCGATCAATGTCCGACCGTGTGTACAGGGCATTAGAAGGGTTTGTGTGCTGTTTATATTTTTTCATGAAGCTGGCAATGAATGTCATTTGTTGATAAATTAACCAGTTCCCGCTCAAGTTCGGGGTGGTCATCATATGAGGTCCGCCCCAGAACTGTGGTGCGATCTGCAGCGGATGACAGATGACTGTACTGGCCCACTGCCGGTACCATGTGACTGCTGTGACAATTCACAGCAGATCACATAACAATTGTACACAATGGATGGCTTCCTTTAATGCCATTCATTGTATACTATTGTGTTCATCTCTTTGATTGGTTACAGTAATCACATGGTACAGACAGAGCCAATCACAGCCCATCTGTACCATGTAATTAGCTGTGGCCAAGCACAGCTAATCACACAATAGTAAACAGTGAATAAACTGATTTCATTCAGTAAAAATGGTTGTTTATAACAGTGATATTCACTGTTATAAGCAATCATAGTGTGCAAAAAAAAATCCTGGTCAGCTCTACTATATAATACCACTGCTATATACTACTACGGTGTTACTATGGTAATACATATTGCTCTAGTCACAGTATCTAAAAAAAACATTAAAAAAATGTAATAAAAAAATGAAGAAAAAATTCATTTTTTTTTTTTTTACATACAGTCACCAGTCAGTGTCCCTAATCAAACTAAAAGACAAACAAAGACCTGGGGGGCCCACCCAGACAATGCTTTACATTAAAAATGGTGCTTCTATAAGACCATACCAACAGAACAAAAGATTACAGCGCACACATACAAAAATGACATTGAATCCTGCAAGGCTAATAAAAGCACCTGAACATATTAAGCAAAAATATGGGGATTTGGTCACACCATATAATGGCCATATAGTGCTTAAGCCCACTTACTGCATCAAAGTCCCCCATTATCAGTGGGTCCTACACTATTCATAGAATGAAAGATCCCACTTCTCAACCATGGGAGACAAATTCCTCTTTATGGGAGAACTACAAGAACTCCTCCTATAACACAGGTGGACTCTGATTAGAGGTAATAATGAGGAGATAATGGGGTTCTCCAGCCCAAGGGATCTGGTCAGGACCCATATAATAAAAAAATACTTGGGTGGCACATGGATTGTAATTGGGTACCTTGCGGGAAAAAAAATGCATGTAATACTGTACCCCAGGAAATCCATACCAGACCCAGACACCACTGGACACTGATGTCACTGGTGTCCCCACCTCTTTGCTTGCATATTCTGACAGTGGGACTCTCCGTTGTCAGAATACATTTAATGTATTGCAGCTTGTCAGTCCTTATCTCTGGCGGCTGCATTCATTTTCTTCTTTTCTAGCTTTCGGTTTTACCTGGTGATCCTGCCAGAAACGCACATCCTGTGCCAGGGTGACAACACTCACTGCACTGTAGCTATGGAGAACCAGTGTTGTCACCCTGGAGGGGCTGTTCTTGTGATTAAAGCTGGCCATAGAAGGTTAGTTGTTTTTGTTCAGCAAGCGGGCTGAGCTAAAACAAATAAACAAAAAAACAACAGGTTCCTCCATCCACATAAGCAAGGTAGATGGAGCATCTGCTGATCAACAACATTTTTCCAACATTCCCGTTCAACTGTAAGGAGGGGTGGCTTTGAAATTCAGAGGGTCACTGCTGAGCCCATTGAATTTCGATCCATCTATGGCCAATTTAAGACCCCAAAGGCCTCCTCTCCTTGTCTCCATTACATAGAGAGGGGAGGGGTCGTGTAGTTCACAGAAGACAGATAATATTGGAGATTTCAGTTCAGTACAGAAAGTTCCAAAGACTCTGTAGTTCTGGCAGGATCAACAGGGATTTTTCTGTACTTAAATAAAATGTTCTTGACCTAAAAAGGAAGACTAATGCAGCCATCACAACTAATGGCCCAGATTTCAACATTGACATTTCTATACTTCTAAACATTGTATTTATAGTTTAAAAAAAACACATACATGATCTATTCATCCTCAGCAATTGATATTTGGTCAATTTAGGTTTTTATTTTAATGAAGAACTCAACAAGCGGCTGCAGGTTACACCTAATGGTGACCTCGTTATAACTAAACTGACCAGAGAGGACTCGGGATTGTATGCGGTGAATTATATAAGACAGAGAAACGCATGTTCGCAGCTGTATGAACTCACAGTGAACAGTAAGTGAACATAATGTTTCATCTTCTAATGTTCTCCAGATTTTTAAAATGTATCATTATAGGATTCATTTTTATTACAGGTATACAGTATATAAAGCATCTCACAAAAGTGAGTACACCCCTAAGTGAAAATGTTCAAATTGGGCCCAAAGTGTCAATATTTTGTGTGGCCACCATTATTTTCCAGCACTGCCTTAACTCTCTTGGGAATGGAGTTCACCAGAGCTTCACACGTTGCCACTGGAGTCCTCTTCCACTCCTCCATGACGATATCACGGAGCTGGTGGATGTTAGAGACCTTGCGCTCCTCCACCTTCCATTTGAGGATGTCCCACAGATGCTCACTAGGGTTTAGGTCTGGAAACATGCTTGGCCAGTCCATCACCTTTACCCCCAACTTCTTTAGCAAGGCAGTGGTCATCTTGGAGGTGTGTTTGGGGGATCGTTATCATGTTGGAATACTTCCCTGCGGCCCAGTCTCCGAAGGGAGGGGATCATGCTCTGCTTCAGTATGTCACAGTACATTTTGGCATTCATGGTTCCCTCAATGAACTGTAGCTCCCCAGTGCCGGCAGCACTCATGCAAACCATGACACTCCCACCACCATGCTTGACTGTAGACAAGACACACTTGTCTTTGTACTCCTCACCTGGTTGCCACCACACACGCTTTACACCATCTGAACCAAATAAGTTTATCTTGGTCTCATCAGACCACATGAGATGGTTCCAGTAATCCATGTCCTTAGTCTGCTTGTCTTCAGCAAACTGTTTGCGGGCTTTCTTGTGCCTTATCTTTAGAAGAGGTTTCCTTCTGGGATGACAGCCATGCAGACCAATTTGAAGCAGTGTGCGGCGTATGGTCTGAGCACTGACAGGCTGACCCCCCACCCCTTCAACCTCTGCAGCAATGCTGGCTGCACTCATATGTCTATTTCCCAAAGACAACCTCTGGATATGATGCTGAGCATGTGCACTCAACTTTTTTGGTCGAACATGGCAAGGCCTGTTCAGGGTGGAACCTGTCCTGTTAAACTGCTGTATGGTCTTGGCCACCGTGCTGCAGCCCAGTTTCAGGGTCTTGGCAATCTTCTTATAGCCTAGGCCATCTTTATGTAGAGCAACAATTCTTTTTTGTCAGATCCTCAGAGAGTTCTTTGCCATGAGGTGCCATGATGAACTTCCAGTGACCAGTATGAGAGAGTGAGAGCGATAACACCAAATTTAACACACCTGCTCCCCATTCAAACCTGAGACCTTGTAACACTAAGGAGTCACATGACACCGGGGAGTGAAAATGGTTAATTGGGCCCAATTTGGACATTTTCACTTAGGAGTGTACTCACTTTTGTTGCCAGCCTTTTAGACATTAATGGTTGTGAGTTGAGTGGGACAGCAAATTTACACTGTTATACAAGCTGTACACTCACTATACATTGTAGCAAAGTGTAATTTCTTCAGTGTTATCACATGAAAAGATAGAATAAAATATTTACAAAAATGTGAGGGGTGTACTCACTTTTGTGAGATACTGTATATTGCCAACAACTTTTGCAGGACTTTACATACTATTCAATTGACATCAGTCCCTAACCCTGAGCAGCTTACAATCTAAGGTCCCTATCTCACACATGCACCTTTTACACACCCACACACACACTAGGGCCAATATATACAGCCAACTAACCTACCAGCACATCTTTAGAGTGTGGAAGGAAATGTGAGAACCCAGAGGAAATCCATACAAGCACAAGAGGAACATGCAAACTCCATACTGACAATGCCTTGGTTGGAAATTGCACCAAGAAATTCAGTACTGTAAGACAGGAATACTAATCATTTAGCTTATATGTCGATCTACTAGAATGAAAGTTGTAGTTTTAAATGATATAAAATAACATTAACATTTTAAAGCTTAAATGTGATTTTTACAATTGGGTTTACTGGGGTACCTACTATCACAATTTCGGAGGTTATAGGGCCCGAGGTGGGGGGCGGGTTCTTTCCTTTTCTATTTTCTTTGTGCATCTTCTCCCTGCTGTTGAAATACATCACCTAATACAAGCAGGGCTGCAGTCAAAAGGTGAGTAGCCAAAATGGTACCAATGGACTACTGAACACCAATGTAAAGAGGCCCTTTACCACTGAACATTAATGTAAGGGGTCCTTCACCACTGAACACCAATGTAAAGAGATTGTTCACCACTGAACACCAATGTAAAGAGATTGTTCACCACTGAACATTAATGTAAGAGGTCCTTCACCAATGAACACCAAAGTCAAGAGGTGTATCACCACTGAACATGAACACCAATGTAAGAAGGCTCTTCACCCCTTAAAGCGGAGTTCCACCCAAAAATGGAACTTCCGCATTAACTGAGGGTGACCCCCTGACATGCCACATTTGGCATGTCATTTTTTTGGGGGGGGGAGCGGATACCCTCTTTTTAGAGGGTCCCAGCTCCCACTTCCTCCCGGCGCACCACGGTGCCAGAAGCAAGTTCACCTCTCCCCCCTCCCTCTTGGCAATTATCTGGGACAAGTCACAGGTCCCAGATGATTGCCTGGCCACTCACAGCACGCCGCGCGGCTCACGGATGCGCAGTGCGTGCCCGGCTGTGAAGCTACAGCGTGGCGCCCACAGTAAAAATGCCAGTGCTGCAGAGAGGAGGGGGAGACGAGCGAGGCTTCATTCCCCCGCATCACTGGACCCTGGGACAGGTAAGTGTCCGATTATTAAAAGTCAGCAGCTGCAGTATTTGTAGCTGCTGACTTTTAATTTTTTTAAGCGGAACTCCATTTTAGCACCAATATAAAGAGGCGCTTCACCACTGAACACTAATGTAAAGCAGGGCCGTCTTATCGAGCGGGCACCCCTGGGCACTGGCCCGGGGCCCAAAGGGCACATGGGGCCCCACCAGGGCCGGCTCCGATCTGAATATACAGTATGGATGTCAGGTGGTACGGTTGGTAACTGCACTGCACAGTGCACGCAAGATACTTGAGTCTGCTATAGCGTCGCTATGGGAGGGGAGACACCAGGAAGAAGCTGTAGTGTGTGCCGTCAAGCCCCCCCCCCATCGGTACAGTGGGTCGATTTTCCCCTGCTCTGTTTGCCAGAGCGATGTGACAGGGGAGAGGCGGGCTGCTGGTGTATCTCTCTCCCCCAGCTCGGCCCCTCCCCTTTCCCCTGTCAGCTGAACGGGAGAAGAGAGAGCGGCTCTAATGTAATTGGTTCGCCGCGACGTCGCAAACCTTCCTGTCCGCTCTCCCCATTGGCCACAGCAGAGGGCCAATGAGAAGACACTGGGGGGGGGGCATCATGGGAAATGTAGTCCCGGAAGATGGCGTCCCCAGGTGTGTCCACAGCAGTCTACAGCTCCCAGCATGCATGTACTCTGCTGGGGGGGAGAGAGAGCCTGGAACCCAGAAAAAGCAGAGGTATTGAGTGCTGAAAAAGAGAGGACTGTGCTGGGGGAAGCCAAAGAAGGAGCCACGCTGTACCCGCACCGCCAGAGAGCCATGCTGTACCCGCACCACCAGAGAGAGAGCCATGCTGTACCCGCACCACCAGAGAGAGAGTCATGCTGTACCCGCACCACCAGAGAGAGAGCCATGCTGTACCCGCACCACCAGAGAGAGAGCCATGCTGTACCTGCACCACCAGAGAGAGAGCCATGCTGTACCTGCACCACCAGAGAGAGAGCCATGCTGTACCTGCACCACCAGAGAGAGAGCCATGCTGTACCTGCACCACCAGAGAGAGAGCCATGCTGTACCTGCACCACCAGAGAGAGAGCCATGCTGTACCTGCACCACCAAAGAGAGAGCCACGCTGTACCTGCACCACCAGAGAGAGCATCACGCTGTACCTGCACCACCAGAGAGCATCACGCTGTACCTGCACCACCAGAGAACCACACTGTACCCGCACCACCAGAGAAAGAGCCACGCTGTACCTGCACCACCAGAAAGCCATGCTGTACCTGCACTACCAGAGAGCCACGCTGTACCCGCACCACCAGAGAGCCACGCTGTACCCGCACCAGCAGAGAGCCACGCTGTACCCGCACCAGCAGAGAGCCACGCTGTACCCGCACCAGCAGAGAGCCACGCTGTACCCGCACCAGCAGAGAGCCACGCTGTACCCGCACCAGCAGAGAGCCACGTTGTACCCGCACCAGCAGAGAGCCACGCTGTACCCGCACCAGCAGAGAGCCACGCTGTACCTGCACCACCAGAGAGCCACGCTGTACCTGCACCACCAGAGAGCCACGCTGTACCTGCACCACCAGAGAGCCACGCTGTACCTGCACCACCAGAGAGCCACGCTGTACCTGCACCACCAGAGAGCCACGCTGTACCTGCACCACCAGAGAGCCACGCTGTACCTGCACCACCAGAGAGCCACGCTGTACCTGCACCACCAGAGAGCCACGCTGTACCTGCACCACCAGAGAGCCACGCTGTACCTGCACCACCAGAGAGCCACGCTGTACCTGCACCACCAGAGAGTCACGCTGTACCCGCACCACCAGAGAGAGAGCCATGCTGTACCTGCACCACCAGAGAGCCACGCTGTACCTGCACCACCAGAGAGCCACGCTGTACCTGCACCACCAGAGAGAGAGCCACGCTGTACCCGCACCACCAGAGAGAGAGCCATGCTGTACCCACACCACCAGAGAGAGAGCCACGCTGTACCCGCACCACCAAAGGGGGAGAAAGTCAAAGCCACTGCCAGGGTATAGACATGCTACACTACTGACCAGAGTGGACCTGGGCAACCCAGAGTGAGCGAACAACCAGCTGGAGGGATCACTGCTGTGGTTTCGCTGGGTCTGGTAAGAGGGCCTGTTGGCCATTATCCATTACTGTTCCTAGGGCTATTAGGAAGTGTCTAACCTGCTATCCTCTAGGCCTTATTGACCTCTGGCCCAAAAATAGGGGGGGGACACCATTTTTACCACACCAGGTGACACCAACCCTAGTGACACCAATGCTTTCGTCTTAGTAGCAGGGCTGACTGAGTGGATACTGGCAGCACTTTCTGCTTACCATCTCCAAGCTGTCACCTCTGATTATTGGCGAATGCCTGTCTCGCTGGCTCCACCTCCACTTGCCCCCAAGACGGGAGATTGTGCACATTGCTGCTGATTGTGGAAATATCTCACTCATGCAAATGCGAGTGAGATATCGAGAGAAAGGATTCGGAGTGAATATTTTTAGGCAGCTGAAGAGGCCCATGATGTTTGCGCCAAATCCATGTGAACTAGCCAATCCCAGCTGTGCCTGCGCTGGCAGCCCCACCCAAAGTCCTGTGGACACAGACACTGTGCTGTGCTAGAAGTATGGATGGTGTGCAGCATGTGGCAAATTAGAGGACACACACTCCTCACCACTTATTTTAACCCTCTAAATCAAGTGTCGGCAACTTATTGACTGTAATCTACCCATCAATTACAGCCAGGTGACAGGTAGATCGGCGGTTCTGCTTTGCCTACCCCCAGACCGCTCCTCCCACATTGCAGAGCAGCGCATGGAAGGAACTACCTTGTATGCTGCGCTGATCCAGGCCAGCTCTTCTATCTCGTCCATCCCAGGCGCTTGTGTGTGACATTACATGGGATGGATGAGAGAGGAGGGCTGACCAGGATCAGAGCGCCTGGAGAAAGAAGAGTATTTTGTCCTCGGCAGTTCCCTTCTCTGCACTTGAGGAAAATGACTGCTTTCCTGTAAGCCCTGTACACACATATAACTGCTCTACTAACTAACCTCATCCTCTGCCCTACTTACTGTCACCATCCACAGCCTTACTAACTGACACCACCCACAGTCTTACTAACTGACACCATCCACAGTCTTACTAACTGACACCATCCACAGCCTTACTAACTGACACCACCCACAGCCTTACTAACTGACACCACCCACAGTCTTACTAACTGACACCATCCACAGCCTTACTAACTGACACCACCCACAGTCTTACTAACTGACACCATCCACAGTCTTACTAACTGACACCATCCACAGTCTTACTAACTGACACCATCCACAGCCTTACTAACTGACACCACCCACAGCCTTACTAACTGACACCACCCACAGTCTTACTAACTGACACCACCCACAGTCTTACTAACTGACACCATCCACAACCTTACTAACTGACACCACCCACAGCCTTACTAACTGACACCACCCACAGTCTTACTAACTGACACCATCCACAACCTTACTAACTGACACCACCCACAGTCTTACTAACTGACACCATCCACAGTCTTACTAACTGACACCATCCACAGCCTTACTAACTGACACCACCCACAGCCTTACTAACTGACACCACCCACAGTCTTACTAACTGACACCATCCACAGCCTTACTAACTGACACCACCCACAGTCTTACTAACTGACACCATCCACAGTCTTACTAACTGACAACATCCACAGTCTTACTAACTGACACCATCCACAGCCTTACTAACTGACACCATCCACAGTCTTACTAACTGACACCATCCACAGTCTTACTAACTGACACCATCCACAGCCTTACTAACTGACACCATCCACAGCCTTACTAACTGACACCACCCACAGCCTTACTAACTGACACCACCCACAGCCTTACTAACTGACACCATCCACAACCTTACTAACTGACACCACCCACAGTCTTACTAACTGACACCATCCACAGTCTTACTAACTGACACCATCCACAGCCTTACTAACTGACACCACCCACAGCCTTACTAACTGACACCATCCACAGACTTACTAACTGACACCACCCACAGTCTTACTAACTGTCACCATCCACAGTTATACTAACTGTCACCATCCACAGCATAACTAACTGACACCATCCACAGTCTTACTAACTGACACCACCCACAGCTTACTAACTGACACCCCCACAGTCTTACTGACACCACCCACAGTCTTACTAACTCACCATCCGCAGCCTTACTAACTGACACCGTCCACAGTCTTACTAACTGACACCATCCACAGTCTTACCCACAGTCTTACTAACTGACACCACCCACAGCCTTACTAACTGACACCACCCACAGTCTTACTAACTGACACCACCCACAGTCTTACTAACTGACACCACCCACAGTCTTACTAACTGACACCATCCACAGCCTTACTAACTGACACCATCCACAGCCTTACTAACTGACACCATCCACAGCCTTACTAACTGACACCATCCACAGTCTTACTAACTAACACCATCCACAGTCTTACTAACTGACACCACCCACAGTCTTACTAATTGACACCACCCACAGTCTTACTAACTCACACTACTCACAGTCTTACTTACTGACACCCCCCACAGTCTTACTGTCACCATCCACAGTTATACTAACTGTCACCATCCACAGCATAACTAACTGACACCATCCACAGTCTTACTAACTGACACCACCCACAGCTTACTGACACCCCCCACAGTCTTACTGACACCATCGACAGTCTTACTGACACCACCCACAGTCTTACTAACTGACACCATCCACAGTCTTACTAACTCACTATCCACAGCCTTACTAACTGACACCGACCACAGCCTTACTAACTGACACCACCCACAGTCTTACTAACTGACACCATCCACAGTCTTACCCACAGTCTTACTAACTGACACCACCCACAGTCTTACTAACTGACACCACCCACAGTCTTACTAACTGACACCATCCACAGTCTTACTAACTGACACTACTCACAGTCTTACTAACTGACACCACCCACAGTCTTACTAACTGACACCACCCACAGTCTTACTAACTGACACCATCCACAGTCTTACTAACTGACACCATCCACAGTCTTACTAACTGACACCATCCACAGTCTTACTAACTGACACCATCCACAGTCTTACTAACTGACACCATCCACAGTCTTACTAACTGACACCATCCACAGTCTTACTAACTGACACCATCCACAGTCTTACTAACTGACACCATCCACAGTCTTAATAACTGACACCATCCACAGCCTTACTGACTGACATCATACTCTGTCCTACTAACTGACACTGTTCTACTGTATGACACTGTCCACTGCCCTACTGACACCATCCACTGCTCTCTTGACCCCTATAATCTGTCCTACAAACTGCTGACTCCTGTACTCTACTACTGGCCTCTTTTCACTGCACAACCTTTACTGACCTCTACACACATTCTTACCTATGACTTACATCTACACACCACCCTACCTATGACTGACCTCTATACACCACCCTATCAATAGTAAAAAAGAGAATCAGACAGTGCAAAACCAATCCTAACAAAAAGCAGCTGAACACTGAAGGTCATTATAAAACAATCCTTAGGTCAAGCTTGAATAAAAAAGCAGTGCAGCGCTCACACTCTGGGACCTTTTTGTTATTTTGTATAATTAGTGGTTACATTTGAGCGCTGCACTGCTTTTTTTTCAACCACCCTATCTATGACTGACCTCTATACCATGCCATGGAATTAGGCCTGAAACTAGTTGCTCACTGAAGTCAACTTTTAAGGTAGGCTAACTTTATATTTTTACAATGACATTATTTTTTTTTATAATTTTCAAGTAGATCTCCACCTCTCAAATGTTGCCCACCCCTGCTCTAAATGCTGCATCACCCCCCGGTTGTGGGGAACTTGCAGCGCAGACCCTTTTATTTAAATGGGTTGTGTTTGGTGAGTGGTAGTGCAGGTTTGTGGGGGCCCCAATGCATTAATTTGCCCAGGGGCCCATGATGCTATTAAGATGACCCTGATGTAAAGAGGTGCTTCCCCACTGAACACCAATGTAAAGAGGCCCTTCACCACTGAACACCAATGTAAAGAGGCCCTTCACCACTGAACACCAATGTAAAGAGGCCCTTCACCACTGAACACCAATGTAAAGAGGTGCTTCCCCACTGAACACCAATGTAAAGAGGTGCTTCCCCACTGAACACCAATGTAAAGAGGCCCTTCACCACTGAACACCAATGTAAAGAGGCCCTTCACCACTGAACACCAATGTAAAGAGGCCCTTCACCACTGAACACCAATGTAAAGAGGTGTTTCACCACTGAACACCAATGTAAAGAGGCCCTTCACCACTGAACACCAAAGTAAAGAGGTGCTTCACCACTGAACACACACACACACATAGCTAAGCAGTAGCAGCAGTGATAATAGCCCTGCTACATGACTGTAAGTGATGACTATAAGTGAGGTTGAGTAAAATTAAGCATTTTGATTTCCCCAACATTTTAGCGAGTAGCGAACATTGGGAAATTTTGTTAAAATGTTGCCATTTTTTCAAAATGCATTAAAGTCAATGGGGGGTGGTGGTGGGGGGATTGAAGGTGGTTTTCCAATAGGTTCTACTTTACTATGAACCCGTACCCAGTTAATGTCTCAAAGTATTCTGAACAAGCAGTAAATACAAACAAGTTCCAATTTATCCCTGTAGCTATAGGTATTGTGAAGAAATTAATCTTCAAAGTTCACAGTGGTACATAAACCTCCGCTCCTCTCCCCTTACTTTCTAAAGAGATTAGAAACTTTCCAGCCTGTCTGTCCTCTAATGTACACACAACAGGAATTTCTATACTATTGGAAATGGGCTGAAGCCAGACTTAAAGTGGTTTTAAAAGCTCAAGGTTTTATACCTTCATGCATACAAAAACAAAAAAACCTTTGTGTGCATCAGCCCCCCAGTCCCCCCCCCCCCAATACTTACCTGAGTCCCAGCACGTTCCAGCAATGTAAACGAGAGCCTCGGCTGTCTGGGGACTCTCCCTCCTCATTGGCTGAGACAGCCAATGGCTCCCGCTGCTGTCAATCACAACCAGTCAGCCAATAGGAGTAGAAAGGGGGTGGGATGGAGTCGCAGCTTTGTGTGTGAATGAACTCGCACAGCAGCGACTTGGGAGTGAGTCTGCTTGGGGGTCCCCAGAGCAAGCTACTGACAGGGCTGGGCTCCTGCTATTTACGAGCAGCTCTTTTCTTTCAGTGCACAGAAGCTGCTGAGCTGTCGGTTAATTACCAGGAAATATGAGGGGGTTTGGGACTTTAATTACCAGCCACTTATTTCCACAGTGACTCACCTGGTTACCATTACCTGCCTCATTAGTACAGCCTACAGCCACCCCCTTTTGGTTATTTAACCACTTAAGGACCAGCCTCGTTTTGGATTTTAGGTGTTTATGTTTAAAACAGGTTTTTCTGGTAGAAAATTACTTAGAACCCCCAAACATTATATATAGTTTTTCTTCTAACACCCTAGAGAATAAAATGGCGGTCATTGCAATACTATTTTTTTGCACCGTATTTGCGCAGCGGTCTTAAAAGCGCACTTTGTTTGGAAAAAATTCACTTTTTTGAATAAAAAAATAAGACAACAGTAAAGTTAGCCCAATGTTTTATTATAATGTGAAATATAATGTTACGCCAAGTAAATTGATACCCAACATGTCACGCTTGAAAATTGCGCCCGCTCGTGGAATGGTGTCAAACTTTTACCCTCAAAAATCTCCATAGGCGACGTTTAAAAAATTCTACAGGTTGCAAATTTTGCGGTACAGAGGAGGTCTAGGGCTAGAATTATTGCTCTCGCTCTACCGGTCGCGGCGATACCTCACATGTGTGGTTTGACCACCATTTTCATATGCGGGCGCTACTCGCGTATGCGTTCGCTTCTGCGCGCGAGCTCGTCGAGAAAGGGGGGTTTTAAAAATTTTTTAAATTATTTTTATTATTCATTTTACAATATTTTATTTATTTTTACACTGTTTTTTAAAAAAAAATGATGTCATTTTTATTCCTATTACAAGGAATGTAAACATCCCTTGTAATAGAAAAAAGCATGGCAGGACCTCTTAAATATGAGATCTGGGGTCAAAAAGACCTCAGATCTCATATTTACACTAAAATGCAATAAAAAAAAAAAGTCATTTAGAAAAATGTCATTTGAAAAAATGTGTCTTTAAGAGGCGTGGACGGAAGTGACGTTTTGACGTCGCTTCCGCCCAGCAGTGTCATGGAGACGAGTGAGTGCCATCTTAGCCTCACTCGTCTCCAGACACACCACAGGATAGGACGCGATCGCCTCCGCCGCTACCGACGGCTCCGATAAGCGGCGGAGGGCACCGGATCGCGGCGGGAGGGGGGGGCCCTCTCCCGCCACCGATAAAAGTGATCTCGTGGCGAATCTGCCGCAGGGACCACTTTTATCTGAAAGCCGGCCGCCGCACGAAAACGGGGATACCAGGGTTATGGCAGCTAGCTGCTGCCATAACAACGATATCCCCGTTCAAAGTTTGGACGCACATCGTCGTGCGGCGGTCTTGAAGTGGTTAAACAGCTTTGCTCATTTCCCCCTTGCCCTTGCATGGTATATGATCTCAAGTGTGTTCCTGTTGTGTTCCTGTGTATGACTTGGCCTGCCAAACTCTTCTCTTGATACCTGTTCCTGTTTTTGCTCCTTACTACGCTGACTTCTGGCTTCCTGACCCCGGCTCATCTGGTTACCCGCTCTGACATCCAAACCCTGGCTTCAGTTTTTGACTTCGTTCCTGAACTGTTATTTTTTGCCATTTCATTAAAGGTGTGATTTTAACTGCATTTTCTGTCTCAGCCGGGTTTATGGCAGGAGGGAGGGGCCTGACAGCTACTTTCTCTGGGGGCACTTGGCAGGAGGGAGGGGACCTGAAAAGAGGAGCATCAGGGCTGCCCTGTGCAAAACCACTGCACAGAGCAGGTAAGTATTTTTTTAAACTTGCCTTTAATATCACTTTAAGTCTATGTTGTGATTTTTGAAGATGAATAACTTCACAGTACATGTAGCTACATAGGTCAGGGATGGCTAGAGCTGAAGCTCTTTTATTGCTTGTTAACGTGCAACTTCACCCTGTTCCTTCACTTGCCATCATTTTCCTTCCCCCACTCCCCTTTCCCCCCATTACACAACTGGATATTATATTTTTATTCAGGGGTTAAAGTAGCTTTTCTGTGGGACCCAGAATATCTACCCCAGGTGAGAATATTACACCCCCACTCCTCGTTTTAGACTCCTGGAAAACCATTGACATACAACCCAAGAGGGTTCAGGTCAGTCAATGCTGCATTCCGCATTCTCCAGGATAACCAAAACAGGAAGAGACATTCGGCCTCTGGATGACGCCAGATGAGAAGATAGCCCTACATAACAAGAAGCAGCAGGTTACACCAGACAATGCTAGATTTGCAGCCCGGGTGAGTATGTTTGTTTGTGACCATGTCAACGGAAAAGGAAGCAGGGTGAAAAAAACTGTAGTGGGGGGGGGGGGGGTGAAGTTCCTTTTTAAGGATTTGTAAAAAACTTTAATATTTATAGTCTGGGCACTGGTACACTTTAAATCTAAGTGTTATCCAACATTTATAGGTATAAGGAAACAGCAGTCAGTCTAGCATTATCATTTTTTTTTATATATAATTTTATTTTTAATCAATTTTTTAATAATTGTACAATTTGTTTTACAGATTTTAGAACAATAAATATAATCCGTCTGGTATTCTCCATCCTACTTATATTCCTGATATGTGGAATTGTCTTTGAATACATGAAGACTAACAAGACAATACTGAAATGAAGGCTGGAGACCTATCATTGCTGGGCTTTGATTACAAGCGATTCCCCGCCCCCATGCTGCATTCTCTCCTAATACAAATCCCGGATTTTACTTCCGCTAATTTAACATTCCTGCTTTCTTTGGCTTATCACAGATGGGCAAATTTTAGGGACGAATAGTCAAAGCTAAATACTCTTTATTGTAACAATAGAAAGTGAAGAAACAACAGGAACCTAAAGTTTACCTAAAACAAAAGCTTTTTTTAGATTTTGCATCAAGTTTAGATAAATTTAAAGCTGAAGTTTAATCTGCTAATATTTTGCCTTTGTTGGTTTTCCCCTCCCCCTTCATCAACGTGCTAATGACATTTTGAAATAAAACTTTTTTGCTTTCATTACATACCTTTTAAAGTCATCACTGAGTCTTTGTCCTTCTCTATGCAATGTAGGCAGATCATGGCTGGTGGGAGGGATTGGCAGGGTGCTGTACTTAGCTTCCTGAAAACATCACAACACCCTTCCTCTACTCTTGTAGGGAAATGGTGGTTAAAGACAAAATCTATCTATTTTTAGCAATGCACAAAAGTTTATGATCTGCTTATTGTGTGAGATGTCTCACCATAGCAGTCATTTATAGACAAGAACCTTGGGAAGATGGAGATTATTGTCTAAGAATTCCAGATAAGAATTATTGCCAAAATGATAATGTAACCGCATTGGGCAATTATGCTACTATATTCAGGTGACCTACAATTGTATTACCAAGTAGGAAGTTAGATTAATATGGTAGTAGCGGGATCTTTACAAAACACGTCGATCCTAGATGCCACATACTATACCACATACCATTAGTCATATAAGATCATTGTTTTTGTAAATTCCTTTTTTAACCACTTGCCTACTGGGCACTTTCACCCCCTTCCTGATGTGTGCTGATGAGGTTGCACTTATGGGCACTGATGAGGCAGCACTGGTGGCACTAATGGGCACTCATGAGGCAACACTGATGAGGTGGCACTGATGAGAAGGCACTGATGCTTCAGCACTAATAGGTGGCACTGATGAGGCTATACTGGTGGGCACTGATGAGGAGGTACTAATGAAGCTGCACTGATAGGCGGCACTGATGGGTTGCACTGATGGGCACTGACAGGTGGTACTGATAGGTAGCACTTATAGGCAGCACTGATAGGTGGTACTGATTGGCAGCCCTGATGGGCATTAATTGGCAGCACCGGTGGGCACAGATAGCAGCACTGATAATCAGGACACTGATAATCAGTGCCCTGATTATCAGTGCGCATGTCCCTTTTACAGAAGTTGATTATCGCCTCTCTTCTCCCTTCCTCATGCCATCAGCATAAGGAAATGAAAGCCGATAACCGGCTTCTGTTTACATCGTGATCAGCTGTGATTGGTCACAGTTGATCATGTGGTAAAGAGCGGCTGATTGGCTCTTTACCTCAATCTGTGATCAGCAGCGTCCGGCAGACACTGTGATCACAGAGCACACCACAGCGGGCGCGATCACGGGAGGCCATCATATGACGTCCTCCCAGAACTGGCCATCTGTGCCGTAGCTGTCATTCGGCTATAGTGTAGGCGACAAGTGGTTAAAGAGTTTTTCAGTACAATACAGACCGACAAGACAAAAAACGGTGGTATACAAGCAAATAAACAAACACGATACAACTTCAAGGCCAGGGATCATGGACAAGAGATCCTACACTGAAGTGGCTTCACATATGGCAGAGAATGGATGAAATTCAAGTGGCAATCTCAGGTTTAGGCATGCGGCTTGATGGCAGAGCTCTTTAGAGACCGGGAGTCTGGGGAGGTGCAGTATAAATGGTGCCATTAACATCACAGTGTATGACCTCAGCTTGTATGTAACCAGTGCCAGGACAAGGCCATCCAACACCCAGGGCTAAGATGACAAACTGCGCCCTTCCCTTAGGGTTAGGGTCAGGGCGCCCACATCCCTGCAATAAACCATTGCGCCCTGAGCAGCCTCCCCTCCTGCCCACCCCTTGTCCCGGCCCTGTATGTAACAGAACTCAACTGTCTGACTGCTACTAACAAAGGGAATAGAGAGTAAGGAGAGGCCCAACGGGTGAGTCGAAAAGCACCCAGAGACAAGAGAAGGAAAAGAGCAGGGGTAGCAGAAATACCTCTGAGAGGGGACTCGAGGAGAAAAAAAAATTAGGGGTAGGGAGTAGGGGAAAATGAGTGGGGGGGGGGCACCTGGGCTGGAACAGAGTTACCAATGTCAAGTGGGGTATCGAGGAGCAATTGCTCACAAGGACTCCATCAGAGTTCTGTATTCCGAGGAAAAGGTGAAATCATGCCAGCGTAGCCAGGTCTTAAGCTGTTGTTCCTCCCGAAAGATTGCGGAGGCAACAATCTCTTTGGTAGTGCTGATCTCACCGATTTTGGTAAGCCCCACTCTAATGGGAGTTGGGGTTGTCTGTTTCTATAAGAGAGGAAAGCAGGATTTTGCCACGTTCAGCAGATGGATCAGAAAAGAGCGTTTGTATCTCTTCACAGAGTGGGTGGCCAGGTGGAGGGGAAAGGCCGCTGGGTCATCCCCCAGGGGATGTTGGTCAAACAGAAGTCCCGAGCCTGAGACCAAAAATTGAGTAGGCATGGACAACCCCAGAATATGTGGAGTATGGGGCCTTCTCCAGAGGGGCAAGCACTGTGGCCACATTTTTGTGCAGTAGTGAGGGAACCTTGTACCCGTGTGGAACAATTGTAATTAATGCCTTTTGGGTGAATGTGAGAATCCTTTCTTTCTGTAAATCTGAAAAAGTGGTAACCAGGATCATTGTTTTTAACAAGTTCTTTGTCTTTTATCTCTGCTTTACTTTGCGTCTTTTAACCGTTTCCAGCTGCAAGGTCGTCATATGATGTCCTTAGGTTGAAGTGGTGATATCTGGATGATGGTTGCAGCTACAGGCACTATCCAGATATGTTTGTTTTCAGCTGGCGTTTCCCTCTCTTGTAAGAGCCATCCTAGACGCTGACTAGCCCCTGGATTGCTTTTACAGGCATCGGGCTCTTCTCTGGGCTCTCCTGTGCAATCAGGGACCCGATCTGGCAGTGGCGCCGGATTACCATAGAGCTGACCGTGGACAGGATGGTCCCCGGCCATCTCTATGATCCTAGGAGGCATCATGATGTCGCTTCTGGCTCTGACAGATGTAAACACTGCCATTTTTTTTTCCCCTGGACAGCAGAGATCGATGTTGTTTTTTTTATCTCATGCTTTCCAGGGGAGATTACATATCTAGGATGTTATTGACCCCAGATGTCTCCATAAAGAAGACCTGTCATGCCATATTCCTATTACAAGGGATGTTTACATATCTTGTAATAGGAATAAAAGTGATCAAAAGAAAAAAAAAATGAAAGACACAGTTTAAAAATAAAAAAATAATAAAATAAATATCAACAATTAAACAAAATTTTTTAAAAGCGCCCCCATCCCCCCCCCCGTGCTCGCACATAGAGGCGAATGCATAGGTAGAAAGACATGGAGTGGGACTTTGCATGTGCCTCAGTGGAGTGTGAATAACAATTTATAACACAGTATTTTTTAAAAAGATGGTAAATAAAGTATTTGTACATCTTTTTTAAAAAATATTGTGTTATACATTATTATTCACACTCCACTGAAGCACATGCAAAGTCCCACTCCATGTCTTGTTAAAACTTTGTTTCTACCAGGGATGGTGCCTCCGTGTGAGTTATAATTATTTCACGTTTACCCCCACCCTCATTTACCGAATGCATACGTAGGTCGTGCCCACATATGTAACCAACGTTCGCGCCACTCATGTGAGGTATCACGTTATAGTGAGAGCAATAATTCTAGCACTAGACCTTCTCTGTAGCTCTAAACTGGTAACCTGTAAAAAAAAATTAAAGCGTTGCATATGGAGATTTTAAGTACCATATTTTTCCGCAATTCCACGAGTGTGCCCAATTCTAAAGCATGACATGCTAGGTATCTATTTACTTAGCATAACAACATCTTTATAAATTGTGGGTTATAAATTGTGTTTTTTTGCATAAAACATTCATTAAAATTGATTTTTTCCAAAATAATTGCGTTTGAAAAATTGCTGCAGAAATACCATCAGACATAAAAAATTGCAAGAACCGCCATTTGCAAAGAAGAATGGGCAAAATGCCACCCTCTAGATGTGCAAAGCTGCTAGAGACATCCAAAAACAGACTTGCTGCTGTAATTGCAATGAAAGGGGGTTCTACAAAGTATTGACTCAGGGGGGCTGAATACAAATGTACCTCACACTTTTCATATATTTGTTTGTAAAAAAAATGAAAACCATTTATTATTTTCCTTCCACTTCACAATTATGTGCCAATTTGTGTTGGTCTATCACATAAAATCTCAATAAAATACATTTACGTTTTTGGTTGTAACATGACAAAATGTGGAAAATTTCAAGGGGTGTGAATACTTTTTCAAGGCACTGTAAGAGAGAAATGCCAGAATTGGCCCGGATGGGAAATGGGTAAAGTTCTTGTGGTAAACCCGAGGAAGAAATAAAACAACTGTACTGTATATTAAATTGCTTTACTAAACAAAACTGATGTACTCACTTGTAAAACCTAGGAAAAACAATTCACAGCATACAAAGCACCACAAAATATGCATACAATATACACAAGCCATCTATCTTTCCCAGCAAATTAGCATGGATAATGTATGCAAGAGGAATACACTACAAATTACTTTACTTAGGTTGTTGATTTAGTGTCATGCCCAGGTAACGTTCCTATTTTCACTCTTCATTTATGATGGAGTCATCTTCCAGGATCTTCCAGACTGCCTCTTCTCCAAAGTCCTCCAGAACAACTGTTCCTTTATCTCTCACTACATGTTCAAGTCCTTTTCCTCCGCCTGCTACATGTAGCATAGCATCCTTTCCGGTCCTGAGTTTCACGAACCAGTCCAACGGGTTCAGGAGATGGGGGTGAGGGTATAGGGATGAGATCAGTGGTGGTGGTGGGGGGATGGGATCAGTAAGAGGTCCCCCTCCAGTACCACCACCCCCTTCCAGTACCACCACCACCCCCTCCAGTACCACAACCACCCCCCTCCAGTACCACAACCACCCCCCTCAAGTAGCACAACCACCCCCCCTCCAGGCTGCACTGGGGACACCGGCTGCACTGGGGACACCGGCTGCACTGGGGACACCGGTTGCACTGGGGACACAGGCTGCACTGGGGACACAGGTTGCATTGGTGACACCGGCTGCACTGGGGACACAGGTTGCATTGGTGACACCGGCTGCACTGGGGACACAGGTTGCATTGGTGAAACCGGCTGCCCTGGGGACACAGGTTGCATTGGTGACACCGGCTGCACTGGGGACACAGGTTGCATTAGTGACATCGGCTGCACTGGGGACACAGGCTGCACTGGGGACACCGGCTGCACTGGGGACACAGGTTGCATTAGTGACACCGGCTGCACTGGGGACACAGGTTGCATTGGTGACACCGGCTGCACTGGGGACACGGGCTGCACTGGCGACATGGGCTGCACTAGGGACACTGGCTGCTCTGGGGACACGGGCTGCACTGGGGACACAGGTTGCATTGCTGACACGGGCTGCACTGGGGACACAGGTTGCATTGGTGACACAGGCTGCACTGGGGACACAGGTTGCATTGGTGACACCAGCTGCACTGGGGACACAGGCTGCACTGGGGACACAGGTTGCATTAGTGACACCGGCTGCAGTGGGGACACAGGTTGCATTGGTGACATCGGCTGCACTGGGGACACAGGCTGCTCTGGGGACACCGGCTGCACTGGGGACACAGGTTACACTGGGGACACAGGTTGCATTGGTATCAAAATCATGCTTTTCGGGGGGGGGGGGGGGGCCCTTCATGATTTCTTGCACTGGGGCCCTGAGGTTTCTAGTTACGCCTCTGGTCCTGTCACTAGGTTTAATTAGAAACCATTTAAACAAAAAAACACCTGTTGAAGGGTGGTTGATTGAGTCAGATTGCTAGTCCCACAGAGTGTCAGAAACCATGAATCAGACCGAGAAGTACAGTTAATCACACTTGTTTAATAATAAAAAGGTAAACAGAGTAAGCGTTGTCAATACATAGCCAGAGTTCAGTAACCAGATCGAGTAGTCAGCCAATGCCAATGTCAGAGAGCCAGAGATCAACGTAGTAGTACAGCAAGCAGGATCAGGAGCCAGTAGGGACGTCAGCTGAGCAAGTCTTTAATAGGAACCCAGGAGAAAGTCTCTGAAATGTGACCAAAGGCGAAGGCAGAGATGAAGTGAGCTGGACGGCTTTAAGTAGCCAGGACTGATGAGCATATCATGAACAGCTGAGTCACTGTGGAGAGAAAGGAGCTGGCAATTAGCCATCAGCTGAGCAGCCAGCTCAGAGAAGGAAGGGCTAAGCCCAGCCCTGACATTACCCCCTCCTCAACGACCCCTCCCCCTCGGAGGACCACCGGGCTTGAGGGGAAAACGTCTATGGAAATCACGGAGGAGGACAGGGGCAGGTACGTCCGAGGATGAGACCCAAGAGCGTTCCTCCAGACCGTACCCCTTCCAATGCAGCAGGTACTGTATGCGCACACGGAACTTACTGGAGTCAACAATGGATTGTCCTTCATACTCCTCATGGTTCTCAACCTGTATAGGGTGAGGACGTGGCACCGAGGTGGTAAAGCGATTGCAGACCAAAGGTTTCAATAAGGAGACATGAAACACATTAGAGATGCGCATACTAGGAGGAAGGTCCAACGTGTAAGCCACTGGGTTAATCCTGCGAAGAATACGGAAAGGCCCAATAAACCACGGTGCGAACTTCAAAGAAGGAACATGAAGTTGGAGGTTGCGAGACGACAGCCAGACTCTGTCCCCAACCTGGTAGGAAGGCGCAGGCAGGCGTCTGCGGTCAGCATGGAGTCTGTACCTATCGTTACCATGTCGCAAAGCCTCTTGGACTTGTGCCCAAGTGGAACGAAGGCCACGGAGATGCTCCTAATGCAGGGATACTCTGTGGAACAAACGAGGCAGGCAACACAGAAGGTTGGAAACCATAGTTCGCCATAAACGGGGACAAACGGGAAGCTGAATTCAAGGCAATATTGTGTGCAAACTTCGCCCACAGTAAGAAGTCTGACTAGTTGTTATGATGGTCAGAAATATAGCAACATAGGAATTGCTCCAAGGACTGATTGGCTTGTTCTGCGGCCCCATTAGACTGCGGGTGATAAGCAGAGGAGAAAGCAAGCTGAATACTCAACTGTGCACAAAAGGCTCGCCAGAACCGTGACACAAACTGACTACCCCTGTCTGAGACAATCACCTTGGGTAGCCCATGTAAGCGGAAGATCTCCCGAGCAAAAATAGAAGCCAGTTCCTTTGAAGTAGGTAACCTCTTGAGTGGACTACAATGCAACATTTTCGAGAACCGGTCAAGCACCATAAGGATAACTGTGTTGCCCTGGGAGTTGGGTAACTCCACAATGAAATCCATAGACAGGTGGGTCCAGGGTCTCTCTCCATTGGGTATGGGTTGTAGGAGGCCCACTGGAAGGTGTTGTGGAGTCTTACTCTGAGCACACACAGAACAGGCAGTTATGAAGGCGGTTACATCAGCACGTAGACTAGGCCACCAGAATTGTTGGGAAATGGCCCAAAAGAGTTGATTCTTCCCAGGGTGGCCAGCAACCTTGGGAGAATGGTAAGTCTGGAGCACAGCAGTACGGAGACTCTTGGGAACAAAGCAGCGGTCACAAGGTTCCTCAGGAGGAGCATCGACCTGAGCAACAAGAATTTTGTCACCTAAAAGGAGAAGTAAGACTGGTGCGAACCGTAGCCAGAACACGATCAGGAGGAATCACAGGAACCAGAACCGACTCCATCTTGGAAGTGGAGGAAAATTGTCGAGACAAGGCGTCAGACCTTACATTCTTAGTACAGGGTAAGAATGAGACAATGTAATTAAAACTCGACAAGAAAAGAGCCCATCGCGCCCTTCTGGGAGAGAGGCGCTTAGCCTCAGACAAGAATGTGAGATTCTTATGGTCAGTAAGAATGAGAACCGGCACAGTGGTACCTTCAAGGAGATGTCTCCATTCTTTCAGGGCTAAAATGATCGTCAACAGCTCTCTGTCACCAATCTCGTAATTGCACTCTGCAAGTGACAATTTCTTGGAAAAGTAGCCACCCAGGTGCATAGCGCACTCAGAGTTAGGACATTGAGACAGAAGGGCGCCAACTCCAGTCTCAGAAATATCAAATTCTAGAATAAAAGGCAACGTAGGATCAGGGTGTGCCAACACAGGAGCAGAAACAAAGGCAGCCTTGAGTCTCTCAAAGGCCTTAATGGACTCCGGAGACCAACTCTGTGGGTTGCCGTCTTTCCTGGTCATATCAGTCAGGGGCTTGACCAGAGACGAGAAGTTACGAATAAACTTCCGATAATAGTTGGCAAAGCCAAGAAAATGCTGCAGAGGATGTAAATCCATGGGTCAAGACCACTGTAGGACCGCTGAAAGTTTCTCTGGGTCCATCGAAAAACCAGCAGTGGAAATGACATAGCCCAGGAATTTAACCTGTTCACAATGATATTCGCACTTTTCCTATTTACAATAGAGATTGTTCTCTCTTAGTCTCTGAAGCACACGACAGACATCTGTGTGGTGGCTCTCCAGGGACTTGGAAAATATGAGGATCCTGGAAAACTGCCGGAGCGTTACAAAGGCCAAAAGATACTCATAATGACCTGATATTAAAACGCAGTTTTCCACTCGTCATCCTCCTTAATCCTGACGAGATTGTATGCCCCTCTCAAATCAAGCTTCATGAAAACCGTTGCTCCCTTGAGGCGGTCAAATAACTCCGTAATCAAAGGAATGGGATAGGCATTCTTAATCATGAAACGATCGAGAACCCTATAATCGATAAAAGGTCTCAGCTCACCACTCTTCTTCTTCACAAAAAAGAAACCAGCCCCAGCAGGAGATGAGGATTTGCGGAAGAAACCTTGATAAAGTGCGTCTGCAACATACTCCTCCATGGCCTTATCCTCCAAGACCGACAAAGGGTAAACCCGGCCACGAGGGGGTATGGCACCAGGTTGAAGGTCAATTGCGCAATCATACGACCAGTGTGGAGGCAAAGTACCGGCTTGACCTTTGTCAAACACGTCGCTAAAATTGCGGTACTCCTCCGGCAGGGAGGAGAGTGAAGAGGTGTGCAGGACCTTGGCTACCTTCGGGAAGCATCTCTCACTGCACCGTGGTGACCAGGACAGAACCTCAGCATGGAGCCAATCAAAAGAAGGGTTGTGCCTCTGTAACCAAGGATAACCAATAGCCAGCGGAAACTTGAGGTGAAGGAAATAACTTGGAATTGGATTATCTCATGGTGAAGGGCCCCTACGGCCATGGACAACGGAACAGTCTCATGAGTCATATGGGCAGGCTGTAGAGGTCTCCCGTCAAGAGCCTCAATGGCAAGTGGAGTGTCACGCAGCTGCAGCGGAATCGAGTGCTTCAATACAAAGGCAGCATCAATGAACAGGCCTGCAGCCCCAGAGTCAATTAGAGCCTGTATCTCGACGGATGACTCAGCCCAAGACAGGGTAACCGAAAGCAGGGGCTTATCTTTCTGGGAAACTGGAGACGAAACAACGCCACCTAAGGTCTGCCCGTGACAGGACCTCGAGGTTCAGGCGTTCCCTGGACGGGTAGGACAAGTGACCAGCCTGGCTACAATAAAGGCACAATCTCTCCCTCCTCCTAAGGGCTCTCTCATCCGCAGAGAGACGCATGAAGCCCAAGTGCATGGGTTCATCTTCACACACCGACTCGGTATCAGGGGGCATGGGAGGTGAGGTAGGCAAGTGTGGGACTGCAAAGCTCGGAGACAAATGTACAGGAAGCTGGTGCCAGCTCTCCTTATAAGAGAGTCTTTCTCTGAGTCTGGAGTCAATAAGGATGGCAAATGTGATCAACCTCTCCAGCTCAGTGGGTATATCACGGCTGCTATCTCATCCTTGATGTTATCCGAGAGACCATGAGAGAAGGCAGCCATGAGGGCCTCATTGTTCCAAGCAACCTCTGCTGCTAGAGTACGGAATTCAATGGCGTAATCGGCAACAGTTCTTGTACTCTGTTTGATGGACATGAGGCTCTTGGCAGCAGAATCTGAGCGTGCAGGAACGTCAAATACCCTTTTGAAGGCAGCCACAAATTCTGGGTAACTCAGGACCACGGGTTTTTGCGTCTCCCATAGAGGGTTTGCCCAGGCCAAGGCTCTCTCAGAAAGCAAAGACTTCACGAAACCTACTTTGCTTCTGTCTGTGGGAAACGCCTGGGGCAGCATCTCAAAGTATATCTCAACCTGGTTGAGAAACCCTCTGCATTGAACTGGATCGCCCCCAAATCACTGGGGAAGCAGAGCGGAACCAGACATGCGTCTTAGAGGTAAAACTCTGAGGCGGGTGCCTGCACAGAGACTGGAGCAGCAGCAGGGACGGCCTGCAACACAGGTTGCACCGGAGCAGCCACAGTGGAAGATTCCAGGTGAGCCGTGCAACTCAGGAGCGTTTGTAACGCCAAGGCAAACTGATCCATGCGGTGATCCTGGTCATCCAATCTGGAAAAAATATTACCAACAAGTGGACTGACTGCATCTTCTGAATTCATGGCCTTCGCCTACTGTCAGAAACCATGAATCAGACCGAGACAGAAGTACAGTTAATCACACCTGTTTAATAATAAAAAGGTAAACAGAGTAAGCGTAGTCAATACATAGCCGGAGTTTAGTAACCAGATCAGGTAGTCAGCCAATGCCAATGTCAGAGAGCCAGAGATCAACATAGTAGTACAGCAAGCAGGTTCAGGAGCCAGAAGGGACGTCAGCCGAGCAAGTCTTCAACAGGAACACAGGAGAAAGTCTCTGAGATGTGAGCAAAGGCGAAGGCAGAGATGAAGTGAGCTGGACGGCTTTAAGTAGCCAGGAGTGATGAGCAGATCATCAACAGCTGAGTCACCGTGGAGAGAAAGGAGCTGGCAATTATTTAGCCGACAGCTGAGTGGCCAGCTCAGAGAAAGAAGGGCTGAGCCCAGCCCTGACATTTCCTTCCTTGATCTGCAGATTACACGTGTGGATACACGATTGGTGACTTGTACCTACAGAAAGCCCACAGCGGCAAACACGCTTCTGCAGGCATCCAGATCATCATCCAGATCACCTAATCAGAGGCATCCCAGTGGGCCAGTTTCTGCGACTCCACAGAAATTGGCTCACAAATGGAAGCAAAAAACTAACATCTAAGCGAACGCCATTAAGAATTATTACTAATTATGGGGCACAGTGAAAAAAAGGTAACAGGCATACTTCAAAAGCACTGGGGGCTATTGACAAAATCACCGATGCTGAAAGAAATTGTTGGACCTCGCCATCAAATGATTGCCAGGACAGCAAGGAATCTAAAAGATGTACATTCAGAATATACCAGAAAAAGAAAGACAGATTGGTTATCAGACTTGCCCCCCCCCCCTTAAGGGAATGTATGCCTGCAGATTTGTGAAGAGGACTACAATGTTCACCGATGCGACTCGGAGTGTCTCATTCAAAATTAGGAATTTTATTAATTGCGCAACCTCCAGGGTTATTTATATGCTGGAGTGTCCATGCCACAAATAATACATTGGGAATACCAAAAGGCAGCTCTGGGTTCACATCGGGGAACATTTAAGAAGCATCAAAAATGCAGTCAAAGAAGATAACAAACAAAAAAGAGAGGACATGTCCCCTCTTGCATTACACTTCGCAGATCACCATAATGGCAATACCGCTGGCATCCACATCAAAGGGATCTACACCCTAAATTGACCTACACGCAGGGGCGATTTTGACACGATCCTGCTCCAAAAGGAGAAGATGTGGATCTTTCAATTAAAAACACTCATGCCTCAAGGCCTAAACACAGAATTTAGCCTCCAGCCATTTTTGGATTGATTAGGGCCTATCTATATATATTTTTTGTATTTTATATACATCTGAGGTATGTGATTTCTTTGTATTCTTCAGGCAGCTGTTATTCGACTATTCAAGATCAATATATGCATCCCTCTTGGGCTTAAACTAAATTATAATGAAACATGCGTTTTTCTCAGGTTTAGCTAAATTTATGTTATCTTGAAACGAATAATCGCATAACTTTCATACTTGTTGACTACTTAAAATAAATCTACATAATGCAAGTTTAGGCCCTATTTGGAATGAATAGCCTATCTGCGTCGTTTTGAGCCACATTGGATGCATGTCAAATTATGTGAATATCTTCTGTTCTATTGAATACAGCTGCTGGGTATAAAGTAAAGTATAGTAATAAAAAATATAGAGAGACATATACAGTCTTTCAGCCCTAATCAATTCATAGTTATTGTTTGTATTTGATATACATCTGAGGTATGTGATCTCTTTGTACATTTCAGGCAGCTGTTATTTGACTACTCAAGATCCATATATGCACCCCCCCTGGGCTTAAACTAATTTATAATGAAACATGCGTTTTTTTCAGGTTTAGCTAAATTTATGTTACCTTATCTTGAAATTAATAATTGCATAACTTTCATACTTGTTGACTACTTTAAAGTAAATCTACATAATGCAAGTTTAGGCCCTATTTGGAATGAATAATCTATCTGCATTGTTTTGAGCCGCATTGGATGCATGTCACATTATGTGAATATCTCTTGTCTTACTGAATGCAGCTGCTGTATATAAAGTAAAGTATAGTAATAAAACATATAGAGAGACATATCTAGTCTTTCACCCCTAATCAATCCATAGAGATATATGCCACTGTTTGCTGAAAATGCTGCATAGCAATTAATAGTTGCATAACCTCTATTCAGCTCTTTTCTTTTGTTTTGTTTTATTTTCTTTATTTATTTTCTATTTCCCATCCTTTCTGCCTCTTTCTATCGTTGTGTAGGTCTGATTCTTTATCTTTATTATTTGAGATACTTATTAAGTTAATCTGTTCTTTTTTTAATTTTAATTTTGCTGAAAACGTATCGATTTGTGTCTGCAGATGTATGCCCACAATTGAGTACCTCTGAATAGTGTAGTGGAAGAGAAAGATAGTGTGATGTTCTATATGGGAGATGACATCTAGTGGTGATTCTTTATATAGCAACCCCCGAATTGAAAGTGGGAGGTATTAACTGCAGTATAAATAGAAACACAACTCATGCCCCTCCCTCCTATCCTTGGAAAAAAAAAACAGAGTTACTGGTGAAACATGTCGGATTTGGCATCACGACATAGACGCTCTATGTGTCGTGGACGACGTATCTCATCGCGCTTGTGCATGCGCAGTTGATTGCCTGAAGCCAGAGGCGACTATCTCGGCTGAGACAAGCGGATGGTGGCCCAGAGGACCTGACACTTACACAGTGCTGACAACAAACTGCTCACTGGAGCCCCACGGACCCCACTCAACAAACGGAGCATACAGGACAGCACATACAGCCCCCCGGACCGGAGAACGATCGTACAGGACTGCGATTATATCGCTCCATGAATGGTCGGGTGAGCGGACCATAGGTCCTTTAATTGCCTCCCTTTACTTTGCCACCTCTCAGCCAGTATTAGCCAGCTTCATAACAGCGTCATTGAGCTATTGTTTTTCCAACAGTCAGACCCTGTGAATACCTGCAATTCCACTCTGGGAAACTGTATATCTGTGGCACTGGACTGGACTAGACATGTGCACACTGAAATATTTTGTTTTGGAATTTCGTTTTCGTCCGAAAAATAAATTTATTTAGTTACTCCCGAAATTCACTTTTATTTATTTTGTTTCGTTAAAAAATCCATTCGTCCGAAAATCCAAAATAATTAAGGTCAAATCTGTCGTTGAAGGCTTATGGTGTCTGTCGAATGTTCTAAGAAGACGAAGCAACTAAACTGTACGACGCCGCAATTGTACATTTCCGGTCGAATGTTCCGCCTACAAGCTATAGTAGAATTCTAATGTATGACACTAGTAATAATTATATTTATTAATTATTATTATTAGTCAACCTACAAACATTAGAATTCTTCTATAGCCTATGGGCGGAGCATTTGACCGTAAATGTCCGCTCGCGGCGACTGCTTCGTCGAATCTTCATGACAAATCTTTTCTCTCTATGTCGAATAATCTTGGACTAATAGAGTTAGGTTAGGCACATTCGACCTTTTTTGCTATTGTCTCTGTAATGTCGAATCTTTTCTCTCTATGTCGAATCTTTTCTCTCTATGTAGAATAATCTTGGACTAATAGAGTTAAGGTTAGGCACATTCGACCACAGGTTCGATGGACACAGATCGCTATTGTCAGCGCCATGTCGAATCTCCTATCTATATCGAACTGTTGTTGCAACGAAAACGAAAATATTTGTTTATGTCGAATCTTTTGGTTTTCGGATTCGGATTCTGAAATTCAGACGAAAATGCATTCGGACGAAAACGAATGCACATGTCTAGACTGGACACTAACTGTGGATTAGAATCATCTCTCCACACTGACAGCTATGTTTTGCTACAATCCCAATTAAAGCTGTCTCTGTGGGACTAGAAACCTGACTCAATCAACCACCCTTCAACAGGGGTCTTTTTGTTTAAATGGTTTCTAATTAAATCTAGTGACAGGACGGACTTTGCTATGCAGTGGTGTCGCTAGGGGGTGGCTATTGGGGCTATAGCCCCGATTCTGGGGCCCATAGCTCTGAGTCTCTGCAGGTGTCCCCAAGGGGAGAGGAGGCCCTCTGGGGACCCTGATGCAAGGAGGAGGCTCTCTGGGGACCCTGATGCAAGGAGGAGGCTCTCTGGGGACCCCGATTTTAAGGGGGAGGCTCTCTGGGGACCCTAATGTAAGGGGGGCTCTCTGGGAACCCTGATGTAAGTGGTGAGCTCTCTGGGGATATATACACACACATATATTGCTGTATATACATGTGTATGCCCGCTTAAGCGTATGAGTTTCTTTACTACACAGCTATGGGCTCTAGCCCCAGATCTTTTGTAGACCTAGCAACGCCCCTGTTGCTATGTATGGTGCATGTCACTGAGATCAATAGTCTGATCCATAAATATTACCTATTCCAATTAACAATAGCCTTGTTATAGGTGTGTACATGCATGGTTGAAGCGTGATGCAGCTGCTCTTAAACAGACAACGTTGTCTATTTTTAACATGATCTTGGTGTTGGTGGTGGGTACCTGGTCTTGGCCCCTTTTTGTATTAAACATATTTTTCTAATAAAACGTATCCCTTATTAAGCAGCCTGGCCCGCCTGTGTCTCTTCTCAGTGGGAATCTTTCCCCTGTAAATTTTCTTTCTCTATAGTATTTAGGCACAGAGACCGCACCTATTATTGGTGAGCCTGCTAATCTTGGGACATCACACGGGTATATTGAACAACCAGTGTTGTGGTAACTAATAGTGAGTATTGATCTTCAACCAATTTTTCTATATGATATCATTAGGGACACTAATACAGTGATCAGTGATAATACTGTACATTTGGCCAACAAGAGGAAATGTAAAAAAAAAAAAAAATAGTAGTTTGCTTTTTCGCATTACATTATCAAATTGGATTACATTTCTTTACATTTTGTCCAAAAAAAAAAAAATATTCTGGTAGATTAAAAAAAAATCACATACTTTACATACATTTCTAAAGTGTATAAAGTGTATTTAGCTGTTTGGTTAAAGCACCACTTAAAAGATTAAATCAAATTGTTTGCAATACAATATTTTTCAAAATTTCAGCTGGTTTGCTTTAACCACAAAGACAACTATTAGCGTTCCTCTCTATATAGGACTTGTGTATTAGTGGTCTGTTCTTTGGTCTGAGCTCTCAGAATTGTGGACAGAAATGGAACAGATACAGTATTTACAGGAAGTAAAAGGAGGCTCGATGCATTATCACCTCAACAGTTTGTTGAAAGTCTTTGAACACAAGACTCTTGTCTCACAACCAGCCTCAGTAGACCTCGATCATCTCTACAAACCATAGCAAGATGAAGGATCTTTTACCATACGTATTGTTTTTTTTTTTTTGTACCTTCCAACAGGTGAGTCATCAGTAATGTCTTCCTAGGATCGTTCTAATTACATAATTTAAAGGGGTTGTAAACCCTCGTGTTTTTTCACCTTAATGCATCCTATATGTGAAGGTGAAAAAACTTCTGACAGTGATCGGCCCACCAAGACCCCCCCATTTTACTCACCCGAGCCCTTCGATCCCTCGGCAGAGACGTGCTCTAGCTCTCTGCCCAGTGTTCTCGGCTCTTGATTGGATAGATTGATAGCAGAGCAGCCATTGGCTCCCGCGGGCGCCGGGCCGAGTCCGGCATCCTGTGTCTATAGACGCAAATGCTGGACTCGGGAGCACGCCCGCACGGTAACCACCCAGGAGAGTGCTTCTCCCAGGGGGTTAACCTATGCAAGGAGGAGCCACGAGAGCCGCCGGGGACCCCAGAAGAGGAGGATCGGAGCCACTCTGTGTAAAACAAACTGCACAGTGGAGGCAAGTATGACATGTCTGTTATTTTTTTTTTTTTTTAAACGAGGGTGTACAAACCCTTTAATGAAGTTCTTAAGGCAGAGTCGAATTTCTTTTATAGAGAATGTAAGAATGAGCAAAACTATTTAAGATCTTAAGGAGACCATTTTGTAGCCTTAAAATATTAAAAGCCCCACTGGAATACCTTCACCAGCTTCTTTCCTATCATCCTCTGGTTACATAGTTACATAGTCGGTGAGGATGAAAAAAGACACAAGTCCATCAAGTTCAACCTACCCTGTTTCCCCGAAAATAAGACCTAGCGTGATTGTCAGTGATGGCTGCAATATAAGCCCTACCCCCCAAATAAGCCCTAGTTAAAGTCTTTATAGGTCTTATTTCAGGATAGGGCTTCCACATCCTTGCCGCTCTTACAGTAAAGAACCCTCTACATAGTTTAAGGTTAAACCTCTTTTCTCCTAATTTTAATGAGTGGCCACGAGTCTTATTAAACTCCCTTCGGCAAAAAAGTTTTATCCCTATTGTGGGGTCACCAGTACAGTATTTGTAAATTGAAATCATATCCCATGGTTGCATCCATGGTATGGGTTGTGATCTTAGTGCAGGAATGACTGGCTGTTTGGTCGGAGGCAACCAATCAGTATCTCTGCCTGAACACGTATCCCACAGCAGAAACCAGGGGGAACCTGGAAGGACCCTGGGGCTTGGGAAAGGAAGGTATTCCAGTTGAATTTTTAGTGAAGAAGGGGGTGGAGTATAGGTGAACTTATTGTAAAAGTTTCTGCCCTCTTTAATCTGTAAAAAAAAAAAAGTTATCAAAAATTGGTGTGCCACATGCAATTTCCTTTAACATGGTGTTTTGAGGTGGGGGAAATAGATATCTTGCCCTTGGGGCCTGAAAGTTATTTTGATTATTTAAATTAACATACTGAAAAAGGGTACATTTGCAGTAGTATAAAGGACACAACAAAAAGAAAAAGACAGAAAAGAGACAATTCTTACGTTGGGTGCCATAGAGTTTCTCTTGTCCCAGATCTCTAATTACAAAGTCTTGTGAAGATCGACTTCAGCCTGTACAGTGAGTACTGCAAGCTCCTATTTTAAAGCATTTGCAGGGCTTTCAATGAGCTTCAAGACGTTTTCACAAAAGCCTACAGAAGATAACTTCACATATACACTATATTACCAAAAACATACCTCCCAACTTTCTGAGATGGGAATGAGGGACACCTATTAACATAAGTATGTAGCATAGGACACGCCCCCTGCCACATCCCCTTAAAGGAGAATTGTACAAAAATAATTTTGTTTAAACCCACAAGTGCTTTTTTACCACTACTATTCCTTTATACTGGATTTGAAATTAATAAATGCAACAGTTTAGAAAGTGGATGTAAGGCACTGGGAAACACTTATTTTGATAAGTAACGCATTTTATATACAACTATATAGATCAGGTCACAATGAGGGACAAATGAGGAGGAAAAGGGACAGAGGGACTGTGTCTCCGAATGAGGGACAGTCCCTCTAAATCAGGGACAGTTGGGATGGCTGCCTACACACACACATACAAACTTTAATGGCATCCCAGTTTTAATAGTGAATATTCAATATTGAGTTGGACCACCCTTTGCAGCTATAACAGTTTCAACTCTTCTGGGAAGGATGTCCACAAGGTTTAGGAGTGTGTCTATGGGAATGTTTGACCATTCTTCCAGAAGAGCATTTGTGAGGTCAGGTACTGATGTGGACCTTGCTTTGTGAACTGGTCCAAATCATTTGGTGGAGGGGGGATTATGGTGTGGGGTTGTTTTTCAGGGGTTGGGCTTGGCCCCTTAGGTCCAGTGAAGGGAACTCTTAAGGTGTCAGCATACCAAGACATTTTGGATAATTTCATGCTCCCAACTTTGTGGGAACAGTTTGGGGATGGCCCCTTCCTTTTCCAACATGACTGCGCACCAGTGCACAAAGCAAGGTCCATAAAGACATGGATGAGCGAGTTTGGGGTGGAGAAACATGACTGGCCTGCACAGAGTCCTGACTTCAACCTGATAGAACACCTTTGGGATGAATTAGAGCGGAGACTGCGAGCCAGGCCTTCTCGTTCAATATCAGTGCCTGACCTCACAAATGCTCTTCTGGAAGAAAGGTCAAACATTCCCATAGACACACTCCTAAACCTTGTGGACATCCTTCCCAGAAGAGTTGAAGCTGTTATAGCTGCAAAGGGTGGGCCAACTCAATATTGAACCCTACTGACTAATGCCCCGTACACACGGTCGGATTTTCCGACAGAAAATGTGTGATAGGACCTTGTTGTCGGAAATTCCGACCGTGTGTAGGCTCCATCACACATTTTCCATCGGATTTTCCGACACACAAAGTTTGAGAGCAGGATATAAAATTTTCCGACAACAAAATCCGTTGTCGGAATTTCCGATCTTGTGTACACAAATCCGACGCACAAAGTGCCACGCATGCTCGGAATAAATAAAGAGATGAAAGCTATTGGCCACTGCCCCGTTTATAGTCCCGACGTACATGTTTTACGTCACCGCGTTCAGAATAATCGGATTTTCCGACAACTTTGTGTGACCGTGTGTATGCAAGACAAGTTTGAGCCAACATCCGTCGGAAAAAATCCTAGAATTTTGTTGTCGGAATGTCCGATCAATGTCCGACCGTGTGTACGGGGCATTAGACTGGGATGCCATTAAAGTTCATGTGTGTGTGTAAAGGCAGGCGTCCCAATACTTTTGGTAATATAGTATATATTATATTTTTAATCTTACTTTTATTTTATGTTAATGATTTTTAAATTGCATGAAAGATATTTTTTTTCATTTTAATATATTTATTACGTTTTAACAACCACCATAACATAGAAAGAATCATTGCATTGATTCAGAGCAAAGCAGTATGATAGGTCCACAACGCAGGTGGAACGTAGTATAACTGTACTATGCAGATAAGGCACAGGTAGTAAATAATGCAATTTAACCACCCAAGGACCGAGCCTCTTTCTGAGATTTGTTGTTTACAAGTTAACCACTTACCAACCGGCCCATTGCCGAATGACGGCTGCAGGGCGGTTGGATAACTCTGGGTGGACGTACTATGACGTCCTCCCAGAATTCCCCTCTTGCGCGCCCCCTGGGGCGCGCACCCGAACACATCCGTGACCGCCGGGTCCAGAGGACCCGGCGCATCACGGATCCCGGTAAATGGCCGCTGATCGCGGCCGTTTACCATGTGATCGAGCCGTCAAATGACGCCGGTTCCTCTCCTCCCCTCCTGTGTACCGATCGGTACACTGTGAGCGGAGAGGGGGATGGATGGATGTCTGCAGCGCTGTGGGCTGTATGTGTAGTGCCCACAGCGCTGCACAGAGACATCCATCCATCCATGCTCAGCCATCCCTCACTACTCATGCTGTGCAATACTCTGCAATACCAGCACAATACTCTGCAATGCTGTGCAATACTCTGCAATACCCCCACAATACTCTGCAATACTCTGCAATGCCCCCACAATACTCTGCAATACTCTGCAATACCCCCACAATACTCTGCAATACCCCCACAATACTCTGCAATGCTGTGCAATACTCTGCAATACCCCCACAATACTCTGCATTACTCTGCAATACCCCCACAATACTCTGCAATACTCTGCAATGCCCCCACAATACTCTGCAATGCTGTGCAATACTCTGCAATGCCCCCCACAATACTCTGCAATGCTGTGCAATACTCTGCAATGCCCCCACAATACTCTGCAATGCCCCCGCCATACTCTGCAATGCCCCCCGCCATACTCTGCAATGCCTCCGCCATACCCCGCCATACCCCGCCATACTCCGCCATACTCCGCCATACCCCGCCATACTCCGCCATACCCCGCCATACCCCGCCATACTCCGCCATACCCCGCCATACCCCGCCATACTCCGCAATACCCTGCCATACCCCGCCATACTCCGCCATACTCCGCCATACCCCGCCATACTCCGCCATACCCCGCCATACTCCGCCATACCCCGCCATACCCCGCCATACTCCGCAATACCCTGCCATACCCCGCCATACTCCGCAATATCCCGCCATACTCCGCAATACCCCGCCATACCCTGCCATACCGAGCCATGCTCAGCTGTACTCGCCCTCTGTATGTGGCCAGGCTGTGGAAGTCTCACACATGTGGTATCGCCGTACTCAGGAGGAGCAGGAGAATCTATTTTGAGGTGTCATTTTTGCTATGTACATGTTATGTGGTAGAAATATTGTATAAATGGACAACTTTGTGTTAAAAAAAAAAAAAGCGTTTTAACCACTTCCCGCCCGCCGGCCGTCATACAACGTCCTTGACTTTGTGCGGGGATATCTGAATGATGGGTGCAGCTACAGGCATCATTCAGATATCAGCTTTTTCAGCCGGCGATTCCCTACACCATGAGAATGATCATAGCAGCTGTTCCACTGCTTGATCGTTCTTACGGGAGGCGAGAGGGGATGTCCCCCCCTCCCGCGCTTCTACCGACTCACCGCTACGATCGAAGCCAGGATCTTTTTTTTTTTTTTTTTTTTTATTTCAGGCTTCCCAGCCTAGAGGTGAGATGTGAGGTCTTATTGCCCCCATATCTCACTGTAAAGAGGACCTGTCATGCCATATTCCTATTACAAGGATATTTATATTCCTTGTAATAGGAATAAAAGTGGTCAAAAATTTTTTTTTTTGGAAAAAAGCATCAAACTAAAATAAATAAAGTAAAATGAACAATAAAAAAAAAAAAAAAATTTTTAAAGCGCCCCTGTCCCTGTGTGCTCGCATGCAGAAGCGAACGCATACGTAAGTCCTGCCCACATATGAAAACGGTGTTCAAACCACACATGTGAGGTATCGGTGCGATCGGTAGAGCGAGAGCAATAATTTTGGCATTAGACCTCCTCTGTAACTCAAAATTTGTAACCAGTAAAAAATTTTAAAGCGTCGCCTATGGGGATTTTTGAGTAGCAAAGTTTGGCGCCATTCCACAAGCGCGTGCAATTTTGAAGGGTGACATGTTGGGTATCTATTTACTCGTCGTAACTTCATCTTTCACATTATGCAAAAACATTGGGCTAACTTTACTGTTTTGGTTTTTGTAAAGCACAAAACATTTTTTTTTCCAAAAAAAACGCGTTAAAAAAATTGCTGGGCAAATACCGTGCGAGATAAAAAGTTGCAAGGACTGCCATTGTATTCTCTAGGGTCTTTGCTAAAAAAACATATATAATGTTTTGGGGTTCTATGTAATTTTCTAGCTAATAAATGATGATTTTTACATGTAGGAGAGAAATGTCAGAATTGGCCTGGGTGCTCCAGAACACCTGAAGGTGCTCCCCTGCATGTTGGGCCTCTGTATGTGGCCACGCTGTGTAAAAGTCTCACACATGTGGTATCACCGTACTCGGGAGTAATAGCAGAATGTATTTTGGGGTGTAATTTGTGGTATGCATATGCGGTCTGTGAGAAATACCCTGCTAATATGACAATTTTGTGGAAAAAAAAAAAAAGTAAAAAAAAAACCTTGATTTTGCAAAGAATTGTGGGAAAAAATGACAACTTCAAAAAACTCACCATGCATCTTTCTAAATACCTTGGAATGTCTTCTTTCCAAAAAGGGGTCATTTGGGGGGTATTTGTACTTTTCTGGCATGTTAGGGTCTCAAGAAATTAGATAGGCCGTCAGTACTTCAGGTGTGATCAATTTTCAGATATGCGCACCATAGCTTTTGGACTCTATAACTTTCAAAAAGACCAAATAATATCCACCGATTTGGGTTATTTTTACCAAAGATATGTAGCGGTATAAATTTTGGCCAAAATATATGAAGAAAAATTACTAATTTGCAAAATATTATAACAGAAATGAAGAAAAATTTATTTTTTTACAGATTTTTCGGTCTTTTTTCTTTTACGGCGCAAAAAATAAAGAACCCAGCAGTGATTAAATACCACCAAAAGAAAGCTCCATTTGTGTGAAAAAAAGGACAAAAATTTCATAAAGATACAGTGTTGCATGACTGAGTAATTGTCATTCAAAATGTGAGAGCACCAAAAGCTGAAAATTGGTCTGGTTAGGAAGGGGGTTTAAGTGCCCAGTTGTCAAGTGGTTAAAAAACATTCTTTTTTTGCTAGAAAATTACTTAGAACCCCCAAACATTATACTTTTTTTTTCTAACACCCTAGAGAATAAAATGGCCATTGCAATACTTTCTGTCACACCGTATTTGCGCAGCGGTCTTACAAGCGCACTTTTTTGGAAAAAATACACTTTTTTTAATTAAAAAATAAGACAACAGTAAAGTTAACCCAATTTTTTTTATATTGTGAAAGATAATGTTATGCCGAGTAAATTGATACCCAACATGTCACGCTTCAAAATTGTGCCCGCTCGTGGAATGGCAACAAACTTTTACCCTTAAAAATCTCCATAGGCGACGTTTAAAAAATTCTACAGGTTGCATGTTTTGAGTTACAGAGGAGGTCTAGTGCTAGAATTATTAACCACTTCAATACAGGGCACTTAGACACCTTCCCGCCCAGCCCAATTTTCAGCTTTCAGCGCTGTCGCAATTTGAATGACAATTGCGCGGTCATGCTACACTGTACCCAAACAAATTTTTTATCATTTTGTTCCCACAAATAGAGCTTTCTTTTGGCGGTATTTGATCACCTTTGCGGTTTTTATTTTTTGCGCAACAAATAAAAAAAGACCGAAAATTTTGAAAAAAAACAAGTTTTTCTTTGTTTCTGTTAAAACTTTTTGTAAATAAGTACGTTTTCTTCTTCAATGACGGGCACTGATATGGCTGCACTGACGGGCACTGATACGGCAGCACTGATGGGCACCGATGAGGTGGCACCGATGAGGTGGCACTGATGAGGTGGCACTGACGGGCACTGATGATGGGCACTGATAGGCGGCACTGATGGGCACTGATAGGTGGCACTGATGGGCACTGATAGGTGGCACTGGTATGCGGCACTGATGGGCACTCATAGGTGGCACGGATGGGCACTTATAGGCGGCACTGATGGGCACTCATAGGTGGCATTGTTGGGCACTCGTAGGTGGCATTGATGGTTACTTATGGGTGGCACTGATAGTTGGCACAGATGGGCACGGATGGGCACTGATAGATGGGCACTGATGGGCACGGATGGGCACTGACAGGTGTCATGAATGGACACTGATGGGTGGCACTGATGGCATTACTTGTTTGCAGTGATGCCCCTAAGGGTGGCATTGCTGGGCATCACTGCAACATAATTGTGCCAATCAGTGCCCATTTGTGGGCACTGATTGGCACAGATTTGGCACACTGGGCACATGTGGATGGCCATGAGGTACATACCTGGCCATCCACATGTTGCCCCTTCCCTGGTGGTCCTAGTGGCGATCCCTGGTGGTCCAGTGTGGTGATCTGCGGGGGGGGGCTGCGCTGATAAACAATCAGCGCAGACCCCCCCTGCCAGGAGAGCCGCCGATCGGCTCTCCTCTACTTGCGTCTGTCAGACGCGAGTGAGGAAGAGCCGATCAACGGCTCTTCCTATTGACAGCGTGATCAGCCGTGATTGGACACGGCTGATCACATGGTAAAGAGCCTCCGCCGGAGGCTTTTTACCAAGATCAGTGTAGCAGTGTGTCAGTCGATCGCCGCGATGTGCGCCCCCGGGGGCGCGCTGCGGCATGTTATCCTGCTGGACGTCATATGACGTCCAGTCAGGATAACAGAACCACTTCCCGGACGTCAATCCGTTATAGGGCGGGCGGGAAGTGGTTAATCTCGCTCTACCAATCGTGGCGATACCTCACCACTCTTATCAGAAAGCGGAGCGCCGGCCGAAGAAGAGGATACCGGGGTTATGGCAGCTAGCTCTCTCTTCCTCTTCAAAACTTAGGACGTATATTGGCGTGTGGCGGTCCGTAAGTGGTTAAAACACTAACTTAAGCAGAACACTGAATTTTTTCACGCTGACATTTAGACATAATAGGTTAATGCATAGCAATCGTTAACCGCTTCAGCCCCGGAAGATTTTACCCCTTCCTGACAGAGCACTTTTTGCGATTCGGCACTGGGTCGCTTTAACTGACAATTGTGCAGTCGTGCGATGTTGTACCCAAACAAAATTGACATTTTTTTTTCCCCACAAATAGAGCTTTCTTTTGGTGGTATTTGATCATCTCTGCGTTTTCTATTCTTTGCGCTATAAACAAAAAAAGAGCGACAATTTTGAAAAAAAACACAATATTTTGTACTTTTTGCTATAATAAATATCCCCATTTTTTTTTTAAAAAAAGCTATTTTTTTCTCAGTTTAGGCCGATATGTATTCTTCTACATATTTTTGGTAATAAAGATCGCAATAAGCGTATATTGATTGGTTTGCGCAAAAGTTATAGCATCTACAAAATAGGGGATATAGCATTTTTATTATTATTATTTTTTTTACTAGTAATGGCAGCGATCTGCGATTTTTATCGTGACATTATGGCGGACACATTGGACAATTTTGACACATCTTTGGGACCATTGGCATTAATACAGCGATCAGTGCGATTAAAAATGCATTAATTACTGTAAAAATGTCACTGGAAGTGAAGGGGTTAAGTGTGTCCTAGTGTGTGTTCTAACTGAAGGGGGGAGGGGACTGTGCAGGGAAGAAAACAGATCGCTGTTCATACTCTGTATGAACAGACGATCTGTCACTTCTCCCCTCAGAGAACCGGAAACTGTGTGTTTACACACACAGATCCTGGTTCTCCGTGTCTCAGCAGCTATCGAGACCGCCAGGGGCTCGCATTGGCTCGGGGGGCGAGCGCCCCCTAGGGTTACCACGTCATCCCTTTAATCCAGGACACATATTAATTACACAGGTTCTGAGGCTGATTTAATGCAGTTAAGGCACCAAGTGAGTTTAATTACCACCTTAATCAGCCACAGAACCTGTGTAATTAATGTGTGTCCTGGATTAAAGGAATGATGTGGCAACCCTAGCGCCCCCTAGTGGCCACAGGGCGAAGCGACGTTACATAACGTCGTTTCGCCCAGCCATGCCATTCTGTCGCAGTACAACTGCGGCGGCTGGTCGGCATGTGCTTAAGCACATTGCACCCTAACGCATAGCAGCAACATAAATGCATAGCAGTGGCCTCCATACTGAAGCATCACTCTGTCATAAGCAGTACAATGAAGGGTTAATATACCTGGCAGGATCACCTACACTAGGCAGCTTGTATATTAACAGCCCATGGAAAGCTTACCTGCTCTATGCAGCACCCTTCCCTGACTGACTAAGGAGGGGGGTGGAAGAGGCTCCATTCCTGAACAGGTGGCCACCAATTCATTCCCAGGCAGCAGCCTGGAGCTCCCGGCCGCTACTACAACAGGCCAGCAGTTACCCCAACATCATCTTGCTGTTCTCTGCCAACTGAAAGCCCACAGTCCAGCCACAAGAAGCAGACAAGGATCCATCTTGGAAAGGGGGCAGCCCTGGCATCCTTGCTGGACACTTGAACTTAAACCAATTGCACGGTAGCTGGCATATTGTTTTTATTGCCTCACTAAAGTCTGTCTGTGCACTTTTCATGGAATAGGAGAAGAAGTTTATTGTGAATGTTGTGTACATTTATTGTGTGTTCATTTTTCAGGGTCTTCAACATTGACCAGAGAACCTGTAAGTATTACTTAATATTAAAACATTGGCTAAGTACAAGATGTACAATATTGGGTTCAGAAGAATAATTGGAAGCATTATTGGGTGGTGATGGGTACCCAAAGTAGTGTTTCCAGATGGTGGTGTGCAAGTGGTGGCAACACTAGACTGGCTCTACTCCCAAACCAAAGATCTTCCAAGCCCACCTTTGATGATACTGGAAAAAGAGATAAGGACTGGAGGGCCACACCAGAATACTGAACCATCAGATGCTGAGGAACATGCTAAAAAGGTGCCTCATAACAACTTTGTGACTCTAATGCCTATTCCCTAGACCAGCCTTTCTCAACCTTTTATCCCAGAGGAACCCTTGAAATGATTTTCAGGTGTAGGGGAACCGTTGCAAAACCAGTTCATTGATGGTCAGTGGGAAAAATGGCCCCTACATTGCTGACCAGTGGGAATAATGCTCCCCGTTAGTGGTGGTCCAAATGCCACCCTTACACACAGCTAAAAAGATCATTGGGTTCATAGTTACATATGAGGCCTCGTGCACACTGAACGTTAAAATAACATTATAAAAACGCCAGTAGCTTTGCAGTGAGTTTTTCAAAGTTTTTTAATGTTTTTGCAATAGCGTTTTTTAGCGTTTATTAGCGTTTTTCTGCGCTAGCGTTTTTTTTTTTTTATGGATCAAAAACGTAAAAAAAACCCCTGGTGAGCCTGCATTTTTGAGCTTTTATCTGCATTCATCAGCGTTTTTTGACGTTGGAGCTTTTTTACAGCTGAAAACAGCTGAAAAACTCCTCTCAGAACCCACTATTTTTAGTTTTTTTTTAAAGTCAAAAAACGCCCCAGCCAAAAACTGCTGATAACAGCCTATGTGTGCATGGACACATAGGATAACATGATGGGGAGTTTACTGACTGTAGAAAAAAAACGTCTGAAGCCAAAAACAGCTGCTGTAAAAACGTCCAAAAACGTCCAGTGTGCATGAGGTCCTAAAGTCAGGTCAAAAAAAAAAAAAAAAAAGATACAAATCCATCTAGTTCAACCAATAAAAAAAAAATAGAATGAATAAAATTCAGGGACCCCTGGCAACCTCTGAAGGAACCCTAGTTGAGGATGACTGTCTTAGACCTTCCCTCTGTTTATCAAGCCCTGATGAAAAGGGTGTCCTAGAGTCTGAAATGACTACTATTCTGCTTGAACTTTTTATTTGAAAAAACATATTTTGGACTTCAATATTCTGATGTGGCGCTCCAGTTCTTATCTCTTTTTACAGATTTAGGAAGAATGTGAACACTGTGTGAGCTGAACAGCAGGCATAGACCAGGTCACAAGTAGGGTGAGCTCTTCATTGTAAAATCTGTACAAGGAATAGTAATGTATTCTTCAGATTTTGAGCCTGGCAGGAGTATTGGCATACCTCCCAACTTTTTGAGATGGGAGCACGGAACACCTATTACTAGCAAAAGTATGTAGGCATAGGACACACCCCCTGCCACGCCCCCTTAAAGGAAAATTATACAAAAAAAAATATTTGTTAAACCCACAAGTGCTTTTTTTTCCACTAGTATTGCTTTATACTGACTTTTGACATTTACAAATGCAGCAATTAACCTCTTGCTTACTGGGCACGTAAACCCCCTTCCTGCCCAGACCAATTTTTAGCTTTCAGCGCTGTCACACTTTGGGTGACAATTACTCAGTCATACAACACTGTACTCAAATGAAATTTTTATCATTTTTTTCACACAAATAGAGCTTTCTTTTGGTGTTATTTAATCACCACTTGGGTTTTTATTTTTTGCTAAACAAACAAAAAAAGACAGAAATTTTTGAAAAAAAAACAAAAACATGTTTCATGGTTTTGCAAACTGATAATTTTTCTCCTTCATTGATATTCGCTGAAGAGGCTGCACTGATGGGCACTGATGGGCCGCACTGATGGGCACAGATAAGGCGACACTGATAGACACAGATAAAGACGGCACTGATGGGCCCTGATGGATGGCACTGATGGATGGCACTAATAGGTGGCACTGGGCACTGGTAGGTGGCACTGATGGGCACTGGTAGGTGGCACTGGTAAGTGGTATTGATAGGCAGCACTGGTGATGACGCACTGATTGGTGATTTAGAGGTGGCACTGTGAGCACTGATGGGTGGCGCTGGTGGGCACTGGTAGGTGGCGCTGGTGGGCACTGGTAGGTGGCACTGGTGGGCACAGAAGCCTCTGCAGAGGCTCTCCACAATCGGGACTGATGTCACTCTCACAGCCGCCGGTGATCGGCTTTGTTTTTTCTCCTCGCGCTACCAGCCGATTCACATGATCAGCTGTCATTGGCTGACAGCTGATCACGTGGTAAGGGGTCAGGATCGACCCCTTACTGGGATCTGTGATCAGCCGAGTCTCATAGACTGCAGGGGGCGCGCAGGCTGCTCAATGGATGCCCTCCCGGCAAATTAAGTCCACCCTGCAGCCATCTTTCGGCTATAGCGTGGACGGGAAGTGGTTAAGAAAGTGGATAAAAGGTCTACCACTGTAAAACACGTTTTGAAAGATAAATAGTGCATTTTACATACAATTATATAGATCAGACCAAAATGAGGGACAAATGAGGAAGGAAGACGGACAGAGAGACTTTGTTCCAAATCAGGGACAGTCCCTCAAAATCAGGGACAGTTGGGGGCTATGTTATTGGGTTGGCAAGGTAACTAGAGCAGTAGGCATAGGTCAATGCACAAGTAGGACAAGACCTTCATTCCAAAATTTTTACAAGAAAGAGTAATTATATTCTTCAGATTTTGTTCCTGATAGGAGTTCTGGTGTGGCAAGGTAACTAGGGCAGTAGGCATAGGTCGGTGCCCAAGCAGGGTGAACACCTCCATTAAAAGAATTGTATCAGGAATCGGAATTATATTCTTCAGAGTTTGGGCCTGGCAGAAGGTGGCACAATAACTAGAGCGCTAAGTATAGTTCAGTGCACAAGTATGGCGAGGTGCTTCATTCCAAAAATTGTCCCAGGAATAGTAATATATTCTTAAAAAAGATTTTGGTCCTGGTAGGAGTGCTTAGGTGGCAAGGTAATTAGAGCAGTAGGCATAACCTGGTGCACAAGCAGGGCGAGACCCTCATTTCATAAATTGTACAGGGAATAGTAAAATATTCTTTAGATTTTGGGCCTGGCTAGGGTGGAAGGATAGAGCAGTAGGCATAGGTCGGGGGACAAGTAGCGTGAGACAGTTTATTCCAAAAAAATTGTATAAGGAATTGTAATTATTGTATTATATTGTATTATTGTATTGTAATTATATTCTTCAGATATTGGGTCTAGCAGTAGCCTTGCAGTGACAAGGTACCAAATTTTTGCTCAGAGTTTGGATCTGGCAAGGTAGCTCAAGCAGTAGCTATAGATGCACAAAAAGCCACCACAGTTGAAAACTGTCATAGCCAAGTTAAAGTGGTTCTGAAGGCAGAAGGTAAAAAAACCTTCTGTGTGCAGCGGCCTCAGCCCCCAATCCTTACCTGAGCTTCCTCCGATCCAGCGATGTTCACGAACCAGAAATGTCCTCGGCTGTCCCGGGACTCTCCCTCCTCATTGGTCAATCACAACCAATAAAGGGAGAGCAGGGGGGCGGGGCCCAGCCCCGGTTCTATGTGTCTTATGGACGCAAAGAACAGCGGCTCGGGATCTAGCATGCAGCGGTGTCCCCAGGGCAATCAGCTTTCTCTGTGGGGCACTGCTCGAGGGGGAGGAGCCAGAAGCACCCCAGGGGGGACCTGAAAAGAAGAGGATTGAAGCTGTTCTGTGCAAAACCACTGCACAGTGCAGGTAAGTGTAGCAGCATCACCAACCTCCAAAGAGGTATAAAACAGAGAGATGATAAGGGCGCTCTGGTGGAGGTGGGTAGCTGGTCAGAGGGATGATAGTGATGAGATGGCACTTCTGGCAGCACTTTGGTTAGAGGAGAAGCAACTCTGAAGATATAAAAAAGGAAAAGAAAGGCGCCTCTAAGTGCAGTATGTAAAATTTAATAGAGTGCACAAAGGGTTAAAAGCACTTACAAGATTGTTGAGTGTTAAAAGAAATGATAAAATCAGGAGCCCTCATCTGTGGCATGTGTATATCCTCAGCATGGTGGTAGAGAGCAGTGTAGAGCTGTCCAGCAGCTATAAAGCGTTCTCATGCATGTTGGAAAGAGGAGGCAGCAGGGAAGCTTGTATTCACTGCGGGACACACAAGGCTGATGGTGTCAGTGAAGCGAAGGGGGTGGTTAATTTTTTAACGCGTTTCGGCTCCTTCGTCAGACCTACGCCCACACTCCTCAAGCTGGCTTATAAATGGTGAGGGGGAGGAGCAAGGGGAGGAGTTTGGGCAGATACTAAATACACAATAATAAGGGAAGTGACAGATGTATTATGAGGACGGCCTAGATGACCATGCACTCGCAAAATGGATTATTAACGTCAGTGCTATATACAATGAAGTCCTGAAGGAATTTGACACAGGGGTACAGGGCACAGATGGCAGTGGTTAAATTAACAATAATAAATAAATAAATATACAAACATAAGGTTGACATTGAATTAATATACAGGTGTGTTACATGGCCGGGTGTCTATATGAATGTGTTATAAAGGCGGCCGGGCGTTTGTACACATGCAAATAAGGTCGTAAGTCTAATGTTAAATTAACAATGAATAAATAATAAATAAATATGTAGCCGTATTACAAGGGCAGCCGGGGAGCTATGTACCTGTGTTACAGGGGCGGCCAGGCATATGTACACATGCAAATAAAGTAATAAATCTGTTGTAAGGGGATAAAAAAAGGAATAAGCGATTACTAATTATGTCTGTAACAATGATAAAACAGTGATGAATATTACTTTACTATGAATAAGTGTATAGGTGTGTTACAAGGGCGGCCGGGCGTCTATACACTAAAGACAGATAGAGGAAAATAGTGGATGCTTATACAAGTTGTACGAATTGTGCAGATTATGCCTGTAGCAATAATCTCACCCCCTTCGCTACACTGACACCATCAGCCTTGTGTGTCCCGCAGTGAATACAGGCTTCCCTGCTGCCTCCTCTTTCCAACACGCATGAGAACGCTTTACAGCTGCTGGACAGCTCTACACCGCTCTCTACCACCATGCTGAGGATGGACACATGCCACAGATGAGGGCTCCTGATTTTATCATGTCTTTTAACACTCAACAATCTTGTAAGTGCTTTTAACCCTTTGTGCACTCTATTAAATTTTACATACTGCACTTAGAGGCGCCTTTCTTTTCCTTTTTTACCGACCTCCAAAGGCCTAATGGTGACCTCCAGAGCCAGGGAGAGCTGACATCCTTCCTTGTAGTGTGGGTTATTAGGCATGGTGGGTGTATTGCAAGTTGAATAATTTTTGAACGCAAGATAAAGAGATTTACCGTCTCTTAACAGTGGTGGTGGAGAGAGGGTTTAGGGCCAGGACATCCTTAGGTAGATGCAATAGTAAGACTCCGAGACATAGGGGCCTTTAAGCTGGATGCAGCAACTGTATTTGTGGAACTGCTGTCTCCTATGGCAACTGAACTTTGAACAGTCAATAGAGATCCATACACGTAACCCGTTATAGATCTTCTCTCACAACTCACAGTATCCTACTATAGATCTTCACTCACTGAGCTCCTGGTCTCTCATTAGACTTCAAGATCCCAAACATCACTGGATCCCCTGAGCTCTTCCACAGCTAAACACGCTGTATATTCCTCAAGTGTCACCCCTGCTAACCCGCTGGGTCCCTGGCTTGGCACTCTGCTGAAGCTTTCCCACTTCTTTACCGTCCCCGGCTGGTGAAAAGGCTACTCTGGTACTTCTTCAGACTTCCATACACTGGCCTATGATAACAGAAATGGTTGTCCCTTAATGATGACTGTGTCACCTTTATCTTTGACCTTGATCCTCACTTGCCTCTGGAAACAGGAGTGGTCGTCCCTCGTGGCAACTGCTTCTCCCACACTGCTGGCAACAATGTGGTTCCCCATCCGGTGGAACCTTTGCAACTTGGTTGGGCTTCCAGCCAAAAGCCACAAGCCCCGTGCTGCTTCTCTCAAACCTGGATAGGCCTCAGAGAGCCCTAGCAGTCAGGTGCTCCCAGGATAGGCCACAGGCTTTTAGCCTAGAAACCCAGAGCCTTGTGACACACGTCCACCCAGACAGCCATCCAGGTGGCGCAGAACACAGATCACCTGACTCCTCCCGAATATATAGGCTCTTCCAGCAGGCCAAGGGACTAAAGAAACCCCTGCCAATTGGCTGAGACAACCCATCCACCCCTAGTCTGGATTCACTATGGCCTGATCATTCTAATGCCACAGGCAACAATGCCACCTAGTGACAGAAGAGAGAGGTACATCAAATCCACCTAGTGACAGAAGAGAGAGGTACATCAAATCCAGAGTTAGGGGAAAAGTCAGGGAACCCCCCAACATTTAGCCAGTCTAGTTACCACCTAGCAAACTAAAATTGTTAGCAACCCTGCTTACAACCAGGGTGCAACATTAGTATGACATGCAGTGGCGTTGCTAGGGGGTGGCTTTTGAGGCTATAGCCCCGAATCTGGGTCCCATAGCCCCGAGTCTCTGCAGAGGTCCCAAGGGGAGGGGAGGCTCTCTGGGGACTCTGAAGTAAGTGGGGGGCTCTCTGGGGACCCTGGTTTAAGGGGAGGCTCTCTGGGGACCCTGATTTAAGGGGGAGGCTCTTTGGGGACCCTGATTTAAAGGGGAGGCTCTCTGGGGACCCTGGTTTAAGCGGAGGCTATCTGGGGACCCTGATTTGAAGGGGAGGCTCTCTGGGGACCCTGATTTGAAGGGGAGGCTCTCTGGGGACCCTGATTTAAAGGGGAGGCTCTCTGGGAACCCTGATGCAAGGGGAAGGCTCTCTGGGGGTCCTAATGTAAGGGGGTCTCTCTGGGGATATATACACACACACACACGTTTATTATATACGTGTGTATGCCCGCCCAAGCGTATGACTTTCTTTACTACGTTGCGATGGGCTCTAGCCCCAGATCTTTTGTAGACCAAAACCAAACCTTCAATACCACTTTAAGTTTTTTGCTCGCTGGTCAAGGTTGACATCTATGAGGACATATGTTCAGATCACATTGGAGTTATCAAGGCCCTTAGGTGTTGGTCCACGTGTACAGTGCAGTGACACTGTTTAATATTACAAATTTTATATGGTTAACAGGATTATGGAGGGCATATATTGAAAGGTTTAAAATAAAGTCTATAAAACATTGATAAAATAAGAAATTATTTATATCGATCAATGTATATAATTATTTCACTTTTACAGGATGTCACCTACGCCACTGTGAAATGCAGAAAAGCGCCATATTAAAGAAGACCTCCGCTGACCTCTGTCTATAATGACCAGATAACATCACCCCCCCATTATAATATTTTAAAAACTATTTTAAAAATGAACCCTTGTTTGAGAAATTAACTTACTTTCTTTGTTGCTATTGTGTATATATTTATTATACTAACAGTGCTGATGTATTCCAATGTGGTTTAGTGCAAACAAAGAGTTCTGGCTGTGCTACTACCCATATAATCCTCCATCAAGAGAGCTCACATGTGCCCGATCCACGTCCATCTCAGAGTAATTATCCCTGAAGATGAACCGCACAACCAATATTGCTCTAAAATCTTGCTTTTATTTAAGAAACCACAATGTGTACAATACACAGGTACAGACAGTTGACGCATGTCAGCCTACATGGCATATTGTTGCTATTATGTATATATGTATTATACTAACAGTGCGGATGTATTCCACTGTGCTCTGCCTATTACCTAAAACTGTAGCAGTTCTTAGACCCACTAGAGCAGATCCAAAACATCCTAAAACGTTCTTTTTATAAGGCCAGAGATTTTTATTTTTTTTACCAGGCCACTTTAGAACTGTAGCTGGTGTTAAACACAGTAAATAGGAGAGGAGAGGCGGAGAAAAGAGGAGGGGAGAAGAGGAAAGAGGGAGGGGAGAGGGAGAGAAAAGGAGATGAGAGTGGAGGGAAGAGGAGAGGAAAAGCCTAGAGGAAAAGGGGAAAGGAGAGGAGAGGAGAGGAGAGGAAAAGAGGAGGGGGGAGGTGAGAGGAAAAGGGGAGAGGAGAGGAGAGGAAAAGGGGAGAGGAGAGGAAAAGAGGAGAGGAGAGAGAAAAAGGGGAGGGGAGAGGAGAGGAAAAGGGGAGAGGAGAGGAAAAGAGGAGAGGAGAGGAAAAGGGGAGAGGAGAAGAGAGGAAAAGGGGAGGGGAGAGGAAAAAAGGAGAGGAGAGGAAAAAGGGAGAGGAGAGGAAAAGGGGAGAGGAAAAGGGGAGAGGAAAAAAGGAGAGGAGTGGAGAGGAGAGGAAAAGAGGAGAGGAGAAGGGGAGAGGAGAAGAAAAGAGGAGAGGAAAAGGGGAGAGGAGGGGAGGGGAAAAGGGGAGAGGAGAGAAAAAGAGGAGGTGGGAGGAGAGAGGAAAAGGGGAGAGGAAAAGAGAAGGGGAGAGAGGAGAGGAGAAGAAAAGGGGAGAGGAAAAGGGAAAAGGAGGGGAAAGGAAAAGGGGAGATGAGGTGTGAGGAGAGAGGAAAAGGGGAGAGGAGGTGGGAGGAGAGAGGAATTTTGCAACTTTGACATGTGTTAGTAAAACTGTACATATCATCACAACTACTTTGTGTATCCAGGTAGATTATACCACATTTTTTTCAGGATAAATTGGGCTTTTTTTTTTTTTTTTAACAGAAAATTTTAATTTAACAAATCAGCATTACAATACAAGATAAGTTAGTACATTCAATGCAGGGAGAATAATGACAGTAGGATCTACCTTCAACAGGTAGCCACTATTTATCAGATATTCCAGTTGTGCAGATGTCAGAAGTATCACTTAACAGTACACCTTATTGCATTATAGTGTTATACAATCTTAGATAATATTATGTAAGTAACCAATATTCGATCCAGCCTGGTAGGGGTGGGGGGGAGGGAAGGGTATGAGGGGGAGCGGGCGCCAGGTGAATAGGCATGGGATATAGGATGTCCTCCAATGTGTTTCATGTCATGGTTATGGGGTAGGGGGTTCAGGGTCCCCGGAGGCGTCCACCCAAGAGGACCAGATTTTATCAAACTTCCCTGGGCATTGCCTACTTTCATATGTCATTCTATATAGGGGAAGTACCATGTTCACCGACCTTCTCCACGAGGCCAGAGTAGGAGGCTCTACTAGTTTCCATCTGAGTAAAATTTCACGCCTAGCATAATATAATGCGAAGGTAAGACACAATTTACTATACCTGTCTCCCTCAATATCCTCCAAATGGCTGAGTAATAGTATTTGAGGATCCACCGGTATATTTAAACCTGTGACATTGCTCAGTGTGGATGCCACTGCTGACCAAAAGGGTCGGAGTTTGGGACAGGACCAGACCATGTGCCAGAAGGTGCCCATCTCCTGTCTGCATCTCTGACAATTGGGATCTCTTTGATGGTAAATGCACGCCAGTCTCTGTGGGGTGAAGTACGCTCTGTGTAGGAACTTAAATTGTATGAACCTATCTTTTGCCGCGATCATGGAAGGAATGTAGGAGATTAAACACTCCTTCCATTCCTCCTCGTCCAAAGAAGGAATATCAACCCTCCACTTTTCCCAGGTCTTAGTTAATTTGGTATCATACTCTACTGTAAGGTATAGATATAGTGTTGAGAGAGGCTTCCCTATCACACTGGAAATCAAGAGCCGTTCAATGGAGTCTGGTTCCAAAATGAGGGGGGCAGGGAACTGGGCTTCGAAGGCGTGCTTCAGCTGCCAGTACCTGAACTGGAAGGAGGATGGGATAGCAAATGATTGCCTCAGGGCATGGAAAATAATAATAAATTGGGCTTTTATTTGGTGATAAATTGTAATGGCTATCTACTGAAAAGAAAAACAGTCCCAAAACAGTAAAAAAAATATATTTTTAAATGTAACTGTATATTTCCTGTTACTACCATAATCTCCCACCAAAAAACAACTCATATTAAATTCTCCTGCTCCTGACGATTGCAGTGATATCACATATGTATATGTTAATTTTAAAAAAATCCTGTTAAAAATAAAAAAAATAAAAATTTGTCCCTTTAATTTTTTTTGCCCAACTTTATTGCTATCACAAGGGATGAATAGCTAAGTCCATGACAGGTCCTCTTTACGGAGAGATCGGGGACTAGAGAATAAAATCCTTGCTACAAAGCAATGTAGCACAGAAATTAGTAGAGTCCATCTAGTGGTAAAAAAATAAGAATGCAATTTGTTTTGCTGCTGATGCACTGAGCAGATTAAAGATGGGTACTATACTTCCCTCTAGTGGCATAATGTGAAAAGTGAAAATGTATTTCTTATACAAATAATGCAGTGAATAAAATGATAACATAACCTTCTCTAGTAACCTAAAATAAAACAGTGGAAAGTTACAAGTTGTTATTAATCACAATTGTATTTTTTTTTTAAATATGTGTGCAAATAAATGTATATTGTATGTTTCAAAATGAATGTTTACTATTATTTTTAATAATGTTGTTTTTGCAATACAGGATTTATATAACACCAACAGTTTGCACAGTGATTTTCTTCCTTTCTGCTTGTTAGCTGCCTATGTCTAGTACGTAATTAGCGATGGGGGAGTTATGATGTGATGGGTGTGTTTTATTAATAAATGGAATTACGCTATGTGCGCTCTCCTTTGTTTTTTTTCCTTTGGAGCCCTCCATCTACCCATCACCTGGAGAAGTGCTTTGTTAATGTGGCCCAGGATATTTCTTACTTTGGAGGCTTATAATATACTTAACTCTGGTGAGTTTAACCCCCTAGGGGAGTGTGTTCACGCAAGGTGGAGTTGGAGTGGTCGGTGGATGGTGCACCTTTTGACATACGCTATGATCTACTTTCAACAACTTCTGAACCACTACTGATACTGCACTACTCTTATGGACATTGTTTTGTGTGTTGTTGGCCACACTATTTTCTTCCTATTTGCTCAACATTAGCGCTGTTTTAGTGTATGACAATACACAATCCAGTGAACAACCATCAGCATCGATATAACACATCCAATACATCGTTCCAGTTACACTCAACCTCAATCTGTACCTCACCCGGCATTGATTCCTAGTAACCTGTCATATACCAGCTCCATAGGGGCCAATCCCGGCACATCCAACCATGGACCCCATATTTTTTCGAATTTTTGCATGCTACCTCTATGTTGATATATCAACTTTTCCATTTTCAGAGATGTGTTAATATTATCAGTCCATTCTTTAATGGTCGGGGGCATATCAGACTTCCAATGGGTCATAATCAGTTTTCTGGCCTGAAAAAGTACTCTGTGAACAGCCTCTCTACTGTGACCTTCCCATTCATATTCCTCCAAAGCCCCCAAGAGACATGCTTTAGGGTCCTGTGGAAGATTCACATTAAAAATTGAGTTGATGTTCCTCACCACTCCTGCCTAATACGTGTGTTACTTGGGACATCTCCACAACATATGTATAAGGTCCCCATGCTCGCGTTTGCATCTAGTACATGTTGGTTCCGCCTGCCTATTTATTAAATGTAACCTGTGAGGAGTATAGTACGTTCTCAACAGTATATATAATTGGGTACGTTTTTGTGACACATTAAGTGAACATAGGTTCACCACCTGAAAGATCTCCTCCCACTGATCCCCGTCTAGCTGTTCCACCTCTGTTTCCCATTTCTCTCTCACCCTCAGGGGATGGTGCCTCATCACGGATTGCAACAGGATGGCATAGCATTGAGAAATAAATCCTTTAGATGAGTCAGCATCCCTCAGAAGGTTAAATACCGGGGCTGGGGACAAGTGCCATTCCAAGGAGCGGCCCTGGGCCGCTACTGCATGTCTAAGTTGCACATAATAAAACAACATTGATGCGGGCAAATTATACGCTTCCTTAAGATCAGCAAACATACGTAGCACCCCATCCCTAAATATATGTTTAACATGTGTAACTCCAAACTGCTTCCAACGAGCACCACATTGTAATTTAGCTAATTCCCCATAAGTGTCATTATGCCAAATGGGACTGTATTCCCTGTAGCCATCAACATTCTGGAGATATTTGGACTTATTCCACACCTTTTGTACCAGACTGAAAGTTGGGTATTTTTTATGTGGCTTAGTGAAGGCCAGTGCCTCCAAAGCCATATGAATCGGTCCCTTACCTACTGTATGAATCATTAGCTTGTGGGATGAGTTTTGTGACAGGACAAATGTACCGATTAAGTGCTGTAGTTGGGCAGCCAGGTAGTACAACCATGGGTTGGGCAATGCCAATCCACCACAATCTTTGGGTCTCTGTAAATGTTCTAATTTGATCCGGGCAGGTCCATTCTTCCAAATGAGGGTTTGGAAAATGGCATTAACTATATGGAATATTTTTAAGGGAATGACCATAGGGGTGTTATGTAAAAGATAAAGTAACTGTGGCATAAGAATCATTTTTACTAGGTTTACTCTTACCGACAGTAAGAGGGAGTTCCAAGTCTTGATTTTGTCCAGGAAACGCTGTAGGAGGGGAAAAACGTTCAAATGTATAAAATCCCTGGGCTGGGACGTAATTTGAATCCCCAAGTACTTGAAGGAAGTAGCAATTGGAATAGGGCATGCGGCGCTCACCGTCTGTGATTCATCTCCATCCAATAAAAGAAGGGCGGACTTTGACCAATTTATAAGAAGACCAGAAAATTTCCCGAATTTGGATATGGTCGACATGGCCTCCTGAAGGGAGAGGCCAGTGTCACCAAGTAGAAGCATGGTGTCATCAGCATACAACATAATTTTTTTCCTGCATGTCATCATAGCGGAAGCCTGTGATGCGCCGATTTGCCCTGATGCCAATCGCCAATGGCTCGATAGCCAGCGCGAAGAGGAGGGGAGACAGGGGACATCCCTGTCTCGTGCCTCTCCTCAACGCGAAGCACGGGAACAGAAAGCCAGACACCCTTACAGCGGCCTCCGGCTGGCTATAAAGGAGCTTGACCCAAGAGATATACTGCAGACCAAATCCAAAATTCTGCAAAACCGACCGTAAATAGTCCCAATCTATGCTGTCAAATGCCTTAGTGGCATCCAACGACAGTAGGGCCCTAGAACCCATATTGTCCACCTTAGATTGTATATTAAGGAATAACCTTCTTAAATTGACTGCAGTCGACTTATTGGGCATGAAACAAGACAAGTCTATCTAGTTCAACCAAAAAAATAAGTAAATAAATACAATCCCATATACACAATGCTATACCCACAGTTGATCCAGAGGAAGGGAAAAAGCTCCAGCAAAGCATGATCCAATTTGCTACAGCAGGGGGAAAAAAATCCTTCATGATCCCCCAAGTGGCAATCGGATTCTCCCAGGATCAACTTTACCTATAAATGTCAGTACCCAGTTATATTATGTACATTTAGGAAAGAATCCAGACCTTTCTTAAAGCAATCTACTGAGCTGGCCAGATCCACCCCTGGAGGGAGTCTATTCCACATTTTCACAGCTCTCACTGTGACGAAACCTTTCCGTATTTGGAGATGAAATCTCTTTTCCTCCAGGCGTAAAGAGTGCCCCCGTGTCCTCTGTGATGACCTTAAAGTGAATAACTCAACACCAAGTTCACTATATGCAGGGCTTTTTTTCTCAAACAATAGGTGCTGAAACTTAACAACGGCCCCACAAAACCCTTCCCCTACAAACACCCTCCAAATCACATCAAATAGTGGGTGTGTTCAGTCAAATTTCACAAAAACAGTAGGAGGGTCTTAAAGGGGCATTAAATGCCAGGATTTCATTACATAGAGAGTGCAGAGCTGTCACTTGTAAACACAGAAACCAGACTTCTATGTTTACAAGTGATTGTGGTGAGCAGGCACCAAAGGTTCTGAGCCAGAGGTGGTGGAACTGAGTTCCACCAAGTTCCCCCTGAAAAAAAGCCCTGACTATATGGACCCCTTATGTATTTGTACATTTTGATCATATCCCTCCTTAATTTCCTCTTCTCAAGAGTGAATAAATTCAGTTCCTCTAATCTTTCCTCATAGCTGATCTCCTCCATGCCTCTTATCAGTTTAGTTGCCCTTCTCTGCACTTTCTCCAGTTCCCCGATATCCTTTTTGAGAACTGGTGCCCAAAACTGAACTGCATATTCCAGATGAGGTCTAACTAATGATTTGTACAGGGGGGCAAAATTATATCTCTCTCTGGAGTCCATACTTCTCTTAATACAAGAAAGGACTTTGCTCACTTTGGAAACTGCAGCTTGGCATTGCATGTTATTATTGAGCTTATGATCTACCAAAACCCCCAGATCCTTCTCCACCATAGATTCCCTCAGTTGTACTCCCCCTAATATGTATGATGCATGTATATTCTTGGCCCCCCAAGTGCATAACTTTACATTTATCAACATTAAACCTCATTTGCCACTTAGTTGCCCAATTAGACAGTGCATTGAGGTCAGCTTGTAAATTGGAGACATCCTGTAAGGACGTTATTCCACTGCATAGCTTGGTGTCATCTTAGCTTTTAGCTGTCACAAGCTTTTGAAGGGTGTTTGGGGAAATTTGTGCCTAGGGAACCTTTGTGAAGTCCGGTACTGATGTTGGATGAGAAGACCTGATTCACAGCTGGTGTTCCAATTCATACTACACAGGATAAGTTCATACGTAAAGGATAAATGATGCCTGCACATTTGTCCAGGTAAAAAAAATGTGCATTTATTTATTTAGCCTGTAAAGCATTGCACCGCAAACGGTGGTGCCATGCAGGTCTCCTGCAGATCTGGCAGTGTATCGGTGTGCCTGTACATCCCATACGGGCAGGCCAATACACTGATAGGAAGAATCAACGACCTACCACGGCGCTGTGTGGTAGTTTGTATAAAAAGAAAGAAAAAACTGCGCTAATCAAATAAACAATAAGGGTGGACAAATCCCTAAGCTGCAATCAATGTGGGATAAACACAAATACAAATAAACAAGAAAAAAATTGCGCTATTTAAAGTCCAAGTTCATTTATAAAAAATTGTGAAAAATTCCAGAAGCTTGAGCAGCTGAAGATAAACTAGGTATTCATCACAGAAAAATTATATGCCGACATCTTATGGAGTGCATGCTTACCAGAATGTAAGCCAAAATGAACAGATGGCTATTACCCCAGCCTGGGCTGTTGATTGTGTAGGATGAAGTGTAGAACTCGCAAATTTCTCAGCATAGGTTAGCATCCATTCCGAAAGTGTTGTTATATATAAAACAACATAAAATGTACATAGCGTGATACCGTCTAGATTATAGAGTATGTACAATAAATCCAGTGGCACTCATTATATGAGCACCCAGAGATAGACAAAACTAGTAGCCACCCAGTGAATGAAGTGACAATCGGTGTACCATCACCACACAGAGGGCCTCCCTACCAGATGTAAATAGCCAGGGGAAATGGAACAAATAGCTTATAGGAAAAACGGACGTCCACCCAGTGGATAGATTAGAAAAAAACTGTTGCCGTCACCACATAGAGGGCCTCCTTACCAGATGTCGGACCAAACTGGGCAGATAACTCTATGAAGAAAGCGAAACCTCAGCCGAACCAAGGAACCTCCTTGTATGATCACTGGATCAATAACTCAGTAGGTAGACAAGTAGTTCAGGGGGCCATGGTGGACAGCAGATGATAGCCCAAAAAATATATAATAAACCAATAGCATGATACCATCGACACTAATTTATTATACATAAAAGAATACACTTACAGACAGACGATAAAATCTTGCATAGAAATATGGAGCCAGCCGGCTACAATGCAAACAAATCCCGTCCTCCTCGACAAGACAGCGTGGTGACATCAGCACATACCTCCTCAGACACATTTCGTCATAGCTAACATTATCCATGATATTGTTACCATTGATAATGTTAGCTATCACGAAACGATACCATTTATAATGTTAGCTATGACGAAACGCATCTGAGGAGGTACGTGCTGACGTCACCACCCAAAGGTGCTCAGTAGGGTTGAGGTCAAGGCTCTGTGGAGTTCCTCCACACCAAAATGGTCAAACCATGTCTTTATGCAGCTGGCTTTAAATAAAGGGACGCAGTCAAGTTGGAACAAAAAAGGGTCTCCTAAAAACTGTGTAGTACATAACTGTCTAAAATACCCTTCATTTTTTAATATTAACAGCAGCCAGTCCACATATGTCTGACCAACTTGTGTCAATATAAAAAAAAGTATTTTGCTTTTTGTCATTGCATTAAATGTTTGAGTTTGTACAATTATACAAATATTCTGGCAGATAAAACAGTTCACGTACTGTACAACATTTCTAAAGTATATAAGTGTATTCAACTGTTTGGGTAACTCACCACTTAAAAGATGAAACCCAACTTTTTGCTATTAGTCACTACATTCTGCTCATACCCATTGACATTTGCAGGAGTTTATTATGTGGGCACCGAGATTAGAGAGGTTACATCTCCATCTGACCCTAATCACATGTAGCTGACAGTGGACTACAGTTACCTTGTTCCGCAGACCACCCCCATTATTCTCCATCTATTCCAATGTCCCTCTAGTGCTGGGCTCCAGTGACTTATATTATAACTTTGAGCCAACCAGGGAGGATTGTAGGACTAGTGGTCTCTTAAGCAGCCATTCTGATTTTGTGATATTACCCCTGGACTACACATCCCAGAGGTCCCTCTGCGGCATGAACAGACCTCTGGGAGGAACTATGAAAGGGCCAGCAGATCCACCCCACGCTCTCTTCTTCCTGGGCCTGATCGAGTGAGCACCTCTCTGCTGCTAGGCGAAAGGACTGCGGCCTACCACGTGGTGACCGAGTGACTTCAGCCTGGCCCCCGGAGGGCCCAACTCTGCTTGCTGTTTGCGAGACATTCCCGTGGCACCACCTCATCAGATGGATCCAACGACCGCCCATGTCCAGCAGCTGGTGGGTCATCTCCGTTTGTCTCCTAGAAGGACATCTAATCCAGGACCGCTGTTCAGGAGGTTCCTATTCGGCTCTGCAGTCGGTGAGAGGGCAGTCGCCCATCGTTCACAATCCTTACCTGGTTATCTTGCTTAAACACTGTGTACAGACACCTTGCCCATGGAGACACTGTACATAGACATCCATATCCTGAACTACTCTAAGAAAATCACTAGCCAGTTTAAGCTGCTCTGCTTATCATCACATCACTGTGCCATATTTTGGACATAATTAAATGAGCTCCAACTGCTGGTGAAGACTACTGCAGGCCTGCACTCTGGACATTGCTGTTGCTATTGGTTAAAGGGCCCTTATCCTATTCTATATAGTCTCTCATTAGGATTTAAAGGTTGAATAGGCCGGCCTGGGGTTCCCCTTTAGTTTGGTATCATATTGCATTAACTAGTGGATTCTTTACAACCCCTCCAGTCTATTCTCTACTTGGCATTTTACTGTATATGTATGATTATACTATTAAATTGTAATTAACCACTTCAGCCCCGGACGGATTTGCCCCCTTAAAGTGACTGCAAGCATTTTTTTTTTAAATAACAAACATATCGTACTTACCTCCACTGTGCAGCTCGTTTTGCACAGAGTGGCCCCCAAATCTTGTCTTCTGGGATCCCCCAGCGGCTCTCGCGGCAACTCCTTCCAATAATTATCAAATTGACACTTAACACATAATATGAATATTTTTCACTTAGGACAGCACTGTTCATGCCACCCGGTGACCAACTCTAGAAACAGTTCTGTCACATAAGTTAGTCCATTATTCACATTTATGATAAAAATATGTCCTTTTATCACAACCTACTCTGACTACTACACACCCAGTGTCCATGACGTGTCCATCAATTTTACTCAGGGTGAACATTTCCCAGCAGTTCCCTCTCTTCTTTAAGGGTAACTCCAGGCACAAAAAAAAAAAAAGACATGACTGCATTTCAGGCAACAAGCAGCCAAGCCATGGTGCCACCTTGCAAAGATATCCTCAGTCTGTCCACATGACAGCCGAAGACAAAGAAACTTTCTTTATTACTTGCAAACAAACAATCTGCTGAAGGTCACAGATCGTTCATCAGGGTGGAACACCCCAAAAATTTCAGTTTTAGCCAACGTAGCTTAAGATATCACTCCATGTATCTGCCAGCAGCATTCAATCCAGCACAGTCCTGGCAGTACAGCTTACTGAAATGTTTCCCATTAGCAAAGAACTTTGTGCAAAGAAATAGAGTGTGAGAAATATAGAAAATTGCTGCGCTGAACCACTCCAAAATGATGAATTACAAAAAGCTGCTAACACTAAAAAAAAGAAAGTCCAAGTGAATTATATAAACAAAAGGGTAGCGCTGAATATACCATAATGGAACACCATAGATGTGGTGGGCCAAGGTATATCAAAACAAATGATGAGTATAAGTGCTATGACACAAAGTAATAATATTCAAAACCTCCTGAGGATATGAAAAACAATGCAAAACAATAATAGTGTATAGTGACTATAACATGATATAGTCCATACAAAACGGGATGGACATTCATCTAATGGAAGGTTGTAGATAAATACTTCTTACCAGATAAGGTGGACCCACCTGTCATACGACAGTGGGTCAATCGTGCTTATGATAGCCGAAAGCCAGATGCTCATTGGTAGTACCAACTCAGAGGTAGATGGAGCCTGTAGAGAGATCACTCCAGAAGCAAACGATCGATCAGCAAGTATGGATCCAAGTATGGCAACCAAATATCCAGAACTCGGACAGGTCCTCCAAGAAGGTGGGGATTGGACCTCAATAGAGGGTCCGTGCAGGGGACCTGCTATGGATGTAGTTGAGAACCAATATACACCTGAACCTGCTTCACCAGCCAGCACAAGATGCCAAAGGTGCATCTTTGGATCCTTGGCATCTTGTGCTGGCTGGTGAAGCAGGTTCAGGTTCAGGTTCATTAATCCACAAAGAGAGATGACATCGGTATCTTCATGACAGTTACCAGTAGTACCCGAGATCGGGTAAGATCAATGTCTCTCCCTTGGTTTCACCTTAGTGACAAAACGATTGAGGACCCTTTGGTAGAACTGCCATTATTTGCATTAGTTCAACAAATGGGCGTGAGACCAGTTAACAATGGGGCCTTTTAATCCCCGGTTCTTTGCTGTATTTCAAGGATAACAACTTATTCATAAGATTCTTAAGGCGGTGTGGCTTTAACGACTCCGTCAACAGTAGGACACTTCTTCCCTTAAAGCGGAGTTCCACACAAAAATGGAACTTCCGCTTTTCGGGAACCCTCCCCCCCTCCGGTGTCACATTTGGCACCTTTCAGGGGGGAGGGGGGTGCAGATACCTGTCTAAGACAGGTATTTGCATCCACTTCCGGCATAGACTCCCACGGGAGTCTATGCCTGTTCCTGTCCCTCCGCGCTGTCTCCTGGGAAACACACAGGTCCCAGGAGATAGCGGGGACCAGTTACGATGCGCAGCGCGACTCGCGCATGCGCAGTAGGGAACCGGGAAGTGAAGCCGCAACAATTCACTTCCTGATTCCCTCACCTAAGATGGCGGCGGCAGCTGCCGAGAATCGAGCGGGTTATCGGCGTCGGCTGCCGACATCGCTGGACCCTGGGACAGGTAAGTGGCCATGTATTAAAAGTCAGCAGCTACAGTATTTGTAGCTGCTGGCTTTTAATATATTTTTTTTTAGGCTGATGTAGGTGGACTCCCTCTTTAAGGTGGGGAAGTGAACAAGATGAGGTACAGATTTTAGAGGCTTGATGCATGACGGCCATTTTGTACAGCAGTCACTTTATGCATCTCATACATCCTCCCTTCCCTCTTCACTTACTGGCTTCAGGCGCCGCCGGGGAGGGATCCGAGATCGTTCACCTTGCTTCATCCGTGATGAGTGAATATACTGGGCCAGATGAGTAATGACCGTAGGGCCACCTCCTCCTTCCGCAACTGCGACACCCGATATAGTAGCAGAAGTAGATGCTTGAGTCTCCGTAGCAGTAAGAGAGGTTACTGGCACCACCTGAAGGAAGGAATGATGGAAGCAGGAACTAACAGTTCCACTGCAGTGTCTACAAGCTTGTCAGACACATCTGGTTCCTCGGAGGAAGAGTCAGTCTGGGCTGAATTAGGACTGCCCGAATCAGTGGCTTCGCTACTGGATATGGGTTCCTCCACTGTGGCATAGCCACAAGCCCAATTTGCCCTCATCACCCGCGATGGTAGTGGTGGCCTAGCAGCTATCAGCAGCAGTTCTCCCCATTGACAGCACTGGCTCAACGGGCGCATAAACAGGGCAAACCCGGAACATCGCCGGCAGACGATCCTCATGACTGTGGAGCTTTGAGAGATATACAGGGCAATTTCACCCTTCGGTGCCATCCGATAACCCTTCTCAGTAATCGTGGTTCCAGAGGCGAAGGAACGGGCGATTTTCCGTGGATTATATTCGGCTGACATGGGTTGAGGGACTTTAAATCCTGGAGCTCCCAGGTGTGCCATGTTTCCTTTCAGGTTACGAGGTCTCAGCATGAGGACCCAAGATGGCGAACTGAACAGTAATGCTCCCTCCTCTGCAGAGTGGGCACTCCTCCCCCTGCCAACGGATTGGTGCAATTGTTCTCTGGGAACTGTGGCGCCTGCCATCTTCATGCTGGAGTCCATTTTGGAGTCTGTATTAACCCTCACAGCGCTGCCGGGAAGTGTCAAAAGACCTGGCTGATCCTTTCCCCTGAGCAATGAGACTTGTTGGTTCTTCCCCACATTGGTAGTGCACAGGACAACACTGTCTATTAGAAGGGTAAATGTTACTTGCCACCCCCCCACGGAGCCAGACGAAATCCCGATGGAGCTGAAGCCGGTTGCTATGGGCGACTGCTGCAAGGACAACGCCTTTGCCCCACCTTGGGTGTCAAATGTAGCAAGGTCTCCGGCCTCCTTCAGTCTGATGAGAACCTCCAGGGCAGAGATAGCTGATATCCTTCAGTATATGGTGGGTTGTGAGGCATAGTGGGTGCAAGGTGTATAAAGTTATTGGGCGCCAGACACTTCTTGAATGCAAGAGATGTTTATTTCTCTTACAAACTTTTTGGGGGAAAGAGGGTTAAGGCCAGGACACCCTTAGGTAGTTGCAAGTTCAATTAGCAGACTCCGAGACTTCAATAGGACAGCCATGCAGGGAAAGGCCCCCAGCAAGACGCCACAGCTGCATGTGCAGGGATGCTGTCTGCTATGGCAATAGTCCTATAGTCTTTAACAGTTCCTAACACAAAGCGTAACAGTTCTTTTGCCTTCTCTACAACTTCTCCTTGTAGTTCTTCAGCACACTGAGCTCCCGGTCTCTCACTAGACCATCTGATTCACTTCACGGTGGTATCTTCCTCAAGCCTCACCCTCCCCTCTCTGCTGGGTCCCTAGCTTGGCATTCCAGATACTTCTCAAGCTTCACCCCACTGGCCTGCTCGGTCCCTGGCTTGGCACACAAGGCTGCTCTGCAAGCATCACCTCCACTGGCTGGGTCCCTGACTTGATCACTGCCTGAAGTTTCCCAATTCTCCACCGTGCCCGTTCGGTGAGAATACTGCTCCGGTACTTGCTTCACTTACTCACTTTGGTCCCTGATAATAAAGGGGTCGGTCCCTTAGTGGTGACAGCTTCCCCTCTACCTCTGACCACTGACAGATTCTCTGGCCCGCAGAACCGTCACTTCTGGTTGGATTGCAAGCCGCAATACCAACCCTGTGCTGCTCTCTGGCTTCTGGATAGGCCCTCAGACAGCCTAGCAGCCAGCTGCCCCTGGGATAGGCCCAATCCCTGGTCTAGCAGCCCGGGGCAATACGACACACATCCACCCAGACAGCCATCCAGGTGGCACAGATCACCTGACTCCACCCAGATATATAGACGCTCCCAGCAGGCCATGGGATTCAAAGAAACCCTTGCTCATTGGCTGAGATACCCACATACCCATAACTTGAGCTTGCGTTGCCCTTCTCATATCTAGCACCACCAAGTGCCTGGCCACCTAGTGGTAGTAGAGACAAGTGCAACCAGGCCAAACTTAGGGAGGAATCAATAGATCTCTAACAATCAACCAGGATAACTACTCCTGGCAAGTAAATTTGTGAGGAGCATCCCTGCCTAAACTCCAGGGTGCTACATCTACATTTTGACCAAAATTGCAAATATTCTGGTAGATAAAAAAAAAATCACATCATTTACATACGTTTCTATAGTGTATAAGTGTATTTAGCAGTTTGGTTAAAGCACCACTTAAAAGATGAAATATAATTGTTTGCTATTAGTCACTACATTCTGCCGATATCCATAGAGCGTTCCAGAAACGTATTATGTGGCCACCGAGATGAGCCAATATATGTCTGACTTTAAGCTTACAATATTTCTCAAAATTTCAGCTGGTTTGCTTTAACCACAAAGACTACTATTACCGTTCCTCTCTATTCAGGACTTGTGTATCAGTGGTCTGTTCATTGGTCTAAACTCTCAGAATTCTGGACGGAAATGGAACATGACCCAGATACAATATTTACAGAACGTGCAAAGGAGGTTTGATGCATTATCATCTCAACAGTTTGTTGAAAGTCTTTGAACACAAGACTCTTGTCTCACAACCTGCCTCAGTAGACCTCGATCATCTCTACAAGCCATAGCAAGATGAAGGATCTTTTGCCATATGTATTGTTGTTTTTGTACCTTCCAACAGGTGAGTCATCAGTAATGTCTTCCTAGGATCATTTTAATTACATAATTTAATGAAGTTCTTAAGGTAGAGTAGAATTTATTTTATAGAGAGTGTAAGAATGAGCAAAGCTTTTTAAGATCTTTAGGAGACCATTTTGTGGCCTTAAAATATTAAAAGCACCACTGGAATACATTTACCAGCTTCTTTCCTATCATCCTCTGGTTGGCATCCATGGTATGGGTTGTAATCTTAGTGCAGGAATGACTGGCTGTTTGATTGGAGACAACCAATCGGTATCTCTGCCTAAACATGTATCTTCCTGTAGAAACCAGAGGGAACCTGGAAGGACCCTGGGGCTTGGGAAAGGACGGTATTCCAGTAGTATTTTTAGTGAAGAAGGGGGTGGAGTATAGGTGAACTTATATTAAATGTTTCTGTCCTCTTTAATCTGTAAAAAATGTTATCAATAATTGGTGTGCCACATGCAATTTCATTTAACAATGTGTTTTGAGGTGGGGAAATAGATATTTTGTCCATCGAGCCTGAAAGTTATTTTGATTATTTAAATTAACATACTAGAAAAGGGCACATTTGCAGTAGTAAAAAGGATACAACAAAATTTAGAAAAGACAGAAAAGAGACAATTCTTACCTTGGGTGCTGTAGAATTTCTCTTGGTCCAGATCTCCAATTAAGAGGTCTTCTAAAGATCTACTTCAGCTTGTACTGTGTACTGCAAGCACCTATTTTAGAGCATTTGCAGGGATTTTAATGAGCTTAAAGACATTTTCACGAAGCCTATAAAGGATAATTGTGCATAGATATGTAAATATATATATTAGAGATGTACCAATACCAGTTTTTAACACCAAGTAGGAGTACCTTTATTTTTTCTCAAGTATCCCAGATACTAATTACCAATACCTATTTTTAGTATTATATGGCAGTTTTTTTAGGGCTCGTTAACATCTTATATACAAAAAAATTATGGGAAAACCACACATATTTCACTTGCAGAAACAACAGTTTCACATCAGTTTTCATGTGCGTTTCAGTGAGTTTTTAGTCTGAAGGTATTGGAGTGTTTGAACAAGTACTCATGCAAATGCTTAGTATCGGCACTGGTGCAACGCTAATATACCGGTATATATATATATATATATATATATATATATATATATATATATATATATATATATATATATATATATATATATTAATGGTGCACCGAAATTTCGGCTGCAGAAAATTATTGGCCGAAAACTGAGTTTTTGTCATTCGGCCAAATGACAAAAACAGCCGATATCAAAAAGGGGGCGTGGCCCACCCCGGGTGCTGCCCATTGCGGGAGTGTCCCTTCCTCCTGATCTGCTTGTGGCAGCAGCAGCACTAGTGTGGGCACACCCGCCCAGGGGCGGGATGACCATTGCCTACTTCATCATAGGGATGCCAGCTTCCCTCCCTGCTCAGAAAAACCCTGTCCTCAGCCCGCCCAATCTACCATCCCAGCATCTGTGTCCGGCTGCGGCTCCTCCCCCGTGGTTGCCTAGCAACGGGACGCTGTCAACGGTGAAGTGGTGGGTGAAGATACTATGGCGTGATGGCGTCCAAGGAGGAGGGAAAATAGAGCGTGGGCGGGAAGAAGGAGAAGGCGGCAGAGGAGAGGACCAGAGGGGAGCCTGTCCTTGAGGAGAATAAGGAGTTCTACAAACTCCAGATCTGGGACCTCGAGGGCTGCCTGGAGAGGTGATGGTGGAGGGGGCTACAGGTCTCAGCATGCTCTGACTGGAAGAGGAGCAACAAGTTTAAGGTAGCACTACAACTCCCAGCATGCCATGACAGAGTAAAAGTAAATGTTTTCATGAAAGTGCATCAAACTCCTGCATACCACCTCTTTGATGCGCCTTCATAAAACACGCATACTGATCTAATGGTAGCACGTCTAAAAACGTGCATAGAAAATGTGACAGGGAAAAGAACGCACCGCGCTCATGTGGTTCCAGCCAAAGTCATGTTTGTGCAATTTCATGTGCATTTGCAGTGCATAAAAATGCAGCACTCTGCCTTTTTTTTTAAAACGCACATAAAAGCGCTGCAGTGGTATAATCAAAGCTGATTGGGATCCTTCTGACTCTGACCATCTCCTGTACCATGTCTGCAGTCTCTGACCATCTCTTGTACCATGTCTGCAGTCTCTGACCATCTCCTGTACCATGTCCCCAGTCTCTGACCATCTCCTGTACCATGTCCCCAGTCTCTGACCATCTCCTGTACCATGTCCCCAGTCTCTGACCATCTCCTGTACCATGTCCTCAGTCTCTGACCATCTCCTGTACCATGCCCGCAGTCTCTGACCATCTCTTGTACCATGTCCTCAGTCTCTGACCATCTCCTGTACCATGTCCACAGTCTGTGACCATCTCCTGTACCATGTCCTCAGTCTCTGACCATCTCCTGTACCATGTCCGCAGTCTGTGACCATCTCCTGTACCATGTCCTCAGTCTCTGACCATCTCCTGTACCATGTCCTCAGTCTCTGACCATCTCCTGTACCATGTCCGCAGTCTGTGACCATCTCCTGTACCATGTCCTCAGTCTCTGACCATCTCCTGTACCATGTCCGCAGTCTGTGACCATCTCCTGTACCATGTCCTCAGTCTCTGACCATCTCCTGTACCATGTCCTCAGTCTCTGACCATCTCCTGTATAAAAATATTTTTTAAAAACAGTCACTTACGGTATCGGTGTTGTTTCGGTATCGGTTTTCGGGATCAAGGAAGATTTATTTTCGGTATCAGTTTCGGCACCAAAAAACCCATTCAGTGCATCCCTAATATATATACTTACATAGTATCTCACAAAAGTGAGTACACCCCTCACATTTTTGTAAATATTTTATTATCGTGACAATACTGAAGAAATGACACTTTGCTACAATGTAAAGTAGTGAGTGTACAGCTTGTATAACAGTGTAAATTTGCTTTCCCCTCAAAATTACTCAACACACAGCCATTAATGTCTAAACCGCTGGCAACAAAAGTGAGTACACCCCTAAGAGAAAGTGTCCAAATTGGGCTCAAAGTGTCAATATTTTGTGTGGACACCATTATTTTCCAGCACTGCCTTAACCCTCTTGGGCATGGAGTTCACCAGAGCTTCAGAGGCTGCTACTGGAGTCCTCTTCCACTCCTCCGTGGCGATGTTACGGAGCTGGTGGATGTTGGAGACCTTGTGCTCCTCCACCTTCCATTTGAGGATGCCCAACAGATGCTCAATAGGGTTTAGGTCTGGAGACATGCTTGGCCAGTCCATCAACTTTACCCTCAGGTTCTTTAGCAAGGCAGTGGTCATCTTGGAGGTGTGTTTGGGGTCGTTATCATGTTGGAATACTGCCCTGCGGCCCAGTCTCTGAAGGGAGGGGATCATGTTCTGCTTCAGTATGTCACAATACATGTTGGTATTCATGGTTCCCTCAATGAACTGTAGCTCCCCAGTGCCAGCAGCACTCATGCAGCCCCAGACCATGACACTCCCACCACCAAGCTTGACTGTAGACAAGACACACTTGTTTTTGTACTCCTCACCTGGTTGCCGTCACACACACTTGACACCATCTGAACCAAATAAGTTTATCTTGGTCTCATTAGACCACAGGACATGGTTCCAGTAATCCATGTCCTTAGTCTGCTTGTCTTCAGCAAACTGTTTGCGGGCTTTTTTGTGCATCATCTTTAGAAGAGGCTTCCTTCTGGGATGACAGCCATGCAGTCCAATTTGATGCAGTGTGCGGCGTATGGTCTGAGGAATGACAGGCTGACCCCCCCCACCCCTTCAACCTCTGCAGCAATGCTGGCAGCACTCATACGTCTGTAGACAACCTCTGGATATGACGCTGAGCACGTGCACTCTACTTCTTTGGTCGACCATGGCGAGGCCTGTTCTGAGGGGAACCTGTCCTATTAAACCGCTGTATGGTCTTGGCCACCGTACTGCAGTTCAGTTTCAGGGTCTTGGCAATCTTCTGATAGCCTAGGCCATCTTTATGTAGAGCAACCATTCTTTCTTTCAGAACCTCAGAGAGTTCTTGAGAGAGAGAGTGAGAGCAATAACACCAAATTTAACACACCTGCTCCCCATTCACACCTGAGACCTTGTAACACTAACGAGTCACATGACACCGGGGAGGGAAAATGGTTAATTGGGCCCAATTTGGACATTTTCACTTAGGGGTGTATACTCACGTTTGTTGCCAGCAGTTTAGACATTAATGGCTGTGTGTTGAATTATTTTGAGAGGACAGCAAATTTACACTGTTATACAAGCTGTACACTCACTACTTTACATTGTAGCAAAGTGTCATTTCTTCAGTGTTGTCACATGAAAAGATAGAATAAAATATTTACAAAAATGTGAGGTATGTACTCACTTTTGTGAGATACTGTATACCGGTATATATTTATATATATATATATATATATATATATATATATATATATATATATATATAATATTTTTAATCTTACTTTTATTTTATACTCTTTTTATATTGATGATTTTTAAATTGCATGAACTTTATTTAATTCTATCAAAGATTTTTTTGTGTTTTAATATATTTGTTAAGGTTAATAAACCACCATAGCATAGAAAGCATCATTGCTCTGAAGAGCAAAACAGTATGATAGTTACACAACGCAGGTGCAACATAGTAATCACTGTACTATGCAGATAAGGCACAGGTAGTAAATAATGCAATTGAATGTAATGGTAAGCAGGGGTCTGGAAGGAACACAAAAACAAGCCCAGTAGAATATTCATCAAGCACACGAATAACAAAGTTGTTAATGAATGAATCCTTTGCTCAGGCGGGAATTGCAGAATCCAAGCTGGTGATTCAGTACCATGACATGCCAATGATGAGAAGAATACATATAGAAAGGTCTTTTGCATCTGTTGCCCTCCCTTTATCTTAAGCCCCGTAAACACGATCAGACTTTCCGCCAAAAAAAACGTGGAATTTTTTTCCGAAGAACGTTGGCTCAAACTTGTCTTGCATACACACGGTCACACAAATGTTGGCCAACAATTACGAACGTAGTGACATACTAGACGTACTACGTGGTTTTTCAGCTCTTCAGCGCCACCCTTTGGGCTCCTTCTGCTAATTTCGTGTTAGTAGAAGATTAGTGAGTGTTGATTCGCGCTTTTCTTTTCGCGCTTTTCATTTCGTGCTTTTCATTTTGTGCTTTTGAGTTCGTTTCTGAACGGCCGTTCATCAACCAGACATGTTGTGGAATTGGAGGAGATAACGTGTTATTTATTATGGGCCTTGGAGTTATTGCTTTGACCCAAGTCCAGTCCAGGAACAGGAGGAGGATTTTTTGGACCAAAAATTGGTTGCTTTATTACTCGTGACCATATGCTTTTGCTGCGGGAGCTCCAGGAGAATAATCTGGATGATTTTCGGAATTATCTCCGGATGATGGACCCCTGATTTCACCAACTCTTAGCATTGTTGACCCCCTATATTAAGAAGCAGGACACATGCATGAGGCTTTTATTTATTGAATAATGATTTGATTTGGTATATTTTCTATATTTTTGGATGCATACAATGCACTTTTTGGTTAAAGTGGAGTTCCACCCACTTTTACAACTCTTCAGCATCCCTCACTAAACTGTGCACTGTAAACGAATTGGATATTTTTAACATTTTTTTCTCAGCACCTACTGTATATCTGCTGTATTCATTTTTCACTTCCTCCTCCTTGGCCGTAGCCCATCGCATCATTTCCTGTTTGCAATGCCTTCTGGGAAGGGGCGGCATCTTCTTCTGAAACCTGACCTGAAACCTATTACACTGCTTGTGCTGCACTGAGCATGTGCGAGATCTGCAAGGAAGAGATCCAGAAAGAAATACAGTCTGGCTTCAGATGCCCACACTTAAGATGGCCATGGCCTGCTGTAAAATATATATATGTAAAATTATAAAATATCAAACTACTGCTATAAACTAACAAAACAGACCTTAGTTTACAGACTAATTTTACTAGAATACATTAAGCTTGTGTATTATAGGGGTATTTTTATTTAAAAAGTATAATTTCGGCCAGAACACCACTTTAAGTTCTATTGGCAGATAGCATGTCTAATTTCTTTTTTTTAATACACAATAAAAAAATTGTGTAGAATAATACTTGGCTATGTATTTTACTTCAAATGACAGTTTGGGAGTAGGCAGTTACATTTTAAAAAATACAATGTAAAATTAACAAGGGATGCCAACATAGTTGTATCTTTGATCTTAAAAACTACAGGATAATGGTTTTGTGGTAACGTGCCCAAATAAAAAAAAAAAAAAACATAATAATATTATTCTTGATATCACTAGAAAAAAAAAGCCTTTGAAAATTTGTTTGCAATAACTCCATCAGTATCACCAGCAAAGCAACTTCATTATTATCCCATTAAAGAAGAAGAGAATTGTGCGCTGCATTTCGGGATTTCATAATTTGCCGCGTCACGAATGTTAATTCTCCATTTTGAACGCTAGTTTACAAGACCGACCGCTTCTGGCTCGTCCTTGCTTCTGAGCATGCATGTTTGTACTTTGGACTTTTGTCCGACGGACTTGTGTACACACACTCGGAAAATCCGACCACACATTTGTGGGCTGGAAAATTTGAAGATATGCTAGCCAACATTTGTTGGCGGAAAGTCCGACAACAATTGTCCGATGGAGCGTTCACACGGTCGGATTTTCCACCAACAGCCTGACATCACACATTTCCCGTCGGAAAATCCGATCGTGTGTACGAGGCTTTAGCCTGACATAGATGTCAGAGAATGTTCTCTAGAAAACAAGTCTGCTGGGAATCTCTCAATGTTGTATTTCAATCTATTTTTTATCCCTTATCAGGAGAGTTAAATGCTGAGCTGCATGGAGAGAGAAGACGTGTGATTGGCACACAAGGAGGAGATGACGCTCTACCTGTCCATTACACTGACACCATTACTGTCAGCTGGACGGCTGGATATTATGACTACTTTGAACATCCAGGTGAAGTATACCTTGTTTTTTTGCAGGACAAATTGGACTTTCATTTGGAGGTAAATGATAATGAATATCGCATGATTTTTTTTTGTTATCAATGGAAAACTAGCCCAAATCACTTTTTTTTTTTTTTAATTTAGCTGTATATTTTCTTGATATTCTCAAAACCTACCACCAAAGAACAACACAAAATAAATTCTCCTGCTCTTGACGATCACATCAATACCACATACACTAATTTACCAAAAGCACTAGGATGTCTGCCTTTAGACACATCTAAGTCCGTAGGGTTTAATATTGAGTTGGCCCAACCTTCGCAGCTATAACAGCTTCAACTCTTCTGGGAAAGCTGTCCACAAGGTTTAGGAGTGTGTCTATGGGAATGTTTCACCATTCTTCCAGAAGCGAATTTGTGAGGTCAGGCACTGATGTTGGACGAGAAGGCCTGGTTCACAGTCTCTGCTTGAATTCATCCCAAAGGTGTTCTATTGGGTTGAGGTCAGGGTGGGTTGTGCAGGCCAGTCAAGTTCCTCCACCCCAAACTCACTCATTCATGTCTTTATGGACCTTACTTTGTGCACTGGCCCAAATCATTTGGTGGAGGGGGGATTATGGTGTGAGGTTGTTTTTCTGGGGTTGGGCTTGGCCCCTTAGTTCCAGTGAAGGCACTAGTATGCTAGTATGCGTTGCATACTAGCCCATTATGTGGCACTAATCTGCAAACGAAGCCCGCACTGTCCCTGCTGCAGGCCGCATCAATGTTCGCCCCTCTTCCTTCCCGGGGCTGCTGACTCCCGCTCTGTGAGCCGGAGTCACGTGACGTGCGACCTCAACCCAATAGAACAACTCATTAGGCTTAGGGTTTGAGTTATGTCCCATACACACGGCCGGATTCATTTGGAATGAATTAGAGCGGAGACTTTGAGCCAGGCCTTCTCGTCCACATCAGGGCCTGACCTCACCAAAGCGCTTCTGGAAGAATGGACAAACATTCCTATAGACACACTCCTAAACCTTGTGAACAGCCTTCCCAGAAGAGCTGAAGCTGTTATAGCTGCAAAGGGTGGGCCAACTCAATATTGAATCCTACAGACTAAGACTGGGATGCCATTAAAGTTCATGTGCGTGTAAAGGCAGGTGTCCCAATACTTTTGGTATTATAGTGTATGTGGTATTGATGTGATCGTCAGGAGCAGGAGATGTTATGTTATATGATATGTTATGCAGTGTATATGTGCATTTTGCTTTTTTTTTTGCCCTACCTAAAACACACTGACACTAATTAAAATAAAAAAAAAAAAAAAACCTGCCAAAAGTATACTGACTTTTGACCTTTACCAGGGGCGTCGGGAGGGGGTAGCTAATGTGACCCCCAAAAGCCCCGAGTATACGGAATGCTGAATTCCGCTGTTAGCCCCGAGCGCCGGCCGCGAGGACCGATCTGGTTGTGAGTGCGGCCGAAAGTGGCCGAGTGCGGCCGAAAGAATCCGACTGCCAGAGCGGCCGAGTGCGGCCGAAAAAACCGACTGCCATAGTGGCCGAAAGTGGCCGAGTGCCGCAGGTCCCGCCTTCTGGAGCCTGCAGCGCCAATGTCAGGACAGCGGGACGTGTGACGTGATGTCCATCTTAACCTGCAGGCTCCAGAAGGCGGGAACGCTACATCCCTGCTCAGGCGGGCGGCTCTCCTCTCCTCCTCGGCTCGGCTCCTCTCTGATGGTGACGAGTGACTGACTGCCTGCTGTGACCACACAGTGCACACACCACGGCTGAGCTGAGGTAGGTCAGACACACAGTGTATGTAGGTCAGGCAGGTCACTGGTCACTGTTAGTGTATGTAGGTCAGGCTGGTCAGTGTATGTAGGTCAGGCAGGTCACTGGTCACTGTTAGTGTGTGTAGGTCAGGCTGGTCACTGTTAGTGTGTGTAGGTCAGGCTGGTCACTGTTAGTGTATGTAGGTCAGGCTGGTCAGTGTATGTAGGTCAGGCAGGTCACTGGTCACTGTTAGTGTGTGTAGGTCAGGCTGGTCACTGTTAGTGTGTGTAGGTCAGGCTGGTCACTGTTAGTGTGTGTAGGTCAGGCTGGTCACTGTTAGTGTATGTAGGTCAGGCTGGTCAGTGTATGTAGGTCAGGCAGGTCACTGGTCACTGTTAGTGTGTGTAGGTCAGGCTGGTCACTGTTAGTGTGTGTAGGTCAGGCTGGTCACTGTTAGTGTGTGTAGGTCAGGCTGGTCACTGTTAGTGTGTGTAGGTCAGGCAGGTCACTGTTAGTGTATGTAGGTCAGGCTGGTCAGTGTATGTAGGTCAGGCAGGTCACTGGTTACTGTTAGTGTGTGTAGGTCAGGCTGGTCACTGTTAGTGTATGTAGGTCAGGCAGGTCAAGCTGGTCAGTGTATGTAGGTCAGGCAGGTCACTGTTAGTGTATGTAGGTCAGGCTGGTCAGGCTGGTCAGTGTATGTAGGTCAGGCAGGTCACTGTTAGTGTATGTAGGTCAGGCTGGTCAGTGTATGTAGGTCAGGCAGGTCACTGTTAGTGTGTGTAGGTCAGGCTGGTCACTGTTAATGTGTGTAGGTCAGGCTGGTCACTGTTAGTGTATGTAGGTCAGGCAGGTCAGGCTGGTCAGTGTATGTAGGTCAGGCAGGTCACTGTTAGTGTATGTAGGTCAGGCTGGTCAGTGTGTGTAGGTCAGGCAGGTCACTGTTAGTGTGTGTAGGTCAGGCTGGTCACTGTTAGTGTGTGTAGGTCAGGCTGGTCACTGTTAGTGTGTGTAGGTCAGCCTGGTCAGTGTATGTAGGTCAGTGTATAATATAGGTTATGTAGGTCGGTGTATAATATAGCTCAGTGTATGTACGTCAGTGTAATGGTGTAACCCCACCATCCCGCCCAAAAAAAACACAGCGACCCCCCCCGGTTGTTGGAATTCGGGCTGAAGCCCCTGGTCTTTTTGCCACCTAGCAACGCCCCTGACCCTTACCCAAACACCAGTGGCGTCTCTAGGGGATGGCTTTTGGGGCTATAGCCCCGAATCTGGGGTCCATAGCCCCGAGTCTCTGCAGCAGTCCCCAAGGGGAGGGGAGGCTCTCTAGGGACCCTGATGTAAGTGGGGGGCTCTCTGGGGACCCTGATGTAAGGGGGAGGCTCTCTGAGGATCCTAATGTAAGGGGGGCTCTCTGGGGACCCTGTTGTAAGGGGGGACTCTCTGGGGATATATACACACACACACGTATATTATATACATGTGTATGCCCGCTCAAGTGTATGACTTTCTTTACTACGTTGATATGGGCTTTAGCCCCAGATCTTTTGTAGACATAGCAACACCCCTGCCAAACACTATCCCTGGTCCTGACCTAGATCAAACGTTATGTCGTCACCAGTTATGGTCTGCAGGCACATCGGCCTGTTGATCTATCTATCCTAGCACAGCTATTCCCAAATCCCAAAAGGGCCTCCTGGCCCTTTAAGGGGTTCAGGGTGCCGGGAGTCGGGCGGGGTTTATGATCATGTGACCTCCATGATTGGGAGCTTTCCATTAGCCAGCGGTAACCGTGCCGGGAGTGTGCAGGGCACATGCTCTTGGCGCAGCTGTTTTTGCAATATTGCATGCAAATTTGCGACCCCTCTGCGCCAAGGCCCACCCGCCTTGAGACCACATATTTGCATTTGGCCGGGGCCAAGAGGTTATGCAGTAGAAACAGGTAAATAAGCATCCTTAATGTATACAACCATAATGCTCCACCCTATAATATATAAGAGCTGTGATCTCTTGGTGGGCCATGCCACCTTAGGCTAGGCTCGCATCTATGCAGGTTGCGGTTGATTTTGCAATTTTCTGGCGCATTTTGTGGTGCATCTTTTTTTTGGTTTTCTTTTTTTGGCTAATAGGAAAGTATGATAGTTCTGTTCATGTAGTGTGAGTTTGATGTGACTTTACACTCTCTGGCACTCAAGTAACAGTCGTGCAGAATTTATGTGTGAGACATTTTTGTGGTCAAAGTTGCATGTTAAGGTTATGGTTAAGGGCTAGGGTTAGGGTTAAATGTTAGAGTTAGAGTTAGGATTCGAGTTAGTGATAATCATTAGGCTTAGGGTTTGAGTTATGTCCCATACACACGGTCGGATTTTCCGACGGAAAATGTGTGATCGGAGCGTGTTGTCGGAAATTCCGACCGCGTGTGGGCTCCATCGGACATTTTCCACCGGATTTTCCGACACACAAAGTTTGAGAGCAGGCTATAAAATTTTCCAACAACAAAATCCGATCGCGTCAATTCCGACCATGTGTGGACAAGTCCGACGCACAAAGTGCCACGCATGCTCAGAAGGAATTCCGAGACGGAACAGCTCGGTCTGGTAAAATTAGCGTTTGGAATGGATATAGCACTTTCGTCAGGCTGCAATGTTTAATTAAAGAATGTATAAAAAACACTGCGCTCTATAAAAAATAAAAATAAATCAGCAGCAGCATACGTTGTGACAAAAAACAATAGAGAAAAGGTGAAAAATGCGGCGCTAAAAAATTAAATTAAATAATGAAAAAAGGGGAACCATGAATCAAGTCCATGAATGTTGTCTTAGTGGTAAATAATGTGGTAAATAAATCATATAGTCCAAATATAGAGAATACTATGTAGATGAAGTGTTTACTCGTGTCCATACATCGAAGAAAAAGAAAAAGTGGATGGTTGAAGTCCCAAAGGACTGGTGAATGTGATGTAGATCCGTGAAAGTGAGACAACATCGATGGTGCTCAACATCAAATAGGTGAAAGAAGATGGGTACTCTTACCGGATGAGGTGGACTCCCTTGTCAGCGACATGGAGTCAGTCAGGCAATAAGCCCCATCAGGCTAAGGAAAGGAAATCCAGAATGCTGGAACTGGCAGGGTGAACCTCAGCTGGCAGAACCTCCAAAGGTCATTCGGTGGGTACCCGGGATGGAAGTTTCCAGATACGAAGCCTCAAAGTCACAGCCCGACACAGATCGCCCAGAAGGAATATTGCTCTTGTCCAGGGGTTATGTAAAAGAAAAAATCAACGCTTCCTCATAGTGCAAGTAAAAACAGGGGGATTTTTATTGCTAAAAAGCCATACAAAATAAAATAGTGATCACAGAATTAATAACAAGGGCAGCATGGAGAGGGGGTTACCGAATGACCTTTGGAGGTTCTGCCAGCTGAGGTTCACCCCGCCAGTTCCAGCATTCTGGATTTCCTTTCCTTAGCCTGATGGGGCTTATTGCCTGACTGACTCCATGTCGCTGACAAGGGAGTCCACCTCATCCGGTAAGAGTACCCATCTTCTTTCACCTATTTGATGTTGAGCACCATCGATGTTGTCTCACTTTCACAGATCTACATCACATTCACCAGTCCTTTGGGACTTCAACCATCCACTTTTTCTTCAATGTATGGACACGAGTAAACACTTCATCTACATAGTATTCTCTATATTTGGACTATATGATTTATTTACCACATTATTTACCACTAAGACCACATTCATGGACTTGATTCATGGTTCCCCTTTTTTCATTATTTAATTTAATTTTTTTGCGCTGCATTTTTCACCTTTACTGCATTGTTTAATTGTTTAATGCAGCGCACTCTCTTCTTCTTTATAATGTGAGAAGAATGAAATAGTTTTGCTGCTGATATTCACACAGACTTCTCACAAACTTCTTTCATTATTATTTATCGTGATTTCATCAATATATTTTGATTTGTCACATCTGACAAAAAAGCAATGTTTATATTTTTAGGTTTGTATTTTTTTCAAGCCTGATCGTGTTTTATTTATTTATTTATTTTTTTTACTCCAGAATATTTTTGGGTGTGTTTTGTGTGTCAAGTTACCACAACACCATTATTATCTTGTATTATTTAATCTCAAGGAGATTGCTTGGTGTTGGTGTCTCTTGTTAATTTCACATTGTATTTTTGAAATGTACCTGCCTCCTCACAAACAAACTGTCCTTTTTGAAGGAAAACACACATAGGCAATTATAATTGAAACAAAAATTCCTTTATTAAGGGATCCGAACCAAACAAAGAGGGAGGCAACGCTGGAGAAACAGCAGAGATTGGCAAAGCCCTTGGCCCCCAGGGCAGACATCAATTATTTTACTGCAAAATTGGTGGCCTGAGGAGCCCATATGTAAGGGAGTGCAGTCTGGTCCAGAAGTCCCAGAGATCCTGAACAGCAGCAGATGACATATCTGTGTCCCCAGGCTGTGGTCATACAAGAGGCTGCATCTTTTGTCAGACCAGACTGAACCCAGGGCCATCACTCTCTGGTCTTCCTTCCACACTTCCTTCCACGCTGTGGCTCTGGTAGTGGAGTTGTGGCAGGAGGAGGAGGAGGAGGAGGATGGTCCAACTCACACAGGTGGGTTTTGGGTGTGATTTCGCCCCTCACCCCCTTAGTTACGACTTTATAAAGAAGGTCCTCACACATGAGGCGTTGGCCCTCCTGCATGCCCTGTGGTTTTGTGTCAGCCATGCAGGCAAAGGCCTCTTCAGGAGTGGGTAAGGCTCTGAGGGACGCAGAAGCCTCCTTAATCAGCCTGAGCGCTGAATCCTGCACGTGACTTCCCTTCCTGGGTCTTTTGGTTGGTAGGCGGAGGGGAGGAACCTGCGATTCGGTCAGGCTCCTACTGGGCCCGGCCTTCTCCTGGCTGCCACTTAGGCCCGCCTCCTCCTGGCTGCCACTTAGCCCCGCCTCCTCCTGGCTGCCACTTACCTCCGCCTCCTCCTGTGTGCCACATTCCACAGCCTCATCCTGGCTGAGGTCTTCCTGTGTATGAAAAAGGGACACAGTTTTAGTTTTTTCTTCATCAATCACACACAGTTTTCATCTCATGACTGTTGCTAATTGAAAGTTAACAAATATAACAGACTATCATTCTTAGTCCAGCATTTTTCATTCTTGTCCCAATTATTTTTGCCCACTACTGTCTATTGATATGTAAAACACTTTATAAAATCAGCAATTAGTGATCAATAATAACATCTAGTAAACATCATTTATTTATTGACCAGAAATCGGTAGAAGAATGCTATACCTGGCCCCAGCTGGGCTCCTCCACTTCTTCCTGGCTGGAAGTCCCAGGTTGGACATCGGAAGCCTCAGCTGGGGTGGAAGATAGGGTGGAAGGAAGAGTGGAAGGAAGTGTTGAGAGGGATTCCCTGACTCCAGTCTGGTCTGACAGAAAACGAAGTCTCCCATAGTACCACAGCCTGGGGACATAAACGTCATCTGCTGCAGCTCCTGATCTCTGGGAATCCTGGACCTTCTTGCGTTCCCTAAGATATGTGCTCCTCAGGCCACCAATATTGGCTTATAAATAGGGGATGGTTGCCGTGGGGACCACCGGCTTCACCAACTCCAGCAGTTTCTCCAGCGCTGCCTGCCTCTTTTGTTTATTGTTGTATTGGTGGTGTTTTATCTGCCATAGACAGGGCAGCTCCCTGTATTTGTCTATGAACAGGGGGAGGAAGTTGTGATCATTGAAGCCATCCATTTTATCTGCAAGACACAACACAAGACAAACCCTAATGTCAGGCGAAACTCTCCTAATCTTTTTACAATATAGGCCTCAATCTAGAAGCAGTATAGGCCCAAGTTTAGATGTTACCTTCGTTATCACGATCGGCGCCTCCAATACTCCTTCTTCTGCTCACAGATCGTACGTACTACGCACGCGTGTTACGCTTTATATACACTGCGCATGCATGAAACTCCGCCCGCCCCTGACGTTCTTTCTAGTCTATTCCCCGCCCCTTCTCGTTCGGCACAGTGGGGGAAGAGCACATGGCGGAGACACAACAGGTGCGTGCTAATTACAGCAACGAGGAGGAGGGGGAGGAAAGCCCGGAGCCTGAAATGTCCCGATCCCGGAAGAGACGATTTAAGGCCTCAAATATGTCCTTTGGGGAGATGTTGGAGATGGTCGACATCCTGAAGAGGGCCGACTATGACGGGAAGTATGGACCTTACCCCAACCCCAATGTCAGAAAAGCCAAGATCATGGTGAAAGTAGTCAAGAGTCTGCAATTTTGGGGTACGACGATCGAAAGATCAACTCAGGAAGCGGTGGTCGGATTTCAAATTAAGGGAGCATGAGCAGTACAGAAGGATCAGGAGAGTGCTGCAAAAAAGTAAGTACTTGTCCTGTGTTCCTATTCTTTATTTTTATAATGTTCGTGCTGCTCCATGTGCTTTTCTTTACTGTTGTACAGTTTAAAATGGCAACTTTCATGTTAATGGGCACATTGTTCGTTCGTATGAAACATTGTTCGTTCGGCATAGAAAACCCCATTGTTTTGGCCATATGCATTTGAATACCTTTTTTCTGGCCTACCTCTCTTAAAATAATTTGGGAGTCTAGATGGGTTGTTAACTAGAATGTAATGCAAACTAGATTCTGTGTAAGGAGAGGACACTCAGCAGCTGTTTACACATCTGGACGCTGGAGCACTAGTGGGGGACACCAGAACACCCTGTTTATTAGGGGGCCCACACAGATGCTCCAGTGTATACTATAGGGGTGTCTCCATCTGTGAAGCTTGTACTAAACAGGTAAGTATTCAAGCTTGACAAAGGAAAACAATATTTCTTAATCTTGTAACTCTGACCAAACAGACAATTGTACTCCACTTCCAAGCAATGTTTCATGTTCCTATTTCTGTCATCAAATATCTGTGTGCTAAGTATACCTATTTTTTTTACATAGGGGAGAAAAGACTTGGAGGACACCCCTTATCAGAGGAGACCACAGACCCCCCACCTCATGAAGAAATGGAAATGCCACAAACACAACAGGAGGATGAGGAAGGAGACGTGGTGGAAATAGTCACCACAACAGGTAAGTGTCTGCGACCACAGGCTCAGGTAAGAGATGGATGCCGGCAGATTTATAATACATGTTTTTTTTTTTGTTTTTTTTTTGTAGGTGATCGTGATGTTGTGGGTCCAGGTCATTTCACCAGTGAAAGTGCCCGGATCCTGATCAGGGAGATCATGGGGTGTAATAGGGACTTGGAAAACATCCAGAAAAACATCAATGAGGTTAAAAACAAAATGAAGAACATCATTGATGTTTTATGGAGAGTTTAAAAGACCTCCAAATCCCTTCCTTTTTTGTGGTATTTATAATTGAAGAATTTGTTAAATTTTTTGACATTTTATAGAAAAGCCAAATTTTTAAGATGCACACAGTGTGTCAACATGTGCTATCTGCCATCATGGGAGATCAATGTACGCGTTTTGGGGGTGCAACCCCTTCCTCAATAATAAAGTAGCTGTGAGGGAGGGGTTGCACCCCCAAAATACATCCTTTGATCCCCCGTGATGGCAGCTAGCACATGTTGGCTTTTCCAGGGGTGACTTCACCCCATCTGAACGCAATATCAAACACAGTTTCAAAATACTCATGTCTGATATTGCCTTCAATTTCTACAAAAGTTGAACTTTGTAAGTTCCAGATTTGTGTATTTCTTGTTGGTTTGAAACATGCCTGTTTTACCTTAAATGGACATTTCTACTTTTATTAATGTGACAAAAAAATTGTTATACAACAAACACGTTGCTTTGTTTTAAAAACCTTTTATAAATGCACATGTGATTGTGCTGGTATTAAAAAGATTGATACTCAAGAATGTGTGGATTATTGTTTCAATGTTCCTTAAATTTTGTGGTGGTAAAATTGTGGTCTTCAGTGACAATGGTGGTTATTTCCTAAGGGCAAATCCACTTTGGAATACAAGTGCAGTTTCAGTGCAGTCCCAAGTGCACTTGTAGTGCAAAGTGGATTTTCCTTTAGTAAATAAAACCCAACAGTGCTTTTTTATGTTACACAATCACGCCATTTTCAGGACTCCCCACATTTCTGTCAGGGTCAGCTAAAAGAAACACAAGCAGTAAATATCACCAAAGATTTTAGTAGTTAAAATGTTTTTTTTATTAGAAAAATGTATCATACATTGTCTGGCACATTGATGGCCCCCCTACCCGCAAAGTATTCAAGGTAGTTAAGACGGACCTCGCGGGCACTCTGGGGGGCAAGCCAGGACGGCCAGCCTCAAGCGCCCTCAGGGTTGTTTCAGTTGCAGGAATTCCAGCCCAAGGCCCAACTGAGGCAGCATAGTTGGCAGAATTTTGCCTTAAAAAGTTTTGGAGAACACAGCACGCCAGGATGATATGATTCAGTTTATACTCCGCCATGTGTATGGGTGTAAGAAATAGGCGTAACCGGCTGGCCATGATTCCAAATGTGTTCTCCACCACTCTTCTGGCTCTGGCCAGCTGGTAATTAAAAACCCTCTAGTCCGGGGTGAGGGTCCTCAATGGCCGCATAAGATGGTCCCCCCAGCCGCAACGAAGACGAATGGGCTCTGGCCAGCTGGTAATTAAAAACCCTCTAGTCTGGGGTGAGGGTCCTCAATGGCCGCATAAGATGGTCCCCCCAGCCGCAACGAAGACGAATGGGAGTCCTTCCACATTGTCTTCTGGAGGTGGCAAGTCCAAGCTTCCGTTCTGGAGACGCCTGTAGAACTCCGTCTGGGTGATGACTCCACCATCTGACATCCGGCCATTCTTCCCCACGTCCACATACAGGAACTCATAAGTAGCCGACACCACCGCCAACATCACAATACTATTGAACCCCTTGTAGTTGTAATAGTATGACCCCGAGTTGGGTGGTGGGATGATGTTGACGTGTTTCCCATCAATTGCCCCTCCGCACTTAGGAAAGTCCCACCGCTGGGCAAAGTGGGAGGCCACGGTCTGCCA